>NC_086321.1:320806625-321409375 GCF_036172605.1 Pelobates fuscus | reverse complement strand
GTTCTATCAACCTGTCCGTACCACCCGCCGACTATCCATCCCCGCTCGTACAGGTTTGTATGTCTGATGACTGTATCTGTGGCAGTCTTTAGCAATCCCAAATCCTCATTGTGAAAGTTAATGTATGACATGACTATTTTATGGTTGACACTGGATGACTAACTCATATATACACTGAGACTGGTATTATATCTTGTTTATTGATTTATGCTTATTTTTCTTACCTTTCTTTTATAAAATGTAATAAAGATTTATAAATAAAAGTTTTAAAAAGCCCATCTTTTCAAGGAAATGCCTCACAAGTTCTATACCTTTTGCACGTGGAATTGAAGAATATAAGGACTCCACATCTAAACTACACAGCTGATATAAATTTAACAAATAGAGAAAAGCGCACACAAAGGTTCATCCCCTCAAAGAGTATTGTGTGAAAACCAAAACACTTGAAATTATTTATTAAAAAAATATATTTACTAAATCCTAAATCCTAAATCCATCTAAACTCAATCCCATCCCTAAGCTTGCACACCTGCAATATAAGAGTCGTGTATTCACTGAGCAAAATACGTATGACAAAGCAGCTGTTTAATTTGTAGTGACTAAATTCAGCTGCTTCCCACAGGGGAAAATAAAAAACCAGACTGTGAAAAAGGTAACACTTGATGTGTTCAACAAAATGTATCTACGCTATTTGTATCGTACTGTATCTGTAATGATGGGAGCTGATTATACAGATCACTAGATGGAGAGAAACGTGACAGCTAATAGTCCTCTCATCCACTTGGCAAGCAGCCAAACTAAATTCAATAGTTATAGATTCTGAGATTGCTCTAGTCTTAGAGCAATTACTGGTATACTGGTATATACAATACCCAGTGAGTTTAATGGAACAGGCCCAGATACAAATAAAGAGAGAGGGCAGAAGGTAAGTACATGGGGAATAAATACTAGGGGGAGGAGTATCACCAACCCAACACATAGTCACTCAAAATTAAACAAAATTGCTAATGCAGCAGACAACCCTCTACGGGCAATATCCAGCTCTTCTTCTTTACACATCTACACCTCACTCAAACACAATGAAACTTACTAACTCATTATACATCTAAAACCTTAGTAAACCACCACATCGCCCCATAGGATGAAGGCACCTAAACCATCACAATACACCCATCTAGTGATATAATAAACTGGTTTGACGTGAGTTTTGGTGCCGACAGCCCCTTCGTTTATCCGTGCCTGACACCTTTGGAAGCACAGATAGAATACTGCATCTCTTGTATATTTCAGGTATTCAATGTGCATATGTCCACCCAGAATCTCTTGCAGTAGTAACATCACTGCAAGTTTGAGATTTCTGTGGGAAAAGCAAGTCTTATGGCTTAACTGGTGTGCAGATCTGTGTTTAACAATGTATCGACTATCCACTGACTTCAGATGGAAGGGGTTGTCAATCACAATTTTTCCCCACCACAACTTTCTTGGTTTCTGCGCCGCAAGTAGCGCCATGCCTCAATAGCAAGCCAGTAACAAACCTCATGCTGATGAGTTGCAATAACAACGAAACGGCTGTCCATGAGTGGTTCACTGGCTTTGCATCTCTTCCCGAGTTTTGTTTCAAAGATGTTCTATACAGCAAATGTGAACTCCAAGGAATCCGTGTTTAAAATGGAATAACGAGGCAAAAATGTGATTCTTTTTTGAACTAATTAGCATATGTCTTCCCAGAATCCTTTGCACTAGTAACATCACTGCAAATGTGTGATTTCTGTGGGAAAAGCAAGTCTTATGGGTTGACTGGTGTGCAGATCTATGTCTAACAATGTATTTACGATTAGGTAAAAAGACAATAAAATCCCGGAATGTATTTGGAAAATTAAATCAAATTCATCTTTGGACAGCTCCTTGTTGACTACCGCATTGACAAGGATGGTTTTGCACTTTAGGAGGAAAGAATTTGTGGGGTGACTTTGTAGTATCCTACAGGTTAAAATCATCCTAGGCAAAGTCACATAATGATCTTGATTCATAATAACTACCTCTTATCAGAGAGACTGATGGTAATCTCTGCCATTTTCTGCAAAGGATTAAGATCCAGCTCCAGAGTCAAATTACTCATAGGTGTAATCACAAGATCATTTTAATATTTTTTTTCCAGTTTCTTATAGACTAACTACAAAAGATTTAAATTTCCCCAAATTATTGAGCCATTAAAGTAAATTTACTCCAACACTTCAAACCGGTCAAGTTCCTCTCCATTTTCAAACTTTCATTAGATTGCAGCAAATTTTGAAGAATCTGCAAACATTCGTAGTCATGAGATGTGAAACCCAGAGACATATCTTTCTCATCCATCTTTAATACTATTGCACATACAGAACCCCACGTACACAACCCCAGACACAATTACACTCAGCCAACCCCACACTCAAACAACCACCACACAATCAGATTTAGACAATGCCAGACATTACTTGCACACTTAGCAAGTCGGGACGGCAAGTCAGGACCTGAAAACAAGGTTGGGAAACAAGGTGCTAATTTAAAAATTTCCCATTTTCATTGGTTGGTTTACTTGGCTGCACTTCACCTGCATCATGGCACACCATTTGCAAAAGAAGACAAATTGGGCTCTTTTGTATGGAGTGTTATAAGTATTTTCTCTAGACGATACACATTTAATTTTAATGGTAACTTTCACAGTGTACACTGCATGGCCATTCTCATAAAGAGGCTAGAAACATCTTAAATGAGAATGGGGCACTCGCAGCAATACTTGAGAGCCCAGATATTCAGCTTGTATCTAAGCAAAACTGCCAGACACTTGCTAAACCTGAGTGTAATGAAGTTACCTTCCCATCCCATATTTAACCCTTAAATTTGATTGCACTTACAGTTACAGGAAATGCAGTAAAAACAAATCATGTTACATTTCATGAGAGAGTGGGCTCCCTTTTTATAAATAGAAGTGCTTTTACTACAGTGTAAAAAACATTGTTGTAAACCAGTGATCATGCACCCCAACAGTCCCAATTAAGGCGGGACAGTCCCGATTTTCCACCAGGGAACTGTTTACAAATAGTCATAGACGTGCATAACTGTTTACAAATAGTCATAGCCTATTGCATAAGGGTGTGCCCCCTAAAGCACAAACACCGCGTATATATATGTATGTATATATATATATATATATATATATATATATATATATATACATACATATATATACACGCGGTGTTTGTGCTTTAGGGGGCACACCCTTATGTATATATATATATATATGTGTGTGTGTGTATATACATACACACACACATACACACACACACACACTGCTGTGTGTGTGTGAGGGTGCTGTGTGTAGGCACAGTGTGTGTGTGAGGGCGCTGTGTGTCTGTAAGGGTGCTGTGTGTGTAAGGGTGGTGTGTGTGTGAGGGTGCTGTGTGTGTTTGTGAGGGTGGTTGTGTGTGTAAGGGTGCTGTGTGTGTGGGGGGTGCTGTTAGTGTGTGCTGTGTGTGTGTATGTGTAAGGGTGCTGTGTGTGTAAGGGTGCTGTTAGTGTGTGTGTGCTGTGTGTATGTGTAAGGGTGCTGTGTGTATGAGGGTGCTGTATGTGTGAGGGTGCTGTTAGTGTGTGTGCTGTGTAAGGGTGCCTTGTGTGTGTCGGTGCTGTTTGTGTGTATTGTGTGGGGGTGGAGGGACCATTTAGTTAATATCCCCCCTCCCTTCTTACCTTTTGTAGGGAGGAGGGACCGTTTAGTTAATAGCCCCCGCCCTTCTTACCTTTTGTAGGGTGGGGGGACCATGCTGCTGCCATCCCTGGTGGTCCAGTGGTGAATAAACTCTAGCCCGATACACTCTGACCTCGCGAGAGGAACCCCGCGGAGCTGCTGGCTAGAGCTCCCTGGGTCCTCTCTTGCCTCCCTCTATGTCTGTGGGCCGGTGAGGGAGATCTTTGATGGAGGCATGTAGTGTGGGCCGTGGGGATTAGGGTGTGCCCAGGCACACCCGGCACACGCCTATGCAAATAGTGTAGAGTGGGAGAATAATGAGATTAGCTTAGAACTCTAGGACCCTGCAGAGACCACAGAAACAGTGTCCCCCGCATGGTCTGCCCTAAGTGGGCTGGCCTGCATTATAATGTAATTTGGATGGCTCTGCCCCCTTTTGGTGTTGGACTGCAATAGCATCAGTGGCTCACCCCCTCCTGCCCCCCCAAACCATCCCGCGTCTTGGGATGTCAGTGTTGTGTGGTATGCTAGTGGGATTACATTGTAAACACTGTACCACTCTGACACTGCTGGATTGGTGACTAAACATTATGGCTAAAGTAATTCACATAACAGGCAGTTAAAAAGATCAGCTATTTTCCAAATAAATTACGCAGCTTTAAAAAAAAAAAGAAAAAAAGAAATGTAGTCATATTATCTCACTCTCTTAGAGAAATGTACACGTAAAGGTATTAGGAGACATAGACTCTAAAAATAGAATATTCATGCAAAGAAAACATACATTTTTGCTCTCTGCAATTTTGTTTGTGATAAACACGTCTGTGCTATACAGCTTATTTATGTATTTATTTATAAAATATTTAACCAGGATGGATACATTGAGATTTCTCTTGTTTTCAAGTATGTCCTGGGTCCACACAACTTTGCACTATTACAACAGGATACAATATTACAAAAATACAATATACAAACTATAAATATATATATATATACACACATATATAAATTTAATACATAACAGGTAATAAATATATTCAACCATGACAGGTGCATTCTGTGCTGAGGTATATTGCCATAGTTCTCCTAAAAGATTTTAAATTGAATGAAGATTTTACTGTGTCCCTGAGGTTATTCCATAATTACGGTGCGCTGTAGGAAAATGAGGATCGAGCAACTTTATTTTTGTATTGCGGTATGCTAAATAACGTGCTAGTACTGGACCGGAGGCTATAGGAGGTGGGAACAGCCGGGGACAGCATTCTACTCAGGTAGGGTGAGAGCTTCCCAGAAGTGCTCTTATGCACAAGGGTACAGTTGATGTCATTCTCTTTTTTATTTGTGCAGCTATTAAGAATTTGTTGCAGATGACGCTGTCAATGAGGCGTTCACACTTCTACCAATTTCTCTAATTTACGTTGAAGTACAAATCACAGCAAGTACAAAAGTTAACCTTAAAACCTCTGCAAATGATTGAAATATATCCCGGGGTTAACCATCTTTAGAATTCCCTTTCACTTGGCAAGGATTACACCCTGAAATTAGGATTCATTCTGTATAAAATGATCTAAACAAGCAGGGTAATTTGGTAAAATGAATAAAATGTTTTTTTTATGAGCGACCTTTCTCGATATATCACAGAATATAGACAGCCAAATAAGCAGCGGGATGACTCAGAGTTGGTGTAGCGAATGTATTTGTTAGAATTCTCTTTAGATATTTTATTCCAAGCCATTAATCAAATATATAACTTGACATTTATCCAAGGGAAAAAGTCATATTGTACAAATTAAAACACCAGCCTCTCTTAAAGCAGGAGATAATTTATATGGCAATTTTCAATTCTCATTCTGCATGGAGTTCTATCCGTTCTGCTGGGCACCTAGGTCATGAATTCAATACTCGTACTAAAAGAAGAGGTAGCAACAAAAACAATTCCCTTGATTCTGCTACAGTATTGCTAAAAAGTCAGTAATTCTTCTCTACTTGTGAAAAATAGTCTTCGTTATCTAAATCGGATACCACCAAAATGGACCACCAAAAAGGATCATCTCTACTAAATATTAATATAGTGGATTTCACCTCTAATTTGTATGCATCCACAATCACTTTCGTCCTTGACTATTGCCTACATAAAAATACTTTGATACCCCCAGTTTCTGTAGTAAAAAAAAAACACTTTGTGAGTACACCGAGAGCCATAATAAGGATATAAAGGAGAGAACCCAGCAGGGCATCTGAAGTCGAAGCCCATCAGCATGGCCTGGAGAGCTATATTTGTTTCAGTTAAAAGATCTACTCCATCTTGTTAATTGATTATACAGCTGCGAGTCTTGTTCTTGGTCTCACGGTGGTGCCAGGGAATGAAATTCTCCAAAGAGCAATTTGGAAGATAGCAGATACTTATTAGCAAAACACTTATATGCTGTACTGAATACAGTCAGAAATTAGCATTGGGATTCAAGGATACACGACTTTAATGGGGTTTCCTAATGCATAAGCATGAATTTTATTAACATTTTTTAACAAACTCGCAATAACAAAAACACATTTGAATTTTACAGCATTACAGAATATGTTCGTGTTTTGAAATGTACATGTTTGATACAGAATATGTCATTGCAGGTGGAACGTATCCAGTTCTGAATAGTGGCAAGAATTACGTAACACAAGCCACATCATTCTCTAATTTGCTGTCTCCTTACCATGTGCCTTGGGCCCTTCCCCATTGCGTTTTTCATTTCGGCCATAAATTCTATCATTGATTAGTGATATAAAGTAGAAAAAATATACTCTGCTTTCTTGTGACCTAGGGTACCCATTTTTCATTCTTATTTTGCTTTTAGGTTTTCTGTTATTTAGAACATTTATGTTTGATTAATAGTGGAAGCCAAGCCAAGCCAAGCCATACCTCGTTGAGGCGATGTTATTTCATTACTGAAAACTGCTGTTGCATTTAGTTTTTTGTTAGTCAGCCCTGTCATCTGCGATGGGTACTTCAAATTAATAATCAGCTATACAGGCAAATTAAATGGAATGAGGAATGGTGAACCAGAGGATAGAAATATTATAACTACCAAACTGAATCTAGCACACAACATACTATGCTGCACCGTCTCGGGGAAGTCTGGAAGAAATTATATTTAATTAAGACAACAATCGGTATTAAAAAGTTTATAAAAGTTTAAATCCATTATATGCAAAGAGCCATTTTCCTAAAATACAAAATATTTCTAAGACTCCAGGGATTTTAATAAAGGCACAGAAAAGTTGCCCTTTTACAACATCGGATATTTGTCAAAACAAAATGCCAGCACAACATATATCTGACTGCCTGCTCTATCCGGACATATTTATGAATAAAATGTGTTTTGTTGCAGAATATGGGATGCGACACTCAAAAAGAGACAAAAAAATAAGCAGCATTATGGAACCAGAACAAAAACACTTTTTGATTATAAATTTTTCTACATCCATAGAAGATGTTTCTGGATGTAACGGATTGCCTGGCACCCCGACTGGGTACTTCTGTTGACGGATGCTCCTAGTGCTTCCCGAGGACGCCAAGCACTCCACCAGACACCATAACCACCGCAGACCCCACAAACTGCCGCAGCTTGGTTGGGGTCTCGCCGTCTCCTACCCACCCTGGACCTACAGCAAGGCTCCAGGATCCAGTGGGTGAACCTCTCTTAATCCAGAGAGCAGGAACAGGAACAAGCTCTTACAAGAACCTAGTGATTATTCAAGGGAGTATGAAGAGCATGCCAATCCCTTGTAGCAGATTCCACCAATAAGAGACAGGATTCTAGATTGAGGGTGAAATAGAAGCGCAGGTTTAATGGTACAGCTGCTTCTTTTATACAGTATTTCCCCACAAGGTTACCGCCCAGGTGGACCGTGTGGGGCACAGGACATGAAAGTCACAATCCAATAAAAACAAACAGAGTTTTACACTTGAACACTCCCAGTTACTGTACACAAACCCTCCCCTCTGCCTGTGATACAATTAACGAAGACAATGGACTAACTTAATTAAGGGGACACTATAGTCACCTGAACAACTTAAAGGGACACTCCAGGCACCCAGACCACTTCTGCACATTGGAGTGGTCTGGGTGCCAACTCCCACTACTCTTAACCCTGCAAGTGTAATTATTGCAGTTTTTTATAAACTGCAATAATTACCTTGCAGGGTTAACTCCACCTCTAGTGGCTGTCTACTAGACAGCCACTAGAGGGAACTTCCTGCTCTATAGCACAGATTATCTGTGCTAGAGCGTCGCTGGACGTCCTCACGCTGTGTAAGGACCTCCAGCATCGCACAAACCCCCATAGGAAAGCACTGAAATTCATTTTCAATGCTTTCATATGGGGAGACCTAATGCGCATGCGCGGCATTGCCACGCATGCGCATTAGGTCTCCTCGGCCGGTGGGCGGAATCAGTCTCGCCCACCGGCCGACGGAGTAAGAAGGAGGAGTGGCGCGGAGGAGGAGACAGCGACGAGGGACATAGTCGCTGACTCAGGTTTTCACCCCTTCAGTAACTGGGGATTGGGGGGTGGGAGGGAGAGGGAACCTCCAGTCCAGGAAAACTGTTTGTTTTCCTGGCACTGGAGATTCCCTTTAATGAAGCAGTTTTGGTGTATAGAACATGCCCCTGCAGCTTCACTGCTCAATCCTCTGCCATTTAGGAGTTAAATCCCTTTGTTTATGAACCCTAGTCACACCTCCCTGCATGTGACTTGCACAGCCTTCCATAAACACTTCCTGTAAAGAGAGCCCTATTTAGGCTTTCTTTATTGCAAGTTCTGTTTAATTAAGATTTTCTTATCCCCTGCTATGTTAATAGCTTGCTAGACCCTGCAAGAGCCTCCTGTATGTGATTAAAATTCAATTTAGAGATTGAGATACAATTATTTAACCCCTTAAGGACCGAGGACGGTTCAGGACCATCAGCGGTCTACAAGGCAAAAATGCAGATGACGGTCCTGAACCGTCCTCGGTCCTTAAGGAGTTAAATAATTGTATCTCAATCTCTAAATTGAATTTTAATCACATACAGGAGGCTCTTGCAGGGTCTAGCAAGCTATTAACATAGCAGGGGATAAATTTAAACCCATAAATTTTAGAAATATTTTTTTTACAGTATATACTTTTTATGGATGTATTTTTTTATATATCATACATTATATATTATGTATATTTTCCATACAGTTTTTTAAGGATTTTTTTTTTGTGTTCTAAGTGTGCTCCTTTTTTATGAAATTTAAACTTGGTGTTTTTTATAAATATGTTCTATTTAAGTTATATATTTTTTATAGGTATTTTTATCATTATTGTTCCATTATTTTTAACTGTTGCTTTGCGCTCTCTTTATTTGTCCCCTTCTTTCCCTCTTCAAATATGACGGACTTCTTTTATGAATTGAGGGACTTTAAGTTAAGAATCACTGTATTCCGAACGGACGATACCGGAAGTGACGTCATGACGCAAACTGGAAGTGACGCTCCGTTACAATGACGGAAGTCACGTGTTCTACTCGAATGTTGATGCCGCCATTAAGAAGAGGTCGGTTTCTTATGATAATGAATACGAACGTAGCATGGACCACCATCTTGGAGGAGGATGAAGAAAAACAGAACTTCTATATATGGACAAATTGGGAGGGGTCTGTTTATAATTTTTCACGTGTTCTGCATTGTTTATTTACACTGCTAGGTATTTAAGCCTGTTATTTTCACTTGATGTTTATGCACCTGAGGAAGACTATTGTAGTTGTCGAAACGCGTTGTGCCAGTATTTTTATTATATTTTATATTGAATAAAGAAGTATTTTAGCAAAATTTGGTTCCTGAACAAACGTTATTATCCAGGAGGATGTGAAGTTCCGGTTTCCTGGGGGACCATAATCATTGCGGCTATTTCCCGTACTGGAATTACTTACCTGCTATTACAGTAGAGAGCCGACTCATATGGCTCTCTAAATTGTGAGCTTTTCCAGTTACACGTATATTTGAACATTTTTTCTATATATGTTGCCCTATGAAGGTTCTGTTATATTTATTACAGATTGCTGAACAATTATCCATTGTGTGCGCCAACCTCTCTCTTTTTTTTCCATATTTGATGTAAGTGTTTGTGGTGATAAAACACTTGTGTGGTTTGAGACGCACTGGGATATATTTCACTTATTATCTCTTTTTAGCGCCATTTACACACCTTTTTTCTGTTTGTAATTATATAAATATACACGTAGACTTCAAATATATAAATATGCATATATATTTAAATTCTACGTGTGTATTTATGTAATATTTTTACATAATTAAGTACCGTATATACTCGAGTTTAAGCCGCCCCAAATATATGCCGAGCCCCCTAATTTTATCCAAAAAAACTGGGAAAACTTATTGACTCGAGTATAAGACTAGGGTGGGAAATGCAGCAGCTACTGGTAAATTTCTAAATAAAATTAGATCCTAAAAAAAAAAATTAATTGAATATTTATTTACAGTGTGTGTATAATGAATGCAGTGTGTGCGTATGTGTGTGTGTATGAGTGCAGCGTGTGTGTATGAGTGCAGTGTGTGTGTGCATGAATGCAGTGTGTGTGTGCATGAATGCAGTGTGTGTGTGCATGAATGCAGTGTGTGTGTGCATGAATGCAGTGTGTGAATGCAGTGTGTGCAGGGCCGGTGCAAGGATATTTGCCGCCGTAGGCAAAAAAATTTTTGCCGCCCCCTCCCCCCCCATATGTCCTGACTTCCCCTCCTCCTCCCTCAGTGGTCCTTACCTCCCCACCCCCGTGTTCCTTCACCCCCCCCCCCCAGTGGTCCTGACTCACCCCTCCCCTAGTGGTCCTTACCCTCCCCTCCCCTAGTGGTCCTTACCCTCCCCTCCCATAGTGGTCCTTATCCCACCCCCTCCCTCTCATAGTGGTCCTTATCCCCCTTCTCCCTCCCATAGTGTTCCTTATCCCCCCCATCCCTCCCATAGTGGTCCTTATACCCCCCCCTCCCTCCCATAGTGGTCCTTATACCCCCCTCCCTCCAATAGTGGTCCTTATCCCCCCCCTCCCTCCCATAGTGGTCCTTATCCCCCCCTCCCTCCCATAGTGGTCCTTATCCCCCCCTCCCTCCCATAGTGGTCCTTATCCCCCCCTCCCTCCCATAGTGGTCCTTATCCCCCCCCTCCCTCCCATAGTGGTCCTTATCCCCCCCCCCTCCCTCCCATAGTGGTCCTTATACCCCCCTCCCTCCCATAGTGGTCCTTATCCCCCCCTCCCTCCCATAGTGGTCCTTATCCCCCCCCCTCCCTCCCATAGTGGTCCTTATACCCCCCCTCCCTCCCATAGTGGTCCTTATACCCCCCCTCCCTCCCATAGTGGTCCTTATACCCCCCTCCCTCCCATAGTGGTCCTTATACCCCCCCCCTCCCATAGTGGTCCTTATACCCCTTTTTTTGTTATTATTAATTTTTTTTTATTATTATTATTTTTTTATTATTATTTTTTTTTTTTCGTCCCCCCTCCCTGCTTGATATATGGCAGGGAGGGGGGCTCTCCTTCCCTGGTGGTCCAGTGGCAGTTCAGTGGGGGGGAGAGGGGGGCTGGCAGAGCTGTAACTTACCTGTTCTGCAGCTCCTGTCAGCTCTCTCCTCCTCTGCGCCGTCCGTTCTGCTCTTCTGTCAGCTCCCAGTGTAAATCTCGCGAGAGCCGCGGCTCTCGCGAGATTTACACTGGGAGCTGACCGAGGTGCTGACCGGACAGCGCAGAGGAGGAGAGAGCTGACAGGAGCTGCAGAACAGGTAAGTTACAGCTCTGCCAGCCCCCCTCTCCCCCCAGTCTGTATTATGGCAATGCAAATTGCCATAATACAGACCTTGACTCGAGTATAAGCCGAGTTGGGGTTTTTCAGCCCAAAAAATGGGCTGAAAAACTCGGCTTATACTCGAGTATATACGGTAATTTTATTGATTGCAATTTGAGGGACCTGCCTGCAAACCCAGGTCGAAAGTCCAGAAAATTTAATTTGCTAGCACTGTATTTTACCCTGTAACGTTCTACAACACCCTAAAACCTGTTCATGGGGGGTACTGTTTTACTCGGGAGACTTTGCTGAACACAAATATTAGTGATTCAAAACAGTAAAACATATCACAGCGATGATATTGTCAGTGAAAGTTATTTTTTTCTGCATTTTTCACACAAACAGCACTTTTACTGATGATACAATTGTTGTGATACATTTTCCAGTTTTGAAACACTAGTATTTGTGTTCAGCAAAGTCTCCTGAGTATAACAGTACCCACCATGTACAGGTGTTACAGCGTTTTTGAAAGTTACAGGGTCAAATATATGGGTCAAATATTTTTACATTGAAAATGGCCAGGTTGGTTACGTTGCCTTTGAGAGCGTATGGTAGCCCAGGAATGAAAATTACCCCCATGATGGCATACCATTTGCAAAAGAAGACAACCCAAGGTATTGCAAATGGGGTATGTCCAGTCTTTTTTAGTAACCACTTAGTCACAAACACTGGCCAAAATTAGCGTTCAATTTAGTTTTTTACTTTCTTCACACACAAACAAATATGAACGCTAACTTTGGCCAGCGACTAAGTGGCTACTAAAAAGGTCTGGACATACCCCATATTGAATACCCTGGGTTGTCTACTTTAAAAAAAATATGTACATGTGGGGTGTTATTCAGAGATTTATGACAGGTAATAGTGTTACAATGTCACTATTGATACATTTTAAAAATGTATGTTTTGAAAACCACAATATCCTACTTGTACTTATAGCCCTATAACATGCAAAAAAATAGCAAAAAGCATGTAAACACTGGGTATTTTTAAACTCAGGACAAAATTTTGAATCTATTTAGCAGGTTTTTTTTATTCGCTTTTGTAGATGAGTAAAAGACTTTTCACATAAAAGTCAAAAAACATGTATTTTTTTCAATTTTTCATCATATTTTTTCTTTTTTTTTTAAATTAAATTACATGAGATTATATAAATAATGGTATGTAAAGAAAGCCCCTTTTGTCCTGAAAAAAACAATATATCATTTGTATGGGGACAGTAAATGAGAGAGCGGAAAATTACAGCTAAACACAAACACCACAAAAGTGTAAAAAGATGCCTGGTCGCAAATGTACAACATCGCAAAAACAGTCCGGTCCTTAAGGGGTTAAGGTAAATTACATCTGTTTGAAAGTGAAACCAGTTTTTTTTTTCAGGCAGGCTCTGTCAATCATAGCCAGGGGAGGTGTGGCTAGGGCTGCATAAACAGAAACAAAGTGATTTAACTCCTAAAGGACAGTGAATTGAGCAGTGAAATTGCAGGGGAATGATCTATACACTAAAACTGCTTTATTTAGCTAAAGTAATTTAGGTGACTATAGTGTTCCTTTAACTCTAAGCAGAAAAAAACATAAATTTTTACAAACCCCAAAAAGTACCCCAAAATACAACATATCCCCTGATAGCCCAGATCTGGGTGAACAACATATCCAAAGATCACCCAGATCGGTTCAGGGGTTCAGGAATTTCCTGGAAGTCTTATTTTTGCCCCACCGTGCACATGGTCCCATGCTCAAAACAGTTCCATATACTCAATGACAAAACACTGCTGGACAATTTAAGATGGCCACCGCCACATGTTTGAATCTATTCCAGTAAAAAGTCCAAGGGGCAGAAACAGTACTTTTGAACATGGGTTATCACAGGACCCATAGTCCCAGGGTAGGAGGCTGGCAAACAGGCCCCTCCAAAAACCAGTGGCGAAGTTGCTTTTGTCACACTGGACACTTCTGTAGTTTTGTATTCCACCACTTTTCCAAGGACAAGACACAATGGTAATTAGCCTGCAGCCTGTTCAACCCCATAACATAGCATAGGCGAGTAGCATCTAGATGTGAATGGTCCTTGACATCATTCTAAAATCTAGCACACAGCTGCAGTGCATTATGTGAAAAAGGAATATCTTAGTTGTAAACAGGACCCAGTGCCAGCAGACTCCAGGCACCATATCACCGTCAATCAATTTGATGCCTGGAGTGTCCCTTTAAAAACAGCTGACTACCTATATATCATATAGGAAAATACAAGTTAGGTATATGGCATTATCCCAATTGTACAGCGCTGCGGAAATTGTTGGCGCTTTATAAATGCCAATAATAATAATAATAATAACAACTGAAAACCTTAAGCACATATGAAAGCATAGTAAGCAAAGACACATGATATAAAATTATTCTTTAAGTAACGTTCATGTGTCATTTAAATGAAACATTCTCTTTAAAAGTTATATAAATTTAGAATACAGTTTAATACATTGTATACTGCCAAGGGTGAGTTTTCTTGCATGCAGTTTGTAGATGCCGTGGTGACAACTAAAAGAGAATGTGCATCTGTGTTTAATCAGTGAGCGGCTAAGCAGATGTTATTGGCAGTCAACTGGTAAGTCAAGTGACATGGTTGAAGAGCAGTTGGTAATTAGACGTTTCTACTAATGAGTGTTGTTAATAGCAACAGCTTACAGCAGCTATTTAGCAACAAGTTTGAAAACATGCCCAGAAAATTATTAAGATCCCACAGCACCCTAGGTAGGTTACTGGTTTGCCCCCTCCCCCTTTCATTCTTCACATGGTGAATAAGACCAAGCCATTTGAGACCAAACAAAAAAAAGTGTAAAGATAATGGTAACAATATATGCAATCATCAGGATTCACTAAAGTGAGAAATCAAAGTGCCAATTTAACGTAAAGTAACTGAAATGGAAACAATCTCGAAGTCACCTATGCTTTCAATTCAGATACTTTGGACTTAAATTTGAAACTCATTTTGAATTCTCTAAAAATTCTCACTTTATTGAACGCATGTACATCTGTGAGCACTCATTTTCAACAATGAATCTAAACAAGAGAAAATGGCAAAGTAAATGAACCGATTTCATCCAGCAGCCTGCAATGAGGCATTAGAAAGATTACGAGATTCAAGCACAACCATCTCACTGACATCATATGGCAGTGGCCCCCAGTAAGAATCTCAGTCAGTCATCTGGCACCCTAACGGAAAAGGGTTTTACACCTCTATTTTAAAGCGGAATGAAGTAAATAATAGTGACATAATTAACTTTTTGAACAAGCAGCCAACCCCTTTTAATTAATTAATAGCATCAGTACCAAAGACTCTTGATATAATAGGTTATAAAAATAATGGGATATTCTCCACATTCCTTAGAGAATTCCTTGTTAACATTTACCTTAGTCAATGTATTTGATTTAAGTAACAATCTTATATTTGTAAAAAAAAAACTAAAAAAAAAACTCTTTTACCTTAGGTAGTCCGACACAGGATCTTCAATCTCTTCGATAGTGAACACCACGTGAGAACCAGTTTCCGGTTCAGATTTAGCAGTATCCCCACTTTGGCGATGGGTTAGTGGGGGTAGCTGAGGGGTTCCTGAATAACGTCTCTTGATTGCACTCAGCGAAGGTGCAGCAGAGTACGAGCTTAAGTCAAATGATTCCCTGGACCTCTAAAAATAAGAAAAACAGAAAGAATGTTCAGAAAGTGCAGTTTTGTTTTATGGTTAGAGACTGACTAAATGTAAATCTTAAATATGGTTTTCAGTCAATGACCATCAGAAAAGAAAGATTTTACATAGACGAGACAATACTATTCTGTTAGCGTTCCTGAAGCCCCACCAGGACTAAACCGTAACCGATCAAATTATTAACAATAGGTGTCAAAATCACTACTATTAATTTCAAGTGGTTTTTTTTGTCCACGGGTACATAGTAATAGTCTGGCTGCAGGAAGCAGAATTAAAGATCGATCTCTTTCAGGAAGAAAAATATTTCTAAACCGCTTATATATATTTTTTTTTTTTATATAATATAACTGTAGTAGACCTAGAGCCAACATCTTTGCAGATATTTTGACAATGATTTCTTACATATTTTATAAAAGAAAAATGGGGAATTGATATGACCATATGGTGGAACTGAATCCCCACATTTAGTTGCAGAGATAGATGATTTAAAGTACCCTTGTAAAATGTAAGACTGTATTTTTATGTGTGTTATGTTCCTTAACCCCGTAAGGACACATGACATGTGTAACATGTCATGATTCCCTTTTATTCCAGAAGTTTGGTCCTAAAGGGGTTAATCTGTATTTGTATCTCTTTTAAAATGATCCCTTCCTCTGATTTGTTTCATCATTACTTCGGTGTGTTCACCCTCATGATGAATGTGGCACAATTTGATTTTAGTAAAGGCCACTAGAATTGACTGATTGTATTAAGGACACAATCAATATTACTCAAATGCATCTAACATGAGGGAGCTGTTCACATTTTATGATTTAGCTAAATTTTAAAACAGCTTCTCATACTAAACACTGATTTAAAAGATCAAAACGCACAGCAAATGCCATTGTTTGGGGTTTGAAACCATCTACCATGTGGGCCAAAACTTTGTGCTTACTTAACAGCTGCTTGACGAAGCAATTTCTCTCCAATCTCTTTAAACATAGAACAGCTGTATTCCTGCAATGGGAGAAATCTGTTGCAGTAACCATTTTATTCTCCTACTGTACGGCGTGGTTAACCCAAGAGACTTTCTGATTCGATTGGACTAAGGGATGGTAAATTACATTTCCTCAATGTAATGAAATGTATCTTCATTATTAAAGAGGTTTTAGGTGAACATAAATTATTAATGACTTTTGGTGTTAGCCATAATATATGTTCCCTGAAAATAAAAGCCTTTTGTTAGTTTTGTCACTTTTTAATACCTAACAATTGTAAATATATATATATATACCAGCTTACAATTTTAATTTATTGAGTTTTCAATTCTATAACAGGCAGCATTATACCTCATCAGTCAACAGATCCTGAAACAATAGCCAATAGTTATACTAAATATACCTAAAAACATGCATGCAGGCATTAGATAAACTAAGGTTAGTCCCATGGTTCCAGCATCAGCAAGACAGATGCATTTATACTGTGTGTGTAAATCTATTTTAATGAGGCATAAAGAAGTGTCTGATTTGCAAATAGTGGAATAATTCTGAGATACGGTATATTCTCTGTTACCTGCAGTGAGAATACCCAAGAAACGATGGCAGTCTACCGACCATAAAAAGGCCTCCAGCTGCCCCAACATATCCTCAGGAAATTTCAGATTGCCCAGTACGAGTAAGTAAGGTGAATGGAGTGAGGATAAACCACCCTTATATTTGGAGTGGATAGTACGACAGAGAAGCTCAGTACGTGGTGGAAGAATAACTTACAGAAGTTTGTCTATTGCCCTTTGGGTGGTTGACAAAGCTGTTAAAGCCAAAGTTCAAGTAATGAACTTATTAATAAAAGTACTGGTTCAGTAGAAGATAACCAAATTCTCGGTAAGAGATGTGCAGGTGACAATTACTTTCAGAGGCATGAATTTAGAAATCAGAACATGAATAAAACTGTCTACACACATGGCTTTGATGCAACCTGAATGTTGTTCCTAGTCTCATATGAACTTGAAACTCCAAACCCCAGAATCTCCTCCAATTAAATCCAGGTCTATAAGTCCAGGATTCTACATTAGATCTGCCTTGCCAAACAACTCAAATATCTAAAAGATAACTAGTCCTGATGCAGATATATCTTGACTGTACAGAGACAGAAGAGAATGATGTGACTGCAAGAAAACACTTTTCTTCAGATTCACGTTTAAATAAAAATGAAATGGCAATCAGAGCTCAAAGCCTTTCAAAGACAAACCCTGCTATTCATATTTGCATCCCTAAAACAGGAAAGCTGTCTCTTTAAAAGGTAAACATGGCTCATAGTATTGTAGGGTATATTTGCTGACTTCTGGAAAATGATTTTGTGTCATACAGTACCACCAACACAATATGTTTTCCAAATTATGTAAAACCCTCCAGGGAGTTTCTTGGCAATAGTGCTCATCGTGCATTTCTGAACAAGACTGACAAGCCAGACAGCGGAATTTGAGAGATCATTCCCATGATGAAAACACACTTTGTGGCTTAGTCAGTAACAATCCGCATTAATGGCTGTTGTGAGATTAATGTTAGTTCGGAAAGTAAAGGGGATGTGGATCCAGCATGTCTTGCTATAATGACTAAACAGGAATTGTTTGACAGACAATTATAATCTAGAATATAAACATTCTAAATTTACAGGATAGCACTTCAAGAAGTTTATTAAAAAACTGTTGTTTGCTTAAGTTTTTAATAGTTTTAGTACTCGCAAATGTATTATTTGTCCCACATCACCGCATAGTACATAGCGCAGCTGAACATGACTATTTATCAACATGCTTGACTTGCATGCCACTGACAGAACACTCCGCTCACGGGTGACTCAGGATCCAGCAGGGTTAACCCAAGAAATAAATTTAAATAAAAAATACAGATTGCTCTTGAGCAATTCATTGCACAAAGTTAATAGCTTAGTAGCAACATCAAATACTGCATAAAGGCCTTGATTTAATATTTTTGAATAAGCTTTTTTAAATGATTTAATATTTTGAACATATTTTAAGGTATATATATATATATATATATACACACACACACACACACACACACACACATATATATATATATATATATATATATATATATATATATATATATATGTGTGTGTGTGTACACACGTGTATATATGTGGGGTTTTTATATTTTAATATTTCTTTATAAAGATTTTTACAAAAAAATATTTGAAAAAAATGAAAACATTTTAAAAGTTTATCCAAAAATATTAATTCAGGCCCAAAGTTCATAGTTCAACTCAACACACATCAAGACAAAGCCAGAAAAATGCATTGCACAGTGAGACGTGGCATCGGCCTAGGTGAGTAGATCAATCATTAAAGGAACACTATAGTCACCTAAATTACTTTAGCTAAATAAAGCAGTTTTAGCGTATAGATAGATCATTCCCCTGCAATTTCACTGCTCAATTCACTGTCATTTAGGAGTTAAATCACTTTGTTTCTGTTTATGCAGCCCTAGCCACACCTCCCCTGGCTATGATTGACAGAGTCTGCATGAAAAAAAAAAAACTGGTTTCACTTTCAAGCAGATGTAATTTACCTTAACCCCTTAAGGACCAAACTTCTGGAATAAAAGGGAATCATGACATGTCACACATGTCATGTGTCCTTAAGGGGTTAAAGGACCACTCTAGGCACCCAGACCACTTCAGCTTAATGAAGTGGTCTGGGTGCCAGGTCCAGCTAGGTTTAACCCTTTTTTATATAAACATAGCAGTTTCAGATAAACTGCTATGCTTATATAAGGATTAAGCCAGCCTCTAAATCCTCTAGTGGCTGTCTCACTGACAGCCGCTAGAGGCGCTTGCGTGATTCTCACTGCGAAAATCACAGTGAGAGCACACAAGCGTCCATAGGAAAGCATTGTAAAGCTCTTGCCGCGCATGCGCATTCAGCCGAAAGGGAGGATCGGAGGCGGAGAGGAGGAGGAGAGCTCCCCGCCCGGCGCTGGAATAAAGGTACGTTTTAACCCTTTCTTTTCCCCAGAGCCGGGCGGGAGGGGGTCCCTGAGGGTGGGGGCACCCTCAGGGCACTATAGTGCCAGGAAAACGAGTATGTTTTCCTGGCACTATAGTGGTCCTTTAAATAATTGTATCTCAATCTCTAAATTGAACTTTAATCACATACAGGAGGCTCTTGCAGAGTCTAGCAAGCTATTAGCATAGCATAACATAGCAAGAAAATCATAATTAAACAGAACTTGCAATAAAGAAAGCCTAAATAGAGCTCTCTTTACAGGAAGTGTTTATGGAAGGCTGTGCAAGTCACATGCAGGGAGGTGTGACTAGGGTTCATAAACAAATGGATTTAACTCCTAAATGGCAGAGGATTGAGCAGTGAGGCTGCAGGGGCATGTTCTATACACCAAAACTGCTTCATTAAGCTAAAGTTGTTCAGGTGACTATAGTGTCCCTTTAACCATCAAGTCAGGGGTAGACAACCTTCGGCACTCCAGATGTTGTGGGCTTGAGTGAAGTTACTCTTATCTGAGGAATAGTGGAATCATCTTATTGAGGTTCTGGAGCTGCTCATTTAAGAAGTAAACTATTAACTCATTAAACAGCATAGTTATAATATGATTTGTTAGTCTCATGGATAGGTATGGGTAAACTGTAAGTGATTTAAATCAAATATGTGCCCTTGGATAGTATCCAGTAGACTTGTGTATGGTGAAAAAAAAAATGTGGTTTGTTCACATTGATCAACCATCCCCCCCAAAAATTGTTCGGGGCAACTTGTGTTTCATCTATGGGTCATTTGGAGTCTAAAATACAGACAAATCGCAATTAGAAACCGATGCACATGTCTACACACACTAACAAAAACACACCGAATCCACTGGGCAAACCTTTTGTCCATCATGGCAAACTAAGCTGTTTATTTCCCCCTGCCCCCCAATAAAAAAAACAGCTTCTTAGCGGTGAGGAGAAAGCCGGACCATCCCAAAGCCCCAGCGGCATACCAGAGCGCAGCATGTCTGACCAGCTAGCCCCCATGCTGCGACCGGGGGCTGGAGCTGCGCACCAGGTAGCGGCACAGGGGACAACAAAGCCACACCAAGCGAGGGATGGACCCGCAACTGCTCAGCGCGCCGGCCTCAGACGCAGGTCCCGAACGGGCATAGGATGACTGGGCAGTAACATGGCCTTGGAGGATCAGTACCGGGCTTTGCGAACTCTGGCCCACCTGGTGGCCACCTAATAACACCTGCAATGACACCCGGCAACTTAAGGCTCTTGAACAGCAGTTGGTTGTTATTAAGGTGCAACTAAAGCTACTTAGTCCATAGACAATCTTGACAGTGGAACTCACTGCATCATAGATATGTAGATATGCATAATCTCTGAGGACTGCTAACCTTGAATCATACTTAGATGTTTTCTATGTTTTATGTTTTAAGGCACACTAGTCCATTTACTCTTATAGTTGAAACAAGCCACAGCTATTCATGCTAGATAATCATACAAGCCAGACTCACAAACCTGCCAGGGCTAACCATATTTAATAACCTCAGACATACATAGCATCAGCCTTTCTATCCTTATGTAGATCTGCATGCTCACGCGCTGTTTAACATAAAGCACTTAACAAGACGCAAACCTAAGCCTGTTTAAATTGAAACACACTCTTGAATTGTCTAAGCCTGTCTAAACACTACCAAAAGCATATCCTATCACAGACAGTATGAAAAGCTTACATTTTATCTAGGTCTACCCACTGTCTATACTCCCTCTTAACAAAAACTAAAAACTGTGCTGCCTATTCACATGTATTCATATGGTATGTTTTAAAATGTCTGTTACTTTACTGTTTGCGACTGCTATTGAGGCTGAGCAAGCCTATTGTTATGCACAACATAAAATAAAGAATTAAAAAAAAAAAAAAAAAAGCTTCTTCACTTCCCTTTTTCTGAAACTCTGAATCTCGGAACAAATTAAATGGCTCATCCATTTCATGATAAGTCCCTATGGGGTTTTGGAGTTTGGGATAACAGATGAATCGCTCATCACCGAATATTTGGATCAATTGCATAGTATCTAAGGTAATAATTCTCTCTGGAATCAGTCAGACCTACTTAATCAATTTAGGCAGGATGGTGTTTCAAAATGTCCAATAGCTCATTCTATCATCCCCAGAAGGATCATTCCACTGTCTATAAAATAGAAGATTGAAAAATGTCTATAGTGTGCCCACCTTCTACTTCCCCTTGAAGATCACAGCTAACTTATCAGCTTCTTACTTTACTTCTCCTGCTTCACATATGCCTGGAAAACCCATGCAAATCTGAGTTGTTCAAGACTTGTTAGAAGAAGCATACATAACTCACAGTGTATCCTGAGGACTTTGTCCATTTTGTGGGGACAGAGCATACCTCCTAGCATTTAAAATGGACAAAGAGGTACACTTTAATTTTATGGGTCCGGCTAGGGGTGATCAGGGGAGGGGCTGTTCTGAGAGGTTTTAGATGACTACCAGAAAACAATTTATGCTACTATAATGTAACTTTGAATAAGAACAATGTATCCTATTTATTGTAGTTTAAAGACATATTACTGTGAGTAATATGAAGGTAGAAATCTATCTTAATACAAAGTAAGATCGAAAAGGTAGAAATAGAAACAAAACACATTAAAATGAAAAAATACATTAGGGATAAACAAGATTATATGAAAAATCAAGTGCGCTCATGCTACACAAAAGAACAATTACCTACCTCCCCCAACAGAGGAAGAAGTCCAGTCAAAGAAAAACACTACCAGAAATATCCCTCACATCACAATTCACAATCACATACCCATCCCTTCAAGAAAAGCTCTCTTACACACACACACTTGGTATTAGCAATCATCATCATCCCCAACACAGACTTGATCCTTTTGCAAACCAAACCATCATACTACCCACACCATTATACTAATCTAAAAAATCAAACACACACTACCCACTGTCACATCATGCCATGTTCTGCGAAGATGTCTGGCCTTGGCTTCTGGTATCCAGTACTCTTTTTACAATTCTTGTTTGATTTTTCTTGTTTTTTCTGGTTTTCTATTCTATGTCTGGTTTTCTTTATGCTGGGGTGTCTGGGTTCATTCCTCTATTCTGTTTCTGGAATTCCCAGTCTCCAGGGTTCCTTTAAATGTTTGTTTTGTGTTGCCACACCCGTTTCCATGATTCCTCTTGTTTCAGTCTGGATCTGTAGCAGTGGTTTCAAGTACTCTGGCCTTTCTTGCAGGTAAGTGCTATATGTGTTTTATTATGGTTCTTTTAGCGAACATTAGGCAGAGTAGGACCTGCCGAATATGGGGTACTTTGACGTAGTTGGCAGGCTTATGCAATGTATGATCATATAATGTAACTAAATCCCCATAGTTTTACATTATAGTACTTTTTTATATCCTCTTGTTTTGCCTATTATATCTTGTCTTGTTTTCTTTTGTATTCCTAGTCCCTGTATAGTCCTGTCCTGCCCATGTTCTGTTAAAGTTTTCCCTTATGTATTGTATACATGTTCTGTGTTTTGCTTTCTATCCTTCTCTGGTTCTGGGTTCTACTAGTTTTGTCTTGTTTTCATGTACGGTGCCTCTCCTAGTCTTGCCTTGTTTTCTGTACTGGATACATTCCTGCTGCAGAGCCTCCCTATTCAGCTCCTGGGAGGTCTGCTTATTTCCAAGCTCCTGGTTCCTGATGCAGAGCCTCCCTATTTAGCACCTGGAAGGTCTGCTTATTTTCAAGCTCTTGGTTCCTGCTGTAGAGCCTCCCTATTCAGCACCTGAGAGGTCTGCTTATTTCCAAGCTCCTGGTTCCTGATGCAGAGCCTCCCTATTCAGCTCCTGGGAGGTCTGTTTACATCCAAGCTCTTGGTTCCTGCTGCATAGCCCCCCTATCCAGTTCCTGGGGGGTCTGCATATCTTCAAGCTCCTGGGGTCTGCAATATCTGTATCAGGGACCTGGTATGTGGCCGCACTAATGCTGGTGCTCAACACCAGGGGGCGTGTGGTTACCCTGCACCAGGCCCTGATAATCCACTTCCACGCTGAAGACTCCAACTTCTCATCATCAGGCACTCAGGGGTCCCGGTCTGCCACCCTGACACTCACTTCTTAAAACCCAAAACACCAAACAGACAAATTCTAAGAGCACCATTATCTCCTGAGTTAATTCAAAGAAATAGATTTTATACTCTCTCCTCAGATTACACTGATACAGAAAATCATTTTTTTTAAATCGGCAACACAACATCTACCATACCCTCTAGAGCACAGAAAGAAAAAAAATAATTTTAACACCAAGGGAAGGAGAAGCGGGAGAAGATTTCAAAAAGGGAAGGAGAGAATAAAAATTACCTCGCTCCAAAATACTACCTCAAATTTAGGCACTCCTATTCAAACTACCTCAAAAATAGGCCCTTTTTTATGTATCTAGCAGAGTTCTAAATTGCAGTGAGATTGCAGTGCTTAGAAAAGGAGTAAAGTATGCCCCTAGCTGCAATTTTAAAAGCCACTTAAAAAAGGTTTTATGGCAATCAAGCAAATCGAAATATTCCTAATGCTTCAACTCCTGTAATGAGGTAAAAAATACAAACACTAATCTTAAACCAACTTCTGCCTTTTATCCATTAAATTTTAAATCCAGCAGCCTAGACATTTTTGAAAAAGTTACATAGTTATATAGCTGAAAAGAGACTTGCGTCCATCAAGTTCAGCCTTCCTCACATATGCTTTTGCTGTTGATCCAAAAGAAGGCAAAAAATCTAGTCTTAAACTCTTCCAATTTTGCAACAAACTAGGAAAAAATTCCTTCTTGACCCCAAAATAGCAGTCAGATGTCTCATTAGATCAAGCAGCTATTAGTAATCAAATATCTTAAAAATATTAAAATAAATATATTTGAGAAATCTAATTTTACAAAAAAAAAAAAGAAAAAAGAAGCCATATTGATGACAATATCTTTAATCTTCCGGATAGGAACTGGATAACCAAAAAAGCTGCTTGTGCCAGGAGCACACATATCCTAACCAGATTTTTCTAAAATTAGAATGTGTGTAAAGGAGTGATTATCAGTTTAAATGGAGCAGTTTAAATGGAGTCCAAGAGAAAGAGATTATTTAAAAATTGCACTACTGAAGGCAACAGATAATTGCGTTAGGCTTGCCAGTAAGAGCAAAAAATTAAAGAAACCACTGTGGTACTCCGCAGAAGTGGCCAAAATAGTAAACTAAAAGTTAGCAAAGCAATTAGTAGTTGTAAAAAAAAAACAGAGTGAGGAAGATAGACAGATCTATAAGATTAAGCAAAAATAGGATATACAAGTTATTATAAGAGCTGCCAAGTCACACAAGGGGACAAAACATTTTTTTAGATACATAGTTACATAGTTACATTGCTAAAAAGAGACTTGCGTCCATCAAGTTCAGCCTTCCTCACATTTGTTTTTTAATGTTGATCCAAAAGAAGGCAAAAAAAAAACAAGTTTGAAGCACTTCCAATTTTGCAACAAACTAGGGGAAAAAATCCTTCTTGACCCCAGAATGGCAGTCAGATGTATCCTTGGATCAAGAAGTTATTACCCTACATGGAAAAATTATAACCTTGAATATTCTGTTTTTGCAAGTATTCATCTAGTTGCTGTTTGAACATATATATGGAATCTGATAAAACCACTTCTTTAGGCAGAGAATTCCACATCCTTATTGTTCTTACAGTAAAAAAAAATGTTATTTGCCTTAGACGAAATCTTCTTTCTTCCAATCTAAACGCATGACCTAGTGCCCTATGTAAAGTCCGGTTTGTGAATAGATTTCCACACAATGGTTTGTATTGGCCCCGAATATATTTGTATAATGTTATCATTACCCCTTCTCAGGCGATGTTTTTCTAAACTAAAAAGGTTTGTTAACCTTTCTTTATAGCTGATATGTTCCATTCCTTTTATTAATTGTGTAGCCTGTCTCTGCACTACATAACTGAGAGAAGGAAAATAAAACAAGGGTTAGTTAGATTAAAACCAAAAGAAGGTAGGTATGTAGAAGAGGATAAAGGTCAAGCTGACTATCTCAATGAATATTTTTGTTCAGTATTTACAGATAAAAATGAAGGAAAGGGACCTTAGGAAAAAGGACAAATTAGTAATTTGTTACATGTGAGTTTACAGAAGAAAATGTTCTATTTTAACGGTCAAAAGTAAAGACAAATAAGTTGATTGGGCCTGATGGAATACACCCAAAGTTATTAAAAGAGCTTAGTGGTGTAGTGGCCGTGACTTAAATATGAATATTAATCTAAGGAACTACATTCATATTTTTTATAGTTTGTGGTGTTATGGTCGAATATGTGGATAGAAAATACACAAAATGTTGTAATATGAAATGTATATTTAATATAACTATAATAAATAAACAGATGCTAGCAGAATGTCAATTTACTACAATAATTATACAATACAAAATGTATATTTAATATAACTATAATAAATAAACAGATGCTAGCAGAATGTCAATTTACTACAATAATTATACAATACAAAATTACAACAAAATGACATATTACAAAAGGCTATAACAGTTGCTAAATGTTACAATGGATTCATATTACTTACAAGGCCCTACATCTTCAGTCAGGTAAAAAGTAAAAAAAGAGTTCCTCCTACATCTGGTTTTATTCAGTGTAGAAGCACATGTCTTCCTACACACTGCCCCTAGTGGTGTCTCCAAACTGTGCTTTCTTTATGATGTAAAGTCATTAATTAATAAATACCATTACAAGTGGTGTACTAGCTAAACCATTGATGGATTTATTTAACAAATCATTGTTAACGGGAGTAGTCCCAGAAGATTGGAAATTAGCAAATGTTGTGTCCATTCACAAGAAAGGTAGTAGGGAGGAGACGGGCAATTATAGGCCAGTAAGCCTTGCTTTAGTAGTGGGGAAAGTAATGGAAAAAAGGATAGGATTGTTGAACATCTAAAATCACATGGATTTCAAGATTAGAGACAACATGGGTTTCCTTCAGGGAGGTCATGCCAAACTAATCTCATTGATTTTTTTGATTGGGTAACTAAAATAATAGACCAGGGTGGTGCAGTAGACATTGCTTACCTAGATTTCAGTAAGGCTTTTGATACTGTCGCACATAGAAGGCTTATCAATAAATTGCAATCTTTGAGTTTGGATTCCAATATTGTTTAATGGGTAAGGCAGTGGCTGAGTGACAGGCAACAGAGGGTTGTAGTCAATGGAGTATATTTGAAGCAAGGTCTTGTCACCAGTGGGGTACCTCAGGGATCTGTACTTGGACCCATTCTCTTTAATATTTTATTAGTGATATTTTATTAGTGATATTGCAGAAGGTCTTGATGGTATGGTCTTTTTGCTGATGATACTAAGATATGTAATAGGGTTGATGTTCCAGGAGGGATAAGCCAAATGGCAAATGATTTAAATAAACTAGTCAGAGCTGTGGCGGCTGACATTTATTGTGGATAAGTGCAAGATAATGCACTTGGACGTAAAAACCCAAGGGCAGAGTACAGAATATTTGATAAAGTCCTAACCTCAACATCTGAGGAAAGGGATTTCGGGGTAATAATTTCAGATGACTTAAAAGTAGGCAGACAGTAACCTCATAAAATAGTATACTATTAATAGTCATCCCCCAGTGTAAATCATTATTATTACTTTTCTTATTTTTTAGTAGTCAATTTAAGTACAACAATTGCACATTTCAATTTGAATTTCCTGTATCTAATTTTCAATGTTACCACATGACAGGAGGCTTCATATTTTGCATAACTTTCTTTACTGTAAACTCCAGCAGCAAAGGTCAAATCAATCAGAAATAAAAACAAAAAGAACATTGCATTATATAAAGCCTTGTAGCCTTGATTCCTCCCCTTTCTCTGCTGCTCCAGCTGCAACAGGTCAGAGTATTTGCTCTCTCTGACTACCCTATTGATTATATTTGTTTAATTGTGTTCTTGTGTTTTAAATTTCCTTTTTGTACAATGTGTCCTCCTACCCTCTAATTACTTGGCGTCTGCTTCTGCTGTACACCTTTTTAAATTGACTTTGTCTGCCTCCTTCTGTATTTCTGTCCTGCATTTTACTGCAGTGGGGATCTGCCTTGTGTCCTGTTTGTTTTTACCTGCTAATTTTCCCTCCATGTTTTAGGCCGGGTCTGGGGTAGTTGGGTTGCTGGGGCGCTAGACGCCTGACGGGTCCTCGCTCGCGGTGGCCATCTTGGATCTTGCTCCTTGTGAGATTCACGGCGGCCTATTTGTTTGTTTGTGGCAGAACACGGCCTGCACACGGTCAGTTCCCTACTACAGGATCTCAGCCATGTATATAAGTAAAACCAACAACTGAGAAGAAGGATCCTTCAACATGAATGTTCAATTACAAACCCCAATGTATCCACTCCAGTGTCAAACCATGTTAGACATCACCACGATGGCGACCCTACACATCTAACATTTCAGGCATTAGAAAAACTGACCGTCAACTCAAGGAAAGGTAACTTTAACAATATGTTATTAATGAAAGAATTACGTTGGACCTACCATTTTAAAACACTCACTCCAGCAGGTCAAAATGAAGAATTCAATTTTACACTCTTTATTCATAAATAATGTTTTTATCTCCTATCCTAGGTCCCTATTTTAGGAGCAGTTAAGGCAAATATTTTCTTTTCTTCCTTTTCGGTAACCTAATAATATAGTATACTATTAATTGTCATCCCCCAGTGTAAATCTAATAATAATAAATTATTATTACTTTTCTCATTTTTAAGTACAGCAATTGCACATTTCAATTAGAATTTCCTGTATCTAATGTTCAATTCAATTGTAACCATTCAGTATTGCCAACTGTTTCTATTCAAGTTACATTATTCTAATCTTGATACCGTTCTGGTCCAAAATATTTAGATATAATTTGCTTCTATTCCTCGACATTAATAGGTCTATTTTATTGTTTTATTTTTTTCCATGGAGTAGGTGCTTTATCAATACTCTTTGAGCACTTCACATCATATTCCCACTCAAACATTTTATCATATTCAGTAGAGATCGTTTTTTTAATTTCAATTTGCATTTTTGTATATAAAACGCATTGTTAATTATGTCTTAGATTGCAACTCACGCAAGTCTAACACTATTAAATATTCCAGTTACGAAACATTTATATTATCTTTATAACTACCTGGTCTTTAATGAGCACGGCATTTCTGTCATTTCTGATTCAAGTTCGTCCTAAATCTACATTCACGTAATGATCAAATATCCTCAAAAGTAACAAATACCTGAAAGGGTTAATCGCCTCACTGAGATTCATCTCATTAAGGAGGAGCATTATGATACACACGGACGTATTTGTAATCAACCAATAAGAATAATTCCTTTTCAGCCAATCAAAACCGTCCGCCTCCTTTTTAAACGCTGTGCTCTGTACCGGCCCGTTCCTCTCTGACGAGCCAGGTCGGACGAAACACGCAAGTCAGGGGTCCATTCAGTGTTGTGTTCTATCACCATATGACAGCACACGGGCTTACCACTATGTTTAATTTTTTGTCATTAGCCATTAGACTTTCTAGCACGCTCTAGCAACTTAGCTTTGCAAGGGATTATGTGTAAATAGCATAGAACGGGAATAGCTCCAGGTGCCCTCAAAGGCACGGGGGGAGAAGTTAGCAAGTACTATCTTAGTGCAAGGTATCTCTACCATAGAATGTATCAACATTATGGCGAAACAGCTTATAATTGCAACTTTGTATATAGCAGATCTTATTCTGACATTCTCAGTTACCCTCCCTCTGCACTCTTACTACAACAGCCGTAGGTGCCCTCGAAGGCACGCGGGGATAAGCCTGTTAGACTGTTATTATTATTGTCTAACTATCCTTCTCCATATATCATTGGAAGGCTTACTTTATTACCAAATCCATTACTATAATCATAGCACCCGGGAAATATTCCACGGCACCGCTGTGTGCACGTCAGTTTGGGAACTGCTGATGTAGATAATTTAATTACAGAAATTAACAATCAGAATAGAAATCAAATAATACAATACAATAAACCTGTAAACACAAAAATATATATTTTACCCATTGTCTTGGATTTTAATAATAAAAGCTTTCAAATAAAAAAGATTTAAAAACATTATTTAAAATATTTTAAAAGAAGATGAAATTAAACACATTTTACCTGAGAAACCAAACATTGTATGTAAAGATGCCCCTAATCTCAAAAAAATGACACAAAAAAACAAACTACCAACAATTACTCTTTTTTGGGGGAACAAGGTTTTTATAAGTGCAAACGATGCATAGCCTGCAAAAACACCAGCAACACCAATCTTAAAATCTCAGATTTTTAATCAAAATACAATTGTATTTACATGTAATACAAAAAAATTAATCTACATTTTAGAATGTCCATGCGGACTGCAATACATTGGTAACACCACTAGGATTAGGATAGGGTTTAGGGTAAGGTCGGGATTGTAGAACATTGTAGAAACATTGCAAAAAGTTTTTTAAATCACTCAGTTTCCAAGCACTTTTTAATTCACAATAAGAACCCCAAATTCCTAAAATTGTATGGTATAGAAAAACATACCCTCCCTCTCCCCCTTGGAGAGGTAGCAACCTTTAAAATATTTTAGGTAAACAAATAAATGGTCTGGTCTTTTAAATTGAACACTTTAACCCCTTAAGGACGCATGACGGACATTTTCCGTCATGCTGGTCCTACCCTTAAGGACGCATGACGGAACATTTCCGTCATGCAGTATTTTTCCAGCAGGGTCTATTACCTTGCTGGTAACTATGAGCCCCAGGTATCATTTGATTCCTGGGGCTCCCCTCTCTCACCTGGGGCCAGAATTAGTGTCCCCAGACTGACTGATGCTCTGTTTGCAGAGCTCAAAGTGAGCGCTGCAAACAAGCATTTAAATGGGGATTTAAATCCCCACTATTACAATTTTGTGTGATCAGGGTTAAATCCCTGCTAACACAAGGGAGATCGGGGTATCAATGGAAACCTGGGGCTCCCCTCTATCAGCTGGGGACATTTTTAGTGACCCCAGCCTTTTTGATGAGTTACATGCAGTGCTGGAAGTCAGCGCGGCATGTATCTGCTTAAATAGGCATTTAAATGCCTATATCTAGATTGTGGTGTAAGCAGGGTTAAATCCCTGCTCACACCAGGAAACCCAGGTATCATTAGAAACCTGGGTGTCCCCTCTGTCAGCTGGGGCCATTTTTAGTGGCCCCAGGTATTTTGATGAGCTGCATGCAGAGCTCAAAATGAGATCGGCATGCAGCTGTTTAAATGGGGATTTAAATCCCCATAGAGCACAATGCAGTGTGAGCAGGGTTAAATCCCTGCTCACACCAGGAAACCCAGGTATCATTAGAAACCTGGGGGTCCCCTCTGTCAGTTGGGGCCATTTTTAGTGGCCCCAGACTTTTTGATGAGCTGCATGCAGTGCTGAAAGTTAGCACTGCATGTAGCCATTTAAATCCACAAAGAACACTGCAGCTGAGCAATCAAGCTCAGCTACAGTCATTCTCTCAAGTGATCTGGTGCTTGGGAGACCCCCAGGGTCTGAACAAACCCTGGAGGATCACCCTCTATGCCCAAATGCCATTCTGATCAGTGCTGGGCATTTTTAGTTGCCCAGCACAGATCGCATTGCATTGGGAATAATGTCTTCAATGTAAGAGATGGGAGACTGCAATACTGAAAATAGCCAGTAGATGGCAGCAACATACCACTGTGTTTTAGTTTAAAATCCCTTTACTAATATCAGCACTGATATTAGTAGAGGGAAACCTTTGGGATTAAGATTAAATTAAGGATTACAATTAAGGATTATTATTCGGTTTAGCATAAATACTAGATTTATTATCAGGTTTATTACTGGGTTTATTATTAAGTTTATGTTTGAGATTAGGTTTATAATTAATTGTAGTATTGGGATTATGTTTCAGATTAGGATTCAGATTATGGTTCAGATTAGGATTAGGGTCAGCCAGTGGCGTACACACAACCCATGGGGCCCCGGTGCGAAAACTGAACAGTGGGCCCCCCCCCGCGCGCGCACTTACTCTGCGTGGGCTGGGGCCGCAACACATGGCGGCGGGCGACCCCTGCGACCACGTTATGTACGCCAGTGCATGCATAAACACATACACTTAGGACCACTACAGACACCCAGATCACATCAGCTCAATGAAGTGGTCTGGGTGCCAGGTCTCTCTAGTTTTAACCCTGCAGCTGAAAACATAGCAGTTTCAGAGAAACTGCTATGTTTCACTGAGGGTTAATCCAGCCTCTAGAGGCTGTCTCATTGACAGCCGCTAGAGGATTTTCTGCGATTCTCACTGTGAAAATCACAGTGAGAAGACGCTGAACGTCCATAGGAAAGCATTGAGTAATGCTTTCCTATGGGCGGTTTGAATGCGCGCGTGGCTCTTGCCTCGCATGCGCATTCGGAGCTGAGAGGCGGATCGGGGCGGAGAGATCCCCAGCGCCAAGGGAGTCCGGCGCTGGAGAAAGGTAAGTGCTTAAGACACACACGCACACATTAACTGACAGACACACACTCAGTGACAAACATACATACACACTCCCTAACAGACGCACACAGACACACACTCTAACACACACACACACACTCTAATACTAACACACACACTCTAACACTAAGACAAACACTAACACACACACACTCTAGCACACGCACACGCTCACACACACTAACACACTAACACACACACACTAACACACACTCACTAACACACACTCACTAACACACACTCACTAACACACACTCACTAACACACACTCACTAACACACACTCACTAACACACACTCACTGTAACACACTCACTGTAACACACTCACTGTAACACACTCACTGTAACACACTCACTAACACACTCACTAACACACACTCACTAACACACACTCACTAACACACACTCACTAACACACACTCACTAACACACACTCACTAACACACACTCACTGTAACACACACTCACTGTAACACACACTCACTAACATACACTTTTTTTTTTTTTTTTAATCCCCCCAGCCTCCTTACCTGTGGCAGAGCTGAGGGGATTCCCTGGGGTCCAGTGGTGTTACCCGACGGGCAGTCAGGCTGGCGGGCGCGCGAGGGAGCACTCTCCCCTGAGTGCTTCCTCTTCAGCTCCCTCGCGTGCCGCGTACTGATGCCGGAGCCGGAAGATGACGTCATCTTCCGGCTCCGGTTTCAGTGCGGTGCGCGAGGGAGCTGAAGAGGAAGCACTCAGGGGAGAGTGCTCCCTCGCGCGCGCGCCAGTCTGACTGCCCGCCGGGTGACAGCAGGGCCAGCCTCGGGGGGCCCAGAGGTGGCCGGCTCCTGGGCCCCCCAGGAGAAGAGGCTGGCCCAGTGAGTACATACCTGGGTCGCAGAGCGGCCGGGCCCCCTGGTGGGCCGGGCCCGGTCGCAGCCGCGACCCCTGCGACCCCGGTATGTACGCCACTGGGGTCAGCACGGGCATCCCTTGCTGAATATAGCAATGGAATTCCTCGGCTGACACCAGCAGGGGGAATCATGTTAACACTATTGCTAAAGGTAGGATTGAGATTAGGTTTAAGGTTATAATTAAGGTTACATGTGGGATTACGTTATGGGTTAGGATTGTGGTAATGGTTTATTATTAGATTGAGGGTTAGATTTGGGATTAGGATTTGGTTTAGAATTAGGGCTTGGTTTGGGATTAGAGATTTAGATTAATATTAAGATCGCTACTTTCCAAAGATATGCATATGGGGTATATTTGTACTGAGAAGATGTTGCTGAGTACAGCTAATATCATTTTATGACAGTGGGAAACAGGATATTTAAAAAATAATCATCAGAAATACTGTGTATGTAAAAATGTTAAAATAAAAATGAATACCACAAACTTTGAAACAAAATGGTAACAAAATGTCACTTCAATAAAGCTTCTAATATTTTATGAGGGTCCCCATGTTGTCCACTTTTGTAAATGGTATGCATTGATGGCGTTATTTAAATATATGAGCGACTAAAATGCCCCAAAATGAAACAATGACCATTCGTCAATTTGCCATTTAAAAAAACCTGTAATGGGCCGGGTATGATTTTAGCCCTGTATTTTTTCACAAAAACCTGGCTAAGGTGTACAAAGGGGGTAATTTTGTACTCAGGAAATATAGCTGAGAATAATTTCGTGATTTAATTTACAGTAACATATATCAAGTTTCCGAAATTAACTACTAAAATACAACGTGTGTATAAAAATGCAAAAATAAAACAATATGATAACATTTGAAAGTAATTGGTGCTAACATAACTGTATAATAAAGCTCAAAATATACCATATGACATAGCCCGTGGTGTCTACTTTCACAAATGGTATGCATTTATGGAGTAATTTTAACTGTCAATCTGCTACAATGACCTAAAATGTGATATAGACACACCAAATCCATTTATCAAAATTCTAATTGTAAAAACTGTAATGGTCAGGACTCGTTTAAGGCACTGTAGCTTCACAGGATAGTGTCAAATACATACATTGGGGGTATTGTTTTATTCAGAAGAGTTTGCTGAGCATAATTATGGGGTTTTGATCACAGTGGCACATACCAGACTTGAAAAATGACCCCAAAAAATTGAATGTGTATGTAAAAAATGCAAAAAAAAATATTTTACCACAAAGTTTGACATAAACTGGTGAAAAAATGGCATCACGCTAAGGCACAATATATACCATATGAGATACACTGTAGTGTCTACTTTCACCAATGGTAGGTCATTGAGGGATAAATTCAACAGTTAAACTGCTACAATGCCCCAAAATGAGACTTGCTCCATCAAATTCATCTATCAAAATTATCACTGTGAAAACTGAAATGGTCAGGTCTCTTTTATGGCACTATAACTTCACAGGATAGTGGCAAGGACATAGATTGGGGGTATCATTTTACTCTGTTGATATGGCTGAAAACAATATGGGGTTTTCTACAGCAGTAGTATATATCAACTTTATGAAATACACATTAAAAATCCTTGTTTTATGTGTGTATGTTAGAAATCTGAAAAAAACACAATTTTACTGCACGATTTAGCAGAGATTGGCAGTGAAATGGCTACGTAAAAAGTGTCAGAATACCCTTTGGTAAATAGCCTGTGATGTGTGCTTTATATAAATATATACTTTTGTGCAGCAAACATGCCAAATTCTAAAATTGCTCCACATTAAAAAAAGTTTTTACTCCTTGTATTTTGTGACCTGTAACTTTCAAAATAAGCTGAAATCCTAGACATATTATGTACTCTGAAAATCAGAACAACTAATTGAATATTTTTTAAATTACTTTCCTTAAGCTGCACTTATTATACACACGTTATTATTGCCTAAACTGTGAAAAAAAACAATTTATTTCATTTTTTTCTTTTTTTGTATTTTTTTAATAATAAATAAGAATTTATATATGTATATGTCACATCAGATTAAAGCCCTTTTTGTCCTTTAAAAAACGATATATAACATGTGTTGGTGTAATAAATAAGAAAAATGCAAACAGAGGTTGAACACAAACAGCAAAAAATGCTTGTGTCCTTAAGGGTAAGTCCAGTTTTTGAAGCTGCGTCCTTAAGGGGTTAAATGCAAATTTTGATCTGTGCCATTTTTTTTTTAACAAAAATTATATATATATATATATATATATATATACACACCCTTTTCCCATTTTTTCTTTTATTTTTACTTGTGTTTTTCTTTATATGCAGCACACTGTATGTACCAACAACTAATAGTTTTACATCATATCATCCCCTTATCCTTTTTTCCCTTCTTCTCCCACCTCCTTTTACTACATTTCCCATCAGTCCTTTCTGTGCATCTTCCTACTATGTTCTCCTTTTATGATGCTTCCCCCTTTCAAACTACAACTCCCAGCATGCCTCTTTAATTTATGTGTCTCTCCTCCATCTTGGAGAGATTGGTACTCCTCTTAAGAGGACCTACACCATATTATTTACTTTATATTTCTTAATAAAATTAACATTTTTAAAAAACTTTTTACAGATTACCTGTATGTTTAAGCATGTATTAATTGTTTATGTATGTTTTTATCTTAATTTTGATTTTTAGTCAGTTATTTCTACTAGTCACATAACTGTGACATCAGTCAGTTACCTGCCCTTGAGAAAGGCGGTTAGACCGCCGAAACGCGCGTTGGGCGACCTGTGCAGGACGACCTGTACCTAAACTAACTAACTACTATCTAGTTATGACTTAACGATTGTGGTCATGGCTTCTATCGACTGAGACTACAGCCTGCAGGATATCCCCTAAAGAGATCCTTAACTTTGTGTTATATCGTAGGGATTTATGACATATGTTAGTGTGGTGACAGAGTCCGTTTTTTCTACACTGGACCCTGTTTAGACAGCACTCTTTCTAACAAATTTGTTTCCTCTATCTCTCATCTCCCTATCCTTTCGATTTAACTTCTGCTAGACTAACTGAATATAAGGAGTTTTTTCTTACTGCTGGAAGCTAATACTTAATAAGGGATTTGTTGGAAGAGTCTAGTGAAGTTCATGTTTCCCTATTTTCGATTCACACAAAAGGGGAGACCTCCTGCTATACATTGTATTTAATTACTAACAGGCTGGATTTCCTTGGTATACATTTTTTGTCAGTGTGCTCAATTGTCTCATTCAATTATATAAGAGAGGTACTGCTTTGATACATTGTGACATATCTGCCTATACAAGGAAAATACCTGAATACTTTACCAGTCAGGTGTTTAGTCTCTAGTCTCTGTTTTAATTTTCACTATTTAAGGTGTATGAGGGTGTGTTTTTTCGTGAGTGTGTTGGAGATTTATAATATTATTTGCTATTATTTTTCTGTTTCAATAAAGGTTGTCAGTTTTTAAGCAAGTATTATTTTATATCTATTTGGGGGTAGTAGTGGTGAGGTGGAGCACCCCGGTTACACGAGGAGCTTTCCTCATCACTTTCTTTGTTGTGACATCACACAACAGTTTTATTAAAAAAAAAAAAAAAAAATGTAATTGGTATATAACCAGGATGGTAATTATGTCTGTAAACACTTTTGAGAAAGCTTGTGATTTGGTGAAAAGTGTATACTGTTTATCTACTTTGGACCCTCCTAATTGCTTTTAGAAGACTTTATCCAACAGGACTCCAGAAATATCCTTGGTGGGGATTTTCTCACCTACGCTATTTGGATAGAGGAAAAACTCCTTTTGTGAGCTTTTTGTTATATTTAAATACATCTTTTTTTTTTATCAGTGAGCACTATTGGTTGTTTTTATGTTCCTTTTATGCCAAATCTGCATCCATGAGCTTCTATTACCCACGCCAATACTCCCATACAGTGCACCTGGATCCTGACACACTTCCTGTAAAATTGTAGCTGCACCAGTATATCCACAGACGGGGATCATACCGCCCAAGCACTACTATTTGGAGCTGAGCAGAAGCTCCAAAAACCTGTAAGTAAATTTCGATATTTTCATTACCAAGTATAAGTACCTACTACACTATATTGTGTATCCTGCTCTTTTACATGCACTGAGCACCATCTGGATCAGAAGACACTCACAAGGCGCTGCGGCCCTCTTTCTTCATCTTGCATATTACTGTTAATAGTACTATTACTGAAAAGCTATGGTATAAATTCAGACACACCAAGAATACTGAGATCCTACAAAAGAGGGACAGTAGGATAGAAAAAATGATTTGGGCAAACCCTAAATAAACTTGCGAGGTATGAGCTAGGTTTTGAGGTTCAAGAATGCAGTCCAAACAGAGCTATACTGAAGACTCTACCAAGACCTTACCTCTGTGTACCTGTCTTTATCTATCTGTACTTTTTCCCCTTAAAGGGACACTATAGTCACCTGAACAACTTTTGCTTAATGAAGCAGTTTTGGTGTATAGATCATGCCCCTGCAGCCTCACTGCTCAATCCTCTGCCATTTAGGAGCTAAATCCCTTTGTTTATGAACCCTAGTCACACCTCCCTGCATGTGACTTGCACAGCCTTCCATAAACACTTCCTGTAAAGAGAGCCCTATTTAGGCTTTCTTTATTGCAAGTTCTGTTTAATTAAGATTTTCTTATCCCCTGCTATGTTAATAGCTTGCTAGACCCTGCAAGAGGCTCCTGTATGTGATTAAAGTTCAATTTAGAGATTTAGATACAATTATTTAAGGTAAATTACATCTGTTTGAAAGTGAAACCAGTTTTTTTTTTCATGCAGGTTCTGTCAATCATAGCTAGCGGAGGTGTGGCTAGGGCTGCATAAACAGAAGCAAAGTGATTTAACTCCTAAATGACAGTGAATTGAGCAGGGAATTTGCAGGGGAATGATCTATACACTAAAACTGCTTTATTTAGCTAAAGTAATTTAGGTGACTATAGTGTTCCTTTAATGTGAAATAACAAATCTTCTAAACATTATGTATGACTACATCCTCCAAAACAACAACTGTAAACATAACATAACAAAAGTCATTTCTGGAAGTCCAATAAAAATCTGACAGTCACCCAAGAAATCATACCCCTAGTTTGTAGAATAGGGTACAGGAAGGAAACCATTTAACTAAAGGATTAGAGAAGGACTTCAAAGGGAACTTGATGAATTGGTTTTCTTATACAGAAGCACAGCACTTTTCATTTACTGACTATAATTGCAAAGAAGTGATATGCATCCAGGAATATATCTCAGTTATGACAACCCTGTCTGAGTAGCTCATAACTTATAGAATTTCAATGACTCCTCACCTATTGCCTCCATTGAACTGGCAACTGATCATCATCAGTGTCCCCTCCTTCCCTGTACTCCCTCCCAGCCCTCCCAATCAACCTCCATTTTTAACATTTACACTTTTGTTTTATTAAATCCCTTCGTCCTATCCCCCCCCTCCCCATTTGATTGGATGATGGATGACACAACTACAACAAAAAGAGCATGGAAACAAAGTAAGGAGGACCTCATCTGGCGCTGCATTCAAGGCAAGCAGGGCCAGTGCAAGGTTTCTTGGCTACACAGGTGAAGATGCATTTTGCAGTTCCCAAAAAAATGCATCTTCACTTGTGTGACTCTTAACTCTACTTCATACCTTGTACCCTCTTTTGTGTTTCTTATCCCCTCTTTTTAATGTCTTACCCTTTTAGTGTATCTTATCCTCCTTTGTGCGTCTTACGCCTTCCTTGTGTGTGTCTTACACCCCTCGTGTGTCTCTTACTCCCCCATTGTATGTCTCTTACTCTCTCCATTTGTAGTTCTTACTTCCCCCCCAGTCTCTTTGTGTGTATCTTATGCCCCAGTCTCTTTGTGTGTCTGTTTTCCCACAGCCCCTTTGTGTCTCTCCTTCTCCCCCAGTCTATTTGTGTGTCTCTTTCTCCCCTTAGTCCCCTTCATGTGTCTTTCTCCTACCAAACTTATATGTGTGTCTATTCTCCCCAGCACCTTTGTGTGACTCTTTCTATCCCAGCCCCTTTGTGTGTCTTTCTCCCCTTCCACAGCTCTTATGTGTGTCTCTTCCCCCAGCCCCTTTGTGTGTCTATTTTACGACCACTACAGAACTTTCTGGATCTGGATTCCAGCTGAAGAATTTTGACAGTTTGAGATGCAAAGTGAACAGGTCTACCGAAAAGCAAGCAAAGTTGGTGGAAAATCTATCTGTCCAATTTTTAATCGCTGGAATCTACCTAAACAAAACTGATAGATGTCTTTGGTGATAATTAACTACCGACAATGAGCACGGGCAGATGTACTGAACTAACCTTGTCCATCCTTAGAAGAATACAACAATTGGACAGATCCTTGACCAGGCTGCGTATAGCAAAATACACCACTATCATTTCCAGCCAATTGATATGCCTGAAAGCCTTGTCCACAGACCACCAGAGACTCCTGCAAGAGATGCTCCCCAGCCCCATAGGCTGGCGTCTGATCCCAAAACGAAATCAGGGAGACTGCCTGTCCCAGGACTCCATGTGCAACAGCCACCAGAGCATCTCAGTCTTGGCCTCGTCCGAAAGGGTAACAATCTGAACATATGATGGAGTGCATCTCAGGTTATCCATCTGTAGACACTGCATTGCTGAATAGTGCAACAGACCTGGTAAGATCGCCTGAATGGATGATGACAACAGACCCACCAGACAAACCAAGACCTGTAAGGGAGCATGGTTTTAATGCAGAAATCTGTATATTTCCTTTTTGATGAGGCAAAAATTAAATAGTGGGAAACGTAGGACGCATGCCACTGCGTCTATCTCAAATCCCAAGAACTGAACCTGCTGAGCAAGTGACACAGAGGATTTTTTGTGATTGACCACGAAACCCAGGGATTCCCAAAAGGCAGTGGTATAATCTGCTTAATATTGTAACCTAGTTGCATCTGTGCAAAACAGGAGGATATCATCGAGATAGATGGTGCAGCTAAGATCAGCGACCACCGGCTTGAGGATCTTAGTGATGAGCCAAGCTTAGGCAAGTGAACCACCAGACTTGACCCACAGGAAGCAAAGCAAATTTCAACAATTTGGATGCATGGGCACCAACAAATAGGCATCCTGGAGGTCCAACCTTGTTAACCAATCACTGTGATGGAGTAGGTCTCCTAGGAGGTGAATGTCTTCAATCTTAGAGTGCCTGTATACAACAAAGGCATTGAGTTCTCTTCAATTGATTATCGACCAGTCTTCTTTTTCACCATGAAAATATTGCTGAAGAAACTGAGCTCCGACACTTTTTTGATGGCACCCTTTTCGTAAAGGCTGAAAATCTCCTAGTCTATGAGTCATTGCTGTTCCTGGTTTGTCAGAAACAAGTGCGGAAGTTGCCGCTGAACTGATGTGGAAGCAAACTATCATGTAGCCCTGGACCGTCTGCAGAATCCACGTGTCTGCCCAATTCCTGAAAAAAAGAGAGAGCCAGCCAGCAATTCTGAGAGGGTGAACACCCAACACAGATTATTTGACAAATTGAGACACTTCATCAGAGCTGTTACCCAAATAAGCCTCCACATCTGATGTGGACTGCTCAGCCTGTCATTTATCTACAAAGGCCAGCACCATTAGAAAATATTGATCCTCCTTGCTCGAGGAGGTCAAATCCACCCTCTTAACTCCAGTGTCAAGTGCAGTATGCTCTTGGCCCAAAAACCTTTGCCTTTATGCAGTTTCTAGGAAGCTCCCTTCCAATGCCCCTTAGAGGATCTATGCCACTCTTGATCAGAGTTTTCCGAGTGGATGCAGTCTCCAGACTCCCCATCTAATACCTGGGAATATGCATGTGGTTGTGTTGGATGAGGCTGGTGAAACACTTTGGCAATGTGGTAAATGTAACAGTGTTAACTACAATAGGTAATGTCAGGTACAGTGTAAGGGTCACCCAATGTGTTGGGACTTCAGGTATGGCTGGACTTCCAATATGGGGACCACCCAAAGGAAATCTAAACAGGCAGTCAGCACCAGGATGTCGCTAGGAGTTCAACAATAAATACCAGCAAAGTATTACAATAATAAGGCAGGGACTAGAATGGCAATAGGGCACATACTGTTAAATACTTGAATATGTACAGCAACAAATATTAGTAAAATAGAGCAATCACACAGTAATAGGGGGCTCACCCCTAAATAAACACAAGTAGCTCTCTTAGTAGAGATTAAGAACCAGAGAATTGCATCTATTGAGCGATTTCCGGCCTCAATGACCAGCCAGGCCTTTGCCCAGAAGTAAAATGGCCACTGCACCACCTTGATGCATGCAAGGCCACGGCCATTAGCAAGCCCACATAATGAGGGGGAAAATCAGCCACCCAGGTAAACCAGGAGGGCCATGAACCATAGCCCAACCGAAAAGCTAAACCCACAAAGCAGATCTATAGGGGGAAACAGGGAGGGATAGGAAAGGGCATCAAAAAGGATAAAACAGAAATAGAACACAAGCTACTCAAAGAGAATAGGTAAGTTTTGGAAGGACAATAATAGTAATAGAAACTTCAAAACTTCCAGACTAACTCTGAGAATGTATGTTATTATGGAACAGCAGTACTCTGACCTGTAAGCATGTATAGAGCAGTAAGAAAGAGGAAGTGGCTACTATATACTGTGATCTTTTATACTCCTTGCTGATTTTCTATTGGTTATTTTGTGTTTGCTGCTGTTTTTGAATGCAGTAAAGAAAGTATAGCAAATATGAAGCCTCCTGGCATGTAACAAAATTAATTTATTCAGAATATTTTTTTTTTAAAACTACCTTTAATTGTTTTAAAGACATTATGAATATCATTACTAATAAGAGACATTTGCCAGATAGTTTGATACCAGTGTAGGGACATATTTTGCTAAAATGCAAAAAAATAGCAAGAAAAAAATAAATAAAACCTCAAACTAAAAACACTGTCTAATTAATTTTGCAGAAGTACAGTGCTAATAGAGGCAGCTGTTTAAAAAGCACACACATTAGTAACACAGATAAGACGCATGGGGTTTGCTCACAGATTGCCTTGAAATTCATATTGATTACTCAAAAACAAAATAAGGCAAAGCGGGTTTCTCCTTCTGGAAACCTAGCAATAATATATTGTAACGTTACCTGCACAGGATAATTTCTGTAGATTTTTATCTCTGTGTATGTTACTCCCCTCCCCCTCTACCCTCCAATACCAGTCCTGTCACCAGCTACTTTTGCCAAATCCCCACACTGCCATAAACAGGGGCAAAATAATCAAAACATGAAAATGGAGTTGAAACAGCAGGATCACAATTATAAATGCAGCTGCAAATGTGAGTCATGGGAGCCTGATTGCTAATTAGCAATACGGGTCAGATATAAAGAGTCGTGAAAGTGAGTACTTTTCAAAGAAGCAGGGGGGGACAAACGAAAACCTTTTTATTTTTCAATAACATTGGTCATATAAGATGTTTTTAAAGGTAAACTATAGTGCCAGGAAATCAGACTCGTTTTCCTGACACTATAGCTTCCCCCTCTGTCAAGGCCTCCCTCCTTCCTCTGTCACTTACCTGGGTCCAGCGCCGATGTCCCTCAGCACTGGCTCTTGTCCACCTTTGCTCCTCCAACCCTGCCAGCCAACGGCTGCTCTCGCAATATGATTTCTTCATAGGAAAGCATTACAGAATGCTTTCCTATGAGGATTCCGGTGACACTGGAAGTCCTCGTGCATAAGGTGAGGACGCCCAGCGTCAGTTAGGAGACCAAAAGTCGACAGCCACTAGAAGTGGGGTTAACCCATAAAGGTAATTATTGCAGTTTATTAAAAACTGCATTACCTTTTCAGGTTTAAGGGACCTGGGACACTGCACCCAGACCACTGCAATTAGTTGAAGTGGTCTGGGTGCTTATAGAGTCCCTTTAAGTAATTTTGGGGTGCTGAAATCAGCTATGACTGGAAAATATACAGCATATGTGAATTATGGATTGAAGTATTTCAAATATCAATGGATATGCAAACATGGGGAATTTAAATAAATGTGACTATTTTATTAAATTGCAACCTAAAACACATTATAAGGATAGGATTAAAACAAAAATTTTAAACATCAGAGGCATAGACTACTGAATAATAATAAAAAAAATACTGAAATGCTAACTATGAAAGCATATAAGGATCTTTTTACATTTATAAGTAGTTCATTTTTATGTTTGATATGTGCTGAGGTATCTTCCTTCTACAAAAAGAAAAACACGTTTACCTTTACATGGCAAAATTCTCCTGTTGGATTCCACTTCGGGTACTGAATTACAGTCAGGCTGACTTAAAGGTTTACTCCAAACGTCATAAGCACTAGAGCCTAAACTGCAGCTGCAGGAAGGTCCACTCTTAGCCAATATTTGGCACACTGGCCAAAAACAAAAGTTGCACAGAATTGGCATTAATTAGTTTTGGGCTGGCTGAATGCCCCCTATGATGCAGCAGGAGATGGAGTCACACCTCAGGCACCCAAGTGGTTAAACTTGGTACGTGTAGAATTTCACAGCAAAACTCTGCTCCTTCAAATCACTGGCATACTCATGGTGATTGGAGTAACCCTTTAATTACAAGGTGAGACTAAAGTGAGGAAAGGATGAAAGGGATTTTTTTTATGAGAGTCCAGAGAGTGCTCCTCATATGATCTTTCTTACTCTAATACAGTATAATAACCAACTTGTTTTTCTGTATCTTATTTGCTATGCACAATACTGCAGGAAATGTACAATGGTTCAAAGCCGCTCTCAGTTATATAAAAAGAATATAAATAATTATTCATTCAGTGACTACACAATGCCAACAGTAGAAAGAAGAAAAGTAAAATGCACCGGGCAAAGAAAACCACAGGCAAAAATGTAATCTAATCTTTTGATGACCTGGCTACACTCCCATCCTCTCCTTTATTAGCTCTAATCAATAATTGACCACTTTAAAAATGCCTGCTGGCCTATGATTGATTCAGCTTGATAGATTTTATCCGTACTTTGAGCCAGCAGTTGTACAGTAAACCAAAGAAATTGGAACAAGTATTAAAGACCATTAGGTTTTAGATTTCACGGTGCTTGAAATACAATATTTGTACCACATTTCATCCTTTGACATAATCAGAATGGATAATCCCTTCCTCCCTGAAGTTAACCATTCACAGAGCCCCATCGAAGAAGGTTATTCGGTGCTATGCCACCATCTGCTTGTAGAGCGACCTGTATATTTGCAGAACGATTACTGACTGACCAAACATAATAGCACATCATCATTTAACAATGAAAAATACTGAATTGGGTGTCTCTGTGTCTCTGATAAAACTAAGCTAAAACTTGGCAATTACTGGCCATAATCGTGAATTCTACAGCCCTGCACCATGACTGATTATTACTGAACCGAGTGGGAGCTCGTGGATACAAGCATTGAATACTTCTGAAGAGATAAACCACGCTCCTCACATGCGGCCTAGCAAAGAAGGCGACCTCATGACAGGGAGAGGCGGCCGACCTCCCAACATGTGGACCACTTTGAGCAGTGGCCCTGCTGATCCCTCGCATCCCCCCCCTCTGGACCGGTGGGGGTTATCCCGGTCCCCGCTGGGGAAACCTCCATATCTACAGCACTCCGAACCGCTGCCGGAACGAAGCCTGCAGGCCGGGCCCAAGATGGCCGCCGAATCCCAACCTGAGCAATCTCGAGTGGGGTCAGACATCCAAGCATGGAAAAAGAGCTTCGAGGCCCGATTTAATCAAATCTGTCAAGACTTCTGGAGGCGTTTGGAACGCAGACCAACCCCCCAGGACTTACCTGCTACACAGAAGATTGCAGCTGAAACTGCTGTCCGCAGATCCGACGCTGGAGCGCACCCGCCATGCCAAAAGTCACACCGGAGGTCTTACAAGGCGCCGGAGAGGAGAACAACACAACACCACAGTAAGACTGCCTTGCCGTCCCGCCGCTACTTACCGGCTAGGCGCCCTGGGGAAAGCGGAAAACGCTCGACTAAGCCGCTCCGTCGGGTGATTCCCACCTGGCAGCGCAGACCAGGAGCCCAGAGAGGACTTAGAGGCCGTAGCCAGATATCTGAACTGAGTTGCTCGACGGCCGGGACGGGATGGGAGCTCACGGGCATTCGGGACTGGTGGCCATCTGCCGTATGGAGTGATGGACTTGGGTGTCTCAGCCCTAGCAGCCCGCCATTAATGGGCATCGGATAAGCAGCCCCACACGAAGAGCAAAGAGCCCTTGGAGTACAGCCTGCTCTCAGTGCCGAACGGGCTTGATTACAGGGGAACTTTTAATTTTAATTTACCAACTCTTATGTTTATATGCCAGTTAATATAAAATGCTACTCTCTACACATAACTACTGATGGCAAATATGCAATATTACTTTTCTCCCACAGCATGACTAGAGCTTAGCTCGTACACACTGGCAAACACTAGCCAGATTGATCAAGGCGAGATACCTCCCTAGGAGGCAAACATCCCAGAGCACACCGGCCCCACCGACAGCTTCCCCTCCCGCAGCCGCTGATCCATCTAAGCTCGGTGTGGACATGCTATTTCAATCCACAACCCACAAATTGCTTCTTAAACATGCTCCATCCCTAGAACTAGTACCCGGCAGATATTAAGCGACAGAACAAACTAAAGATTAACGTGTTACACTGGAATCATATTTTGTCTGACGGTATTAAGTTCAGCCTACCCAGTATGCCTTGATAACGCCTGATGCCTTTGCATTGTCAGACATAACTTGTTTTAGCCTGTTTACCCGAGCTCATGGTTAACCTTATACGCTACTCACCTCAGCTAGACTTACCTGGCATAACCCTAGTGTATTTTGTGTTCAACTCAACATATATACCGTAAGTTGTTATGTACACTCATGTTAAGCCTGTTCAATTATCACAAAAATTGTGCATGTACTCACACCACTGATTCACCTGCATACTACGCGCACGCTGTCGTGGCGTTTGTTTATACGATGTACTTACCTGCACAACAAAAAAAAAGAATAAAAAAAAAAAAGAAATGTGAATTGCACACTAATTACACGCCTAAAGCCACAGTCTCCAATCTCTTAACCAGAAGATCTTCGTTTTAGCATGGGATGTATTAAACTGTCTTCAGGTCCATGTTACTTTATCTCATTTAGGTTTTCACTTTTTGAATGAGGAACAAATTAAATATAATTCCTGGACACCTCCTAATTTTTCTTCCAACGTTTTTATTTCACTCATTAGCATATGAAATTAATAGCACGTTTTGTACTTTTTATTTTAATTCAGACATGACAGATGAAGTCCTAGAGGAGGATGATCTGGACAAAGATGGCTTTTTATCCTATGTCGAGTACATGCATTCTCAAAAACGTACAGCCAGCCTTACGACCATTTTGGATAAGACTGCAAAGGACAAAAAAGACTCTAAGAAAAGTACTTAATCTAGTATATAATTTCCACAAAAAATAAATAAATAAACAGTTGTGTTCTATTCAATAATAAATAATTCCATATTGGAAAAAAAAGAAAATAAAATACTGAATTGCATCTATTGTTCTTCTTGTCAGTGTGTCCAATGGATTTCTTTGGAGAATGAGTTTAAATACAAATACATTTGGATTTTCAAATGAAATTCCAAGCAGCTACAAATGTCTAAAAATATCTGAACGTAAAAATACCTAAACGATAAAGTACTAATGAATCTTTCACACTAAGATTTTCCTTTGCTTCCTCATAGAGTCTGTCATGTATTTACTTTTATTTCTGTTTTATTGGTATTAGCAGGAATTACATGGCATGGTCATTGTATGACAGCAGTTTAGTAAAAAGTAAATAAAAATAAAGATGCAAATACCTAAGGAGCCTGGAATAAGAAAAAGGATGCTTGTGCCTTTAAGAAGCACTATATTAAGTAAGTATAGGAAGAGGAGATAAAAGTTCTCAAAGAACAGCCAATAGTATGGGTTCATGAGCGGCGAAACTACCACAGTGTCCAAATGCTTAAGGGGCCCATCGGTTGGCTTATGCATTTAGGGCCACCCAATGAGCAGGTAGCTTGTCTCATATCGGCTGCTCTGGAAGGAAGTGAGAGACGATCACTTCATCTCAAATAGCACAGATGCCAAGTGAGAGGGAGAGGAAGAGAGTGCAAACTGCTATAGCAAGCCTCTGACTCCCAACAGCCTCAGCCAGCAGAAGTCACTCTCCTGCACCCCAAAGGTCATAAACTGGAGGGCGGCTAAATGTATGGCCATAATGTGTGTCATTGTGTGTTACTGTTTGTCTGTGTGAGTGTCTGTATGTATGCCATTGTGGGCCTGTGAATCTGTATGTGTCGTGTGTCTGTGAAATCTGTATGTGTGTCACTGATTGTTTCTGTATGTCCGTATATGTGTTATTGTGTGTATGTGTGTCATTGTGTGTCAGTGAGTATATCTCTGTGTGTCAGTGTATCAGTGTGTCTGTATCTGTGTCAGTGTATATATATGTGCCTTTGTATATGTGTCAGTGATTGCATCTGTGTATCTGTTTGCAGGCTGCCATCAGAAATTCTGGGGCCCCTAACACAACTCAAGATCTGGGCCCCGGGGGCCTGCCCTCAGGGCCCACCTCTAAACCCTGCCAACAGAACCAGCCTCCAAATCCACCCACAAGGAAGTAGTGTTTGTAGAGTCGATACAGGGTGTGTGTTTTGTGGATGCAGTGTGTGTTTGTGTATTTGCTGCAGTGTGTGTAAAGTGCAGTGTGTAGTGGATGCAGCGTGTGTGTAGTGGCTGAATGTAAGCATGTTTTGTATGGAGTATGTGTGTGAATGTTGGTGGTTGAATGCAGTTGCACATTTGTGTGTAGTGTTTACACTTACACACACACACTGATACGCAGACACATACACTGACACACATTCAAATACACAGATACACACACTGACACACAGATACACACACACACATATATACCGACACGGACATTTAAACATGGAATACACACACTGACACAAACAGAGATATACACACTGATACAAAAGGACACAGATACCCACACATAAAGCTACACACATACAGACACACAGACATACTGACAAACACACATACATACTAAAAGAGACACATACTAAAACAGACATACACACATACATGCATACATACAGACCCACACACATACAGACACACAGACACATGCTAACATACATACAGCCACACAGACATGCATAAGGACATGCAGACACACACATACATACATACAGACACACATACAAGCATACTGATAAAAGTGCTACGGAATTTGTTGGCGTTATATAAATGATAAAAAAAATTAACATACATACAGACAGACATACAGACACACATATGCACACATACTGACACACACATACACACACACAAACTGACACAAATGCACACATACTGACACACAAATGCACACATACTGACACACACACACTAAGACACTGACATACATACACACACACACATTCATACTGACACACACAAACATACATACATACTGACATACATACACACACACACATAGACACACACATACATACTGACACACACACATACTGACACACACATACATACTGACACACACATACATACTGACACATACTGACATAGACACACATACATACACACTGACACACAAATACAGACACAAACATACATACTGACACATACTGACATAGACACACATACATACACACTGACACACACATACAACTCATTTTTCAGCCACCCTCCTATTTCTTACCTTTTTAGTGCAGAAGGGTGGCTGGGGTTGAATGGAATCAGTCTGGCTCTCCCTCTTCAAGGCTTCCACTCTGTCTCTCCTCCCTCCTGTGCGGAGTGAGCTGGGAGGAAGTGACCGGCTGTCACTTCTTCCCAGCACTTGTTATGGCTGCCATTTTTTAATTACACCGCCGCATCGCTGACCGGGCCCCTGAAGATATAGATTCCATCGGGTGGCCCTAAGTGCATGGGCAACCTGATGGGCCCTATCAGTGTGCGGGCCCCAGTGCAGTTCCGCCGCTACACATGGGGCCTGGGCGGCCATCATGGTTGTCAACCCCTGATGGTGGCCCTGTCTGTATGTGTGTCAGTGTATATCTGTGTTTATCTGCAAGTATGGTGAAATGGTAGATTCCGAGCTGGCAAAGCACTGTTGTACGACAGATGGGGATCTACGTTTTGGCCACCCTGGCTATAGGAGGGGGGAATTATAATTCTTTCACCAGACCCTCTCTACTATAGTTCCACTGAGGTTCTTGGTGGATGATCTGCTCTCCATTGTGGAGAAGCTTGAACAGGATGAGTGGATGACTGGACAGACCTTTTTTGTGTGTGTCACGGTATCTGTGACACCAGTACTTCAATCCAGATTCACTTTTGACCCCCATATTAGAATAAGAGAAGTTTAACACCTCCATTATGCCGTGGGTGGGGGAATTCCTGAGCAGCTGGTCATTAGCAAAGACCCCATCTCATGAGGATGTGGCCTGTAAAATACTAGGTGGGTCCTGTCACTGCCCCCCATAGGCACCATGTGGGGGCTTAGAATAAAAAAAAAATGGGTTGTGTACAGGTTACTGTCCACCCCATGCCCACTCCCATGGCAAGCAAGTGGAAGCTCTATTAAAAAATGGGGGATACATACTATAGTCCCACGGACCCCATTGCTGGTGAAGGCTCTAAAATTTAACTGGAGGTCACTAAACTGTTCCCCCTGGACCTCAATTATGTGTGGCGGGTGGCGCTATTTAAAAAATGAGGAAGGGGTGGACACTGGCATGGGCTTCAGATGTACGATATGAAAACAAAGGTGGTGGAACATGCTATTGTCTAACCCCCCACTTGTAGATGTCTGATGGTGGGTGTCAATGACATAAGGGAGAGAAGACATTCCATTGTCCACCCCCCCTAAAGATAGAGCTATTCCCACCTCCCCCACTGTTTCGGGGTTTCCTTGCCCTTAGCCATCTCCCCAGTAAAGAAATATCCACAATAATCATACTCACACTACTAATAGTGAGGGAAAGTGAAAGTGAATAAATCTAAAAAACATGTTTAAAAGAATCATACTTTTCTTTAGGATTCTTCTTTCTTCTTAAGTCTTCTTTTCTTCAGCCAGAGAAAAGGCCAAATAAAATCTTCTGGATTCTACCAATTTCCAGATGTTTTAAAAAGCTCCTACCTGCTGCATGTAGATGGAGACAGAATATTACTGAATTTTAAGCCCCCCAACTTAATGCCCATGGGTGGGGTCATGGGGGGAACCATTATCTGGTCTCCTCCTTGTATTGTACAGGCTTCATCGCCATATAACGGGGCCATTCTTAGCAACTAAGCAACACTAGCTGCACAGACACTAGATTTAATTACAGTGGGCAGCTTCTTGCTGATCAGTGTTAAGTAGAAATGCAAAGGGGGGAGTTAACCCTTTATTAAAATAATGTTGACCCTCATGACCTTTTTTTCCCCCCAACCGTTCAGCAGCTTTGAGTTCAACAGAAATCCAGAAAAATTCAGGCTCATTTGGAGCCTAATTCGCAGAATCTGGACATTGTTAAATAGTGTGAAAATGTCCAGATTACAATCCAAATGTCTCCATACTGCACCATATGGTTTTGGCCACAGGGCCATTTAGACTTTAGTGAATAACACAGTGAATGTATTGTCCGCAGAATTTTTTTTTTTTCCTTAGGACATACATAAAAAGTATAATAGAGCTTTACACCAACAAAACTCACTTATTTGCCTTCAAACTTTAAAAGAACACTATAGAGTCAGGAACACAAACATGTATTCCTGGCCCTATAGTGTTAAAAACATAATCTAGCCCACCCTTGCTCTCCATAAATATAGTAACACTCTTACTTTTAATCCAGTCTGCTGCTGGCTCTGCAGCTGATCTGCCTGCTTGACTGACATCATCAGAAGTGTTGCTCAATACCAATCACAATGCTTTCCCATAAGAAAGCATTGGGTTGGCTAAGACTGTCAAGGAGGCAGATCAGGGGCAGAGCCAGCACAAGCCAAACACAGCGCTGGCCAATCAGCATCTCCTCATAGAATTGAATAAATGCATCTCTATGAGGAAAGTTCACTGTCTCCATTCAGAGGGTGGAGACAGGGCCGCCATCAGGGGGTGACAACCATAATGTCGCCCGGGCCCCACGTGTAGCGGCAGAACTGCCGCCAGTGCAGTTGCACCGGGGCCCGCACGCTGATGGGGCCCATCGGGTGGCCCAAGCACTTAGGGCCACCCGATGGGCCCTATATCTTCAGGGGCCCGGTCAGCGCTGTGGCCGTGTAATAGCGCGACCGGGCCCCTTTAAAAAAAAACAAATAAAAAGCAGACGCCGTGAAGAGGGAGAGCCATGCCGACTACTCCCATCAGCCCCAGCCACCCTCCTGCAACGAAAAGGTAAGAAACAGGAGGGTGGCTGAAAAATGAGCTGTGTGTGTGTGTGTATGTATTTCTATGTATGTATGCATGTATGTATGTGTATGTATGTCTGTATGTCTATGTCTGTCTGTATGTCTATCTGTCTATGTCTGTCTGTATGTCTATCTGTCTATGTCTGTCTGTATGTATGTCTATGTATGTATGTATGTCTGTATGCATATATGTCTATGCATGTATGTCTATGTATGTATATGTATGCATGCATGTGTATCTGTATGTATGTATGTCTATGCATGTATGTCTATGTATGTATGTATGCATGCATGCATGTCAGTATGTATGTTTATGCATGTATGTCTTTATGTATGTCTATGCATGTATGCCTATGTATGTATGTCTATGTATGTATGTCTATGTATGTGTATGTATGTATGTCTGTATGTATGCATGTACGTCTGTATATCTATGCATGTATGTCTATGTATGTGTATGCATGTATGTATGTCTGTCTGTATGTATGTATGTCTGCCTGCATGTATGTCTGCATGTTCTATGCCTGTATGTATGTCTGTCAGTATGTATGTATGTCTATATGTCTGTCAGTATGTATGTATGTATATATGTCTGTCAGTATGTATGTCTGTATGTCATTATGTATGTCTGTCTGTATGCATGTATATTTGTATGCATGTATGTATGTATATATGAATGTATGTATGTCTATGCATGTATGTCTATGTATGTATGTGTACGTATGTCTGTATGTCTATGTCTGTCTGTATGTATGTATGTATGTATGTCAGTATGAATGTATGTCTGCCTATCATTCTAAACATATGTCTGTGTGTATGTGTGTATGGATGTCTGTATGCATGTATGTCACTATGTCTGTATATATGAATGTATGTCAGTGTGTCTGACAGTATGTCTGTATGTGTGTATGTATGTCGGTGTCTGTATGTATGTGTCTTTATGTCCTCATGCATTATGTCTGTCTGTCACTATGTATGCCTGCGTGTCTGTATATGTGTGTATGTCTCAGTATGTGTCAGTATGTATGCCTGTATGCATGTATGTCTGTTTCAGTATGTGTGTCTGTTAGTATGTGTGTCCTTTTGTATCAGTGCGTGTGTTTGTGTCTGTGTGTGTATTCCTGTGGGTGGTATTTGCAGGCGGACCCTTTGGGCGGTATTTGGAGGCGGGCCCCAGGGGGCCCAGACCCTGAGCTGAGTTAGGGGCCCCAAAATTTCTGGTGGCGGCCCTGGTTGGAGACACTGAATGGCACTTCTGGAAGCATTTCTAGTAGCCATCTGAGGAGTGGCCAGTGGATGAATCCCTAGACTGTAATGTAAACACTGCATTTTATCTGAAAATACCGTGTTTACAGCAAAAAGCCTGAAGGCAATGATTATACTCACTAGACCAAATACAATAAGCTGTAGTTGTCCTGGTAACTATACTGTCCCTTCAAGTGAGAGATGTACTAGAGTAGTCACTGACATGAAATGTAAGCTATGTACTAAAATAAAATAAATATATACATAAATAAGTGAATGAATAAATAAACCATTTGTAATTTATGTCCAAAGCAACAGATTTTGCATAAATATTGAAATATGCCTGCGTCAGATTTCACTACATAGGCTGAAAAGAGACATGTGTCCATCAAGTTTGGCCTTTCTCACAACTGTTTTTGCTGTTGATCCAAAAGAAGACAAAAACCCCAGTTTGAAGCACTTCCAAATTTGCAACAAACTTGGAAAAACTCCTTCTTGACCCCAGAGTGGCACTCAGGTTTATCCTTGGATCAAGAAGCTATTACCCCAGTTATAAAAATTATATCCCTGAATATTGTGTTTTTTGCTAGTATTTATACAATTACTGTTTAAATATCTGTATAGACTAATATACAGTTGTCTGCAATATAATTTGATATGTGAAAAATAGATATATTTATCCTAGAATATTTTATTGGTACTGGTGGGGTGGTGTAGATCGGATCTAAACAATTATCAAATGCTAAACATTCTTAAAAGAAAATGCATATGCACGTTTGCTATTTTTTTATTTTACTGAGTTAATGGCAAGATGGACCCATTCCACACTTAGAATAGTCTATTATAACAAGTTAAACAATATGCATAGGTAAAAAGTTTGGTATACTTAATCTGTGGTGGAAGCTCGGTAGAAATTAAATTTAGTAGGCCGAGATTTCCACGTTGCATATGTGTAAATGTTGGTGTATCAGTTAGTCAGTTACACGTAGCTAAGATACAATAAACAGTGTACTGAGCAAGTGCAGGAATGCAGAAACTGAAAACACTTCCCCTCCTCCATTGTTCTGGGTGAGCCATGTGGTCTAACAGGTAAGGGAAGTTAGGCTTTGTTCAGCTGATTGGTTAAAGAGTATATGTGGGTAGAGTTAACTATAGGAGGAGCTATATGTCTATATCATGCATTTACACAGTCAGTTCTGGGCTCAGATCTTGTTGTATTTTGGTGACATTAGTCCCTCTGAGCCCCGGTCGGTGAATCGAATAAAGAATCTATTCCTTCCTGAAGAAACCTGTTTCCACTTCTCTGTGCTTGGCTTCCGTCAGTTTCTCCGGTATCAAATCTACATACACAAATCACATAAACCAAATAAAGGTGGCCAAAGGTAGATGTTTCGTTTAACTAAAACGCCTCTGTCAGCCTCAAGTCCTTTGATTTTTATCAGAATAATAATATATCTGCATGTAATATATTATTATATTATCATTTAGCATTTATATACTGCCAATATATTCTGCAATTTTCTACAATTGACCGATTACAGACTAATAATGAACACATATTGATACAAAAGGAACAGAAGAGTCTACCTCTTTTGGGCTTGTACCAGCATTTAGGTTGGACCGATTTGCCACTGATAATGAGGAAGTGAAAATTTCATATTATAAATGGTGAGGTTGAGAAAGGAGTGGTTTCTGTGCAGCGTACCCATTACACTATTTAACATCACATTCCGGATAATAACGTTTTCCTTATCAAAGATTTGGTACTTTAGCTTAAGGATGTTCCTACAGAGCTCCCACATGTGCCTCAAGAGGAAAAACAGTATTATATCAAACAAGGTAAATTACCGTAAATGTTTTAATAATAACGTTGTTCTGCCCCAGGCAGTGGTGATTAATAATAGCAAAAACATTTGAGAAAACATGTCAAAGAATAAACAAAACATCTCTTGGGTGTCTTGCAAAAATAGAGATACTGCACACGTAAATGTTGAGTTGTTATTGCTATTAATGTTATAAACTGTAAATGTTCACTATCATGCTTGCAGAACTTTGATTTTGTTTATTATTCCGTCTTTCTAACAATGCATGGCTGTATTTGAATTTGTGTGAGAGCAGACACAGGTGCGGTATCAAGTAGCTATGCTAGTCCATGATGCTTGAAGTACGTCAGAGGCTTTAAAAAAAGAATCTCAGTACTTACTTAGACAATTGATGAAGCTTTCGATGAGCACATTGTGTTGATTAGATTAGAAAAGCATCTGAACCTCAGCCCAGACACTCTTTGTGGCTAAAACCCAGATCTAAAACCCAACCAAAGTATTTGAAAACACCTTAAGTTGAATAACCTCGATTTTCAAAATCAGCCATAGCAGTAAACAAATGTTTGTTTAACCCTTTTCTAACTAGTGGTTCATTCTGCCATCTACAGGACAGCAAGAGAAGGATGATTGTGCAACAGAGTGTTTTTTTGCAGCCTGCAACAAAAAGCTCTGTAAATTATGGTAATTGAAGCTTTCCAAATAACTTTTTTTATTTTTTGGTAAATCATTTTATGGAAAAAAAAACAAAGCATATTTCAATAAAGTGTAAACCATCATATTGAGACATGCAGGTCACTGACACTCTCGATCAGTATATTTCGGTATTATATGAACATCATTACATGAATAGTCTAAGCAGGCAATGTGTATCAATTGTAAGTACATGGTGATTGGTTGTCCCTTATTTTGTACCATGCACGTCTATGTAACCTTCTTTGGTCTTGTGTGTATGCCTGTGTAGCCTAGCATGTGTTGCCAATTGCAGTGTACGCTCTGCCGGATTTTGGGTCACGTTTTCAAGTCTTGTCGCGTCTCTCCGCCCTCGCCCATGTGTGGGCTTTGGGTATTGTTTTTTGTTTCACCACTATGGGTGTCCATGCGGGATGTTGTAAATTAAGATTTCAGAAGATTTCAAGACACATTTCAGAATCGTGTGGTGTTAGGTAAGTATGTAGAGGGTGGGAGGGGTGAGAAAATTTGTTGAGTGAGGAGAGTGGAGGGTAGGGGACAAAGAGAGAGAGAAAAAAAATAAAGGGAGGGTGAGGGGGGAAAAGGGGAGAGTAGGGATACGTGATGGAACTGAGCAGGATGAATGGGGTAAGTTAAGGATTTAGGGTTCGTGAAATCAGGCTGTATTGCGAGCGTCGGTTTTCATGGGCTGGGTGTGTTAGAAGGGGTATCTTTGTGTATCGCGTTTGTCTGAGTTCGATCTGTGGATAGAGAAGAATGGAGTAATAGGCGCTCTCTATAGTATTTAACGTGCAGGCAGCAGTATACAAACAAGGATTCCCAAACCTTGTGAACAATGTACAGAAAAAGGAAAGGTGTATCCCGCGCCTAGTATATTATATGTGCAAAAAAATACATACATATATTCTCAAATATATCCGGAAGGAACCGAACCTCAGAATAAAAACAGAGAATAAAACACAATAGTGCAATACAGTAATAAAAAATATGATGTGGTGGTGAGTACAGCTATATATAATCCACTCACATTTATATGAGCTATAACAGAGCTCAGCTGTGCAGCGCTTGGACGGTACAATCCCCGTCTTGGGATATGTTGTCGTAGTATATGCAGGTGCTTCCAAAGTGCAATATGCGTAGTTTATGCAGACAAAAGGAAAAAAATAGCAGGCAATGGTGAAGTACGTCCCAATAATGGTGTAAATAATGGATAGTATTGTACTTACAATTAATAGAGCATGTAACCTGCTCTAATGTGATCAGCTTAGGTGGTATAATCCCCACCAAGGATATGCCGGATCCAGGAGGTAAAAGAATGAATATAAAAAGTAACTTTAAAAGTATACTTTAATATTAATACAATATAAACAAAAAACCATAAAAGGTATTAAAAGTAATGTCCCACTTAACGCGTTTCGCCTCACAGGGCTTCTTCAGAAGTGTGGTGCAACCTCCTCTCAGATCCGTTTTTATATGGTGGTAGATTGGTAGATTTTCGTCCGGTGTGTTTTTTCTTCCTAGTTCCGGGTGCCGGTGGAACGCATACAGCGCACCGGAAGTGACGCGGCACTCGCGTCGAGCCGGAAATGACGCGGTGCTCGCGTGTAGCTGGAAACCGGCATTGACTGATACTGTTGCGCTGGAACGCACGTCACGTCCATGATTCGGCGTGCGTTGCGTTCCAAAAGCGCTCATAAGGGGCCAGCTTAGCAAGATAGAGAGCATGGAGAGGGGGCATGTCTTCTCTCTCCATGCTAGTCGTAGTACTGCGGCGGCCATCTTGGTTGAGGGCATAGAATGTAAAAACATATGGGAAACAGATTTAGTCATTGATGGCACTTATTAAGCAAATATGTTGATAGAATACAATACAAAAATGATCCAAAATAATACATATATATACAATAAAGTTGTAAAATGAAACCAACATCCAGTATCTTATATATACTTATAGAAAACAGGGGGAAGTTTTTTTTAAAAAAACAGTGATAATAAAAAAGAGAGTACATATGTGAACAAAGCTTTAGGATTGCAATAATAAAAAAGAGATACATATATAAGCACATAGGCTAGGAATTATAAAACCTATATAAAATCAATAAAAGACAAAAATAATCTAAAAAATATTAAGAATAATATATATGGAGAAAAAACTTTAAAACAATGTAGGAGGATTTATAGGAAGTTGTATAGATCCAAGTCAGCGTTTAACCCATTAGGGTGTAGGGCAGTGATGGCGAACCTTTTTGAGCCCGAGTGCCCAAACCGCAATACATGCCAACTATTTTTTCCTTAAAGTGCCAACACGGCAATTGCGTGTGGGGGGGGTGCGTGTGTGTGTGTGGGGGGGTGCGTGTGTGGGGGGGGGGTGTTGTATGTGAGGGGTGCTGTGTGTGTGTATGAGGGGTGCTGTGTAAGTGTATGAGGGGTGCTGTGTAAGTGTACGAGGGGTGCTGTGTAAGTGTGTGAGGGGTGTTGTGTGTGTGTGTGAGGGGTGTTGTGTGTGTGTGTGTGTGAGGGGTGTTGTGTGTGTGTGTGTGTGAGGGGTGTTGTGTGTGTGTGAGGGGTGTGTGTGTGTGAGATGGGTGCTGTGCGTGCTGTGTGTTTGGGGGGGTGCAAGTGCTGTGTAAGTGTGGGGGGGGGGGTGCTGTGTGTGTGTGGGGGGGGGTGCTGTGTGTGTGTTTGGGGGGGTGCTGTGTGTGTGTGTTTGGGGGGGTGCTGTGTGTGTGTGTTTGGGGGGGTGCTGTGTGTGTGTGTTTGGGGGGGTGCTGTGTGTGTGTGTTTGGGGGGGGTGCTGTGTGTGTGTGTTTGGGGGGGGTGCTGTGTGTGTGTTTGGGGGGGTGCTGTGTGTGTGTTTGGGGGGGTGCTGTGTGTGTGTTTGGGGGGTGCTGTGTGTGTGAGGGGGGTGCTGTGTGTGTGTGTGAGGGGGGTGCTGTGCGTGGGGTAGGGGTGGTGTGTGTGAGACGGGTGCTGTGCTGTGTGGGTGTGAGACGGGTGCTGTGCGTGGGGTAGGGGTGCTGTATGTGTGTGTGAGACGGGTGCTGTGCTGTGTGGGAGGTAGGGGCACTGCTGGGGGGTATGGATACTGCTGGCGGGGTATGGGTACTGCTGTGGGGGGTAGGGATACTGTGTGTGGGGGTAGGGGTGCTGTAGGGGGTAGGGGTGCTGTGGGGGGGTAGGGGTGCTGTGTGTGGGGGGTAGGGGTACTGCTGGGAAGTAGGGGTACTGCTGAGGGGTAGGGGTACTGTGTGGGGGGGTAGGGGTACTGTGTGGGGGGGTAGGGGTACTGTGTGGGGGGGTAGGGGTACTGTGTGGGGGGTAGGCGTACTGTGTGGAGGGGTAGGGGTACTGTGTGGGGGGGTGGGGTACTGTGTGGGGGGTAGGGGTACTGCGTGGGGGGTAGGGGTACTGCTGGGGGGTTATAGGGGTGCTGTGTGTGGGTAGGGGTGCTGTGTGTGGGTAGGGGTACTGTGTGTGGGGGGTAGGAGTACTGCTGGGGGTGGTAGGGGTACTGCTGGGGGGGTAGGGGTACTGCTGAGGGGGGGTAGGGGTGCTGGGGGGGTAGGGGTACTGTTGTGGGGGAGGAGAGGTACTGCTGGGATGGTAGGGGTACTGCTGGGATGGTAGGGGTACTGCTGGGATGGTAGGGGTACTTCTGGGGGGGTGGGGTGGTGCTGTGGGGGGTAGGGGTGGTGCTGTGGGGGGTAGGGGTGGTGCTGGGGAGATAGGGGTGGTGCTGTGGGGGGTAAGGGTACTTCTGGGGGGGTAGGGTGCTGCTGGGGGTGGTAGGGGTACTGCTGATGGTGGTAGGGGTACTGCTGGGGGGGTAGGGGTGCTGGGGGGTAGGGGTACTGTTGTGGGGGAGGAGGGGTACTGCTGGGGTGGTAGGGGTACTTCTGGGGGGGTAGGGTGGTGCTGTGGGGGGTAGGGGTGGTGCTGGGGAGATAGTGGTGGTGCTGTGGGGTAAGGGTACTGCTGGGGGGGTGGGGTGGTGCTGTGGGGGGTAGGGGTGGTGCTGGGGAGATAGGGGTGGTGCTGTGGGGGGTAAGGGTACTTCTGGGGGGGGTAGGGTGCTGCTGGGGGGGTGCTGTGGGGGGTAGGGGTGGTGCGGGGGAGATAGGGGTGGTGCTGTGGGGGTAAGGGTACTTCTGGGGGGGTAGGGGTGGTGCTGGGGAGATAGGGGTGGTGCTGGGGGGTAAGGGTACTTCTGGAGGGGTGGTGCTGGGGGGTAAGGGTACTTCTGGAGGGGTGGGGGGTGCTGTGGGGGGTAAGGGTACTTCTGGGGGGTGGGGGGGTGCTGTGGGGGGTAAGGGTACTTCTGGGGGGTGGGGTGGTGCTGTGGGGGCTAGGGGTGGTAAGGGTACTTCTGGGGGGGTAGGGGTGCTGTGTGTCAGTATCCCCCCCTCCCTCCTTCTTACCTTTAATGAAGTGGGGGGGGGGGACACACAGCCATCCCTGGTGGTCCGGTGGTGGCAGGCAGTGCTTCCGGTTCGGGAGGCAGGGGAGGGATCTGTGATGCTGAACCCTCTGTCTTCCCGCGCGATGCTGTGTGGAGCGTTGCCATGGTAACGCTCGGCAACGCTCCACACAGCATCGCGCGGGAGGACAGGGATCAGCATCACAGATCCCTCCCCTGCCTCCCGAACCGGAAGCAGAGTAGGCGCCTGCCGTTTTGGGCAGGCAGGTGCCTACTCTGCAGTGATGGCGGACCTGTGGCCGCGTGCCCACAGAAAGGGCCCGGCGTGCCACCTGTGGCACGCGTGCCATAGGTTCGCCATCACTGGTGTAGGGTATCTAACTGGTATACCCACTGCATCTCTGTTTGACCGATCTTTTTAACAACATCCCCTCCTCTCCAATGATTCTTAACTATTGCAATCCCAATAAAAGAAAGATATTTTGGATCATTATTGTGTATACAGAAGTGGGCTGGTACTGAATGGTTTTTTAAACCCTTTTCCACGTTCCTGCAATGCTCAGCTATCCTGGTTTTGAGTGACCTTATAGTCCTGCCTACATACTGGAGGCCGCATGGGCACTCTAATAGATATATTACATTTTTACTATTGCACGTAATCTCGATCTGTGGATAGTCTCTATGTCTTATGTCGGGTCGATTGCAGATGCGGTTGCCTCGCCTCTGTGTCCCTGTCTGTTAGCAGTGTACATGCGCCATGGACGCCATCTCTCTGCGTGCTTGTCTCTGCTTCCTAGCAGCGCTGCCTGTGCTGCTTCCACTACTTGTATGTCTACTACCCTCCCTACCCACTGTTCCCTCGTTGGAGTGTCAGTCTGTTTCCAGAGGGTTGGTATCAATGATTTGGCTGCATTTAGGATGTGTCTCTGGATTGATTTCCTGTTCGCTGATATTGGGGCCTTAGTAAGATGTAATAATGCTTGCTCTGCTGGAAGTTGTGGTTCCCTAAAGATGTCCGATAATGCGTCTTTGATCATTTCCCAGAATGGTGTGATCCAGGGACAGCTCCACCAGATGTGCTCCACCATTCCTTCTCCATTGTTACATCTCCAGCATGTTGGTGATGTGTTTGGGAATATCCTATGAAGGAGGCTCGGCGTTCGGCATCACGTTGAGAGTAGTTTATAATTAGTTTCCTGGTACCCCGTGCTATTTGTGACCTTATGATTGAGAATCAGAACTTTGTCCCATTGTGCCTCTGTGAAGGTTTTGTTTAAAATTCCTTCCCAGCGGCGTTTTAAGGTGGTTTTCGGGACCTTGTCTCCCGTGAGGAGGTGCTGGTAGAGGACTGAAATAGCTTTTTCTGGGGTGTTTCCTTCTCTACACATATGTCTTTATACCAAGTCAACCCTCTGTGTAGAAGTTCTCTGGGAAGCTGCGGGTAATAGTGCTGTAGCTGGGTGTACCTGAATTGTGTAAGTGTGGTTGGGGTTTACCCTTCAACGATGTCTTGTAACCTTCGTATTCCAGTGGTGTCAAGTACTCTGTAGATCGGTATAAAGCGGTTTCCGCTTATGTATTCCCAGGCTCAGGTTAGCAGGCCTCCTCTTAGGTCTTTGTTGTGGTGTAAGGGTGTTAAGGGGCTCGGTTTGGGTGAGATCTGTGGTGCCATCTCTGATGGCTTTCCAAGTCCAGACGTAGCGGATTACTGCTGATTTTAAGGAGGAGCGGAATGCCCCTGGTATGAAGAGTGGCACTGTATGGAAGAGGTATAGTAGCAAAGGTAGGATGTTCATCTTTAGTACTATTATATGCCCAAGCCATGATATGTGCGGATATGACCACTTCTTGAGGTCTTCTAGGACGTTTCACAGTATGGGTATGAAGTTTGCTTGACAGAGGTCGTTGGGGTCTGCTGTTACCCAGGTCCCCAGGTATTTCAACTTGTTCGTGGACCAATGGAACGGGAAGTTGGGTGTTAGGGTATTGTATTCTGCCGTGGGGATGGTGATATTGAGAGCTTCACATTTTGAGAGGTTTAGTTTAAGGCCTGAGAGACCCCCGTAGGATTCAAACATGAGGCACGCAAAGGTGATCCGCGGGTTAGTTATAAAGAAAAGTAGACCGTCCTCTTAGGCTGCAACTTTATGTTCCGTGTCCCTGACATGGAGTCCCGCCACGTCCCTGTTGTTTCGAAACGCTATCAGGAAGGGTTCGAGGGATATGGAGAACAGCAGGGGTGAGAGGGGACCCCCCTGTCTCGTGCCGTTATAGATCTGAAAGCTGTCCGTTAGTGCCCCGTTCACTCGCACCCTCGCATTGGGGCTGTTGTGTCACGATTCGGGAAACCAAACACGCTAACATACACACACAGAAAAGGTGCAGTACCGGACCTTAGAGTGGCCGGGCTAAGCACACAAAGAATAGTCAGGAGACAAGCCGAGTAAGGGGAACCATAAGACAGGATAACAAGAAACAAGCCGAGGTCAAAGGGTAGGAGAAAGTCACAAAGTCAGATTAACAAGCCAGAGAGTACGTAACCAGAAACACAAGTTCAGTAGCAATACTAGCAAGCAAAGACCACAACAGGGCAGGGAGGAACAGGAAAGTATAGTATATAAGTATATAAACCATAAGGTTAATTCTGATTGGATAATTTCCAATCAGAATTAACAATCACACGTGGGAGATATCTAAACCTCCCACTGTGATTGAGGCACTGTGCCTTTAACCCTGGGTCAGGTGACTGACCCCGGCGTGTGATATATTGGGCGGTCGCCGCTCGCCGAACCTACGAGGAGGAGGGGACCGCGGACGTCTGGAGGGTGAGTACTGCGAGCGGAGTGCAGCCTCCCCTCGCAGCCGCCCGCAGGATCCCGACATGTTGTACAGGGCAGCTATCAAGATCTGGACTCTGGAGCCGAATCCCATGGACTCCAGAGTTGAGAACATGAATGACCAGTTTACACGGCCAAATGCTTTCTCAGTGTCTGTCGACAAGAGTAGTAGGCGCTTCGAGCGTCGGCATGACTGATGTTGTAGGGCGAATACGCGGAGTGTGCGGTCTCTCGCTTCCCATTTCCGTGATGAAGCCCGTATGGTCTGGATGTATAAGGCCAGTTAAGCTTGTTTGTATCCTGGAGGCCACAATCTTAGCAAGTAATTTGACATCCATGTTTAGGAGCGATATTGGCCGGTAACTGCTACAAGTTATGGGGTCTTTGTCTAGTTTCAGCAGCCCGGTGATCATAGCTGCTAGGGACTCCTTGCAGAAGGCCCCTCCATCTGTTAGTTTAGGTATTAGAAGGTTGGATAATGTTTTATAATATCCTAGGGAGAAGCCGTCTAGACCTGGAGTTTTCCCCGCTTTGGCTGCTTTAATCGTGGTCAGCAGTCTGGCTTCGCCGATAAGTGCGTCCAGCGTTTCCGCCATTTCGGCAGAGATTGTGTTTGGTTTGTGTCTCCCAAGTTATTCCCAGATGCGTGCGAGACGTTTGACCTGCGATGTCTGGGTTTGGTTTAAAAACGTTCGGTATAATGTGGAGTAGGAATCTTGGAATTACTTCTCGATTTCTTGTGGGAAGGAGGACACTTTTCTGGAAGATAATTTGAGTTTATGTATCTGTGTTCTCTGTCTAGATACATTGAGCATTTGTGTATGCGCAGAAGAACCCCTTTATTCTTTGGATGCCTCTGGAGTGTTGGGGCAGTAGGATATCCGTTAGCTGTCTTCTAGCTTCCCGAAGTTCTGTGTATACAGAGTCTATTTGTGATCTTTTATGTTGTATTTCCAGGTTGGATATTTGTGTGGTGAGGTCAAAGATGTGTCTGGTTGCGTACTTCTTTTTTTGTTGTTGCTTGGGAGATTAAGCATTCTCTTATTACGCTCTTGTGTGCTTCCCATAGAGTGAGGGGGGACACATCTCCTAAATCATTCTCCTCAAAGTATTGCGCTAGAGCCTTTCCCACCTGTTCCTTGAGGGTCGGGTCAAGTTATAGGGCTTCGTAAAGGTGCCAAGTCCATTCTGCAGGCTTAGCTAATGGCGAGTTGATTCTGATCTTCACCGGAGCATAGTCCACCTATTGTTGCCTTTTGCAGGTGGTTAAGGCCTTCCTGTTGTAGGAAGATGTAGTCTATGCAAGAGTGGTGGGTGTGCATTGATGAGAAGTGGGTATAGTCCTTGCCCGCCGGATGGCACGCTCCCCAGCAGTCCACTAGTTGCAGATCTCTCAAAGCCATGCGTATAGTTTGAATTTGTGTCTGTGGGATACAGCTATGGCCTGTGGAAGAGTCTAGCATAGGGTCTAGTGGTAAATTCAGGTCTCCTCCCAGGATCAAAAGGCCAGATGTGAAGTGTTTCAGCTTGGTCAGTGTTCTGCGCAGGGATCGCGCTTGGCCGTTGTTGGGAGTGTATACCACTGCTAGTGTGTACAGCTGTCTATTTCCTGAAATTGCATAGAGGCCTCCTGTAAAATAGCTACCCCTGCTTTTTTTGCATCAAGATTGTTGCTGAAATAGTTATTTTGGTGTCTATTCCTCAGTGGGGGAGCTGCGCCTTCTCGGAAGTGCGTTTCCTGTAAGAATGCTATGGATATGTTTTGTGTGCATATTTCTCTCAGTATGCAGGATCTGCGTTCCGGGTTGTTCAGCCCTCTGCAGTTAAAGGACCACTATAGGCACCCAGACCACTTCAGCTCAATGGAGTGGTTTGGGCGCCAGGTCCCCCGGTTTTAACCCTGCAACTGTAAACATAGCAGTTTCAGAGAAACTCCTATATTCTCACTGAGGGTTAATCCAGTCTCTAGTGGCTGACTAACTGACAGCTACTAGAGGCTGCTTCCGCGATTCTCACTGTGAAAATCACAGTGAGAAGACGCTGACGTGCATAGGAAAGCAGGCTCTTGTCGTGCATGCGCATTCGAAGCAGACATCGGCAGGAGGAGAAGAGTTCCCCAGCACCGAGGGAGCCCAGCACTGGAGAAAGGTAAGTGTTTTAACCCCTTCAGCCCAGCGATAGGGGGGCCATGAGGGTGGGTGGGACCTAAGGACTACATAGTGCCAGGAAAACGAGTTTGTTTTCCTGGCACTATAGTGGTCCTTTAAGATAGAGGACGGACAGTACTGGCTCTCGATATTTATTTATTTATAAAATATTTTACCAGGAAGGATACAATGAGATTTCTCTTGTTTTCAAGTATGTCCTGGCTCCACAAAATATTGCATTGATACAATAGGGTACAATAAAATACAAAAACAATATTCATACACAATATATACAAAATTTATAGAAAAGGTAGTAAATATATCATCACCCAAGACAGGTGCATTCTGTTTTAAGGGATCTCTTAAAGGAATTTAGGCTTGGGGATTTGAAAGTGTGTGGGAGGTCATTCCATTGTGGTGCACTGTAGGAAAAGGAGGAGCGAGCTGCTTTCTTTTTGTATTGAGGTAGACTAAATAAAGTGCTGGTACTGCATTGGAAGTTATAGGAGGCGGGGACAGCTGGGGAGAGCATTCTGCTCAGGTAGGGTGGGAGCCTTCCTGAAAAGCTCTTAAACACAAGGCTGGAAAGATGAAGGGTGCGTCTGGATTCAAGCGGCAGACAGTTTTTAGTTCTTTTAGCATGTCACAATGGTGGGTCTTGTAATTACATTGTAACACAAATCGTCAGACGAGCTATACAATGTATGCCATGAGTGTTGCCGGTGGGGGGAGTGGGGTTTAGAATGGAGAAGGGGTGGGGGAGACAGAAGGGACCGTAAAATGGGTGGGGGGGGGAAGAAAGGGGGCAAGAAGAGAAGAAAGTGGAAGGGAAGGGAAAAAGAAAAGGGGGGAAGGAGGGGGGAGAGAGAATTTGGGAGGAGTGAGGGCTCTTGGGGCCGGTAGCGTCCCCAGATGTCCCCACTTCAAGTGGGTATTACTCGTGTGGTAGTTAAGGCTGATGGCCCTTCGTCCGGTTTAGTCGTCCGTGGGCCTATCACCTCACTACCTTGAAGCCACACACGAGTGTGCCCGGAGAACGTGACTTAACTCCAACCTGTGCAATAGGTCAGTCTGTAGATATGTGAAAGTCTTGTGTCTAGTATCCTCTTGGCTCCTTTATAAGCCCTGCTGTGCTAGCCGAGTAGCCATCTAGTACAGGAGAGGATGTCCTACTTCAGTCTCAGTGGGTGGGTGGGTGGCCCTGGGAGTAGGTCGTGTGCGTACCTCAGTTATCTCCTTATGTGAATGCGCGTTGGAGGGTGTGTCTAGTTTGTCTTATGGGTGAGGGTGGCGTACTGCATGTTACCCCAGATTTGTTTGTGATGCTGTTTTATTCCCAGTATGTCCCCCAGGGGGTGTTTGGCCTGAACATTGCTGGGGACCGCATTGGCCTTCCCCTCCCCTAACTATATTGCTTCGGTCCCCCTCCTTTTCCCTTAACACCCGTCCCCTGTTGAATCTCTCTGAGTCCCCCTCCTCTGTGGGGTGCTTGCCGGTGTACTGTCCCCCTACCCATCCCTTTGTAGGTTTAAATCTCCCCCCTCCCTGCACCCTCGCTCCTGTTTATACGGGTCCCATGTGTAAGTTCTCTTCCCTGTCCCTGTACCAAGTTACTTCCTGTCCTTTCCTTCATCCCCAGTCCCCACCCTATGTGGGTTTTGGAAGACCCATGAGTCAAGTTTCTTGTGGGTAGGCTTCCATCCCTTCTTTAAGGGTGTCCTGTTATGGGGTGCCAATCCCCCCGGTGTGTACACAGTCTCACTCGTGCACTCAGTCTCACTAGTGCACTGGGCACCCCTCTGTGGTGTCCCCCACAATCTGGAGTAGCGGTCAGTAACCCGAGCTTTAATGTATCACCCCCTGTACAAATTTCCCACCCAAAGCCCCAGATTTCTCCCCATATTATGTGGTTTGTGGCAAGAGTAATGCAGGCCACAGGTTAATATCCTGTGTGGTCGCTCCTCGACGCACTTCTGGGCGGTCATAGCGTAGTATGGTGCCCTCCCACGTGTATATCATGTCTCACGTGGGTGGACATCTGTGAGTCTCAGTGAGTGGGTGTGTCCCGGGTATCACCTGTCTGGGCACATTTCGCAGGGAACCACTTTGTGGATCTTTATTACTTCGTTCCAGGTGGGTCTGAGTGCCGTCGGGGCCAAGGGCCCTCCGGGAAGTCGCCTCGTTAGTGTCACGGTACTCGTTGCTGTTGGTGCCTCGGCCCTCAGGCCTTAGTACCCAATTCTCCATGTGCTGCATCGGGAGCCGTAATCTGTTTAGGCACATCTTCAGGCCATCTGATAGACAGCCATTTGTTCTGGTGTCGGGCGGAGAGGCTAAATCGGCTGCCCCACCAGTAAGGGATGCGACGCTCCTGTAACATGGCAGTGACTGGGCGCAGGGCTCAACGCAGGTGGCTCGGATCACCAACGACCCGCAACACACATGGACCAAGGCTCCCTCAGAGAAGAACCCCTATATGGAGCCAGGTGGGCTGGGTGACTCTCGCTTACAGCAAGCTGTGGACTCATCGTGGCGGACACAGAAGGCGAGTCTCACCTGCTGCAACATATGGGACCCGTGGATTTGAGGGAAGAGTCAGTCGCCTAGCCAGGTGCGGGTGGGGAATAATGAAGCAGGCCTCTGGCAAACTGTTCCGCACGACCATTAGGCACTCTGCGGAGGGCATAGGCTGAGCTACATTTTAAGCAAGGGGACGTACCTCAGGCTGAGACAGGGCTCCATTATCTAATTCCTCAGCGTTTGTAAACCCAGGGATACCTAACCATTTACTCACTCACTCTGAAGCGTCTGTTACCCTTTCGTTATATTTACTAGCATAGTCAGTTGTTACGCTTTATAGCCTCTTACACACATGCTATGACTTGCACCTCACTACTGTCTACGCTTCTTACTTTTAAAATGTGCACAGTAACCCATGTCATGCAACGGTTGTGTAATGGAATCCAGAATGAATAAGAGCTGAATCCATATCCAGGCTTAATAACACAGGGCAAATCCAAAAAGCATAATTAGAAAGTCCAACTATCAATATTCCAGGCAGCACCGGTTCATAAAAGATAGACAGTCTATGTTAATTCTGTGGGAATGAGGACAGAGAGAGCAGTGTAGGGTTTGACAGTTGCACTCAAGACTGGATGGTCCCACGCTACCCGAGCTCCGGGCCTAAGACCAGTAATCTGACTGAATCATAAGCCAAAACCGACCGTTAGCCATTTTTTGACACTACAAGACACTCGTGAACTGTTTGGGGATAGGGTGCTTGCAGCTACTCTGCTGACGATCAGCAAATCTATGTCAGAACAAAACTACAGCCTGCAGGGGGCTGAGGCGGGGGGAGGCGGCCGCTCTCCTTGCCCTCAGACCGGCTGTGGAGCCCGAACTCGCCCCCACCACCTCTCTATTGACCGGTGGGGGTTATCCCGGGGTTTGACAGTTGCACTCAAGACTGGATGGTCCCACGCTACCCGAGCTCCAGGCCCAAGACCAGTAATCTGCCTGAATCAAATCACACCCGACTTCTCAAAACTTCAGAGTCTGGTAAATCTAGAGTTAACAGTAATTCTTTAAGTCTATAGATAACAGTAAGACTGTCAAATATACAATAAAAGGTCACCACAGGGATCAATGAAATCAGAAGAATCAGGCTACGCAGAAAAAGAACATAATTTATAGCAGAGAAACGCATTCTTGCTCCCCATTAGCATCATTCTTGCGAATGTCCCAACACAAATATTCAAATTTTGCACATTTATATAGAAGAATTATAATACAGATATATTAACTGTACCAAAATCAGCGCTCCTTTCTACATTAAAACTACACTGACTGCTTTTCTGTCGATAGCCACAGGCAGTAGATGGTGGCTGATTGCGTTTCATCTTAGCACTTGCTGATTGCAGAGGGGTTGTAACTTTTGACATGGCCAGCACATCGCACACTCTGCCTACCAATTTACAGATGGAACTAATGCACTATAATTTATAGTCTGCGGCAGAATTGTAAAGTGCTACGTGTTGCAATGTTTCAATAAAGTCATTTTGATTTAAACAAAAAAAACAACATATACATATAGCGCAAAAACATATGCTGATCAGCCACAACTTTATTCCACCTGCCTAAAATCATGTAGGTCCCCATCGTGCTGTCAAAATAGTTTTGATGCATTGAGGCATGAACTGCACTGGAACTCTGAACATGTCCTATGGTATCTGGCAACAAGACATGAGCAGCAGATCCTTTAAGTTCTGTGAGTTTGGAGGCCAGGGCAACACCTAGAACTCTTTGTTATGTTCCTGAAAACATTTCAGTAACGTTTTTTGCAGTGTGACACGGTGCATTATCCTGATGAAAGAAGCCACTGCCATCAGAGAACACCATTACCATGCAGGGGTGTACCTGGTCTCCAACCATCTCTAAGTAGCTGGCACATGTCAAAGTAACATTCATATGAATGCCAGGATCCAAGTTTTCCCAGCAGAACATTGCCCAGAGCAGTGATGGCTAACCTTGACACCATAAATTGTTTCTGGACAACATTTCCCGTGATGCTCAGCTAGGTTTTAGACTCTAAAAGCTAGCTGAGCATCACGGGAAATGTAGTCCAGAAACAATTTATGGTGTCAAGATTATCCATCACTGGCCCAGAGCACAAAACAGCATCCTGCTGCTATCCCTTCCCCAGGTAAACAATGCGCGCGCGCGCGCACACACACCCACCCACCCAATAACCTCATCTAACCAGGCAACCTTCTTCCATTGCTCCATGGTGCAGTTCTGATGCTCACATTGAAGACACTTTCGGCGGAGGATAGGGATCATCATGGGCTTTGTGACCGGTCTGTGGCTATGCAGTCCCATGAGCAACAAACTGAGATGCATTGTGTGTTCTGTCTTTCTGTATGCATTTCTATCATGACCAGTATTACGTTTTTTCAGCAATTAGAGCTACAGTAGCTCTTCTGTGTGATTAAACCAGACGGGCTAGCCTTAGCTCCCCACGTGCATCAATGAGCCTTGGGTTCCCATGACCCTGCAATACTTTTGGTAGGTACTAACTATTGCATACTGGGAACACCCCTCAAGACTTGCCATTTTGGAGGTGTTCTGACCCAGTCATCTAGCCATCATTATTTGGCCCTTGTCAAAGTCTCTTTGATCTTTTCACTTGCCCATTTTTCCTGCCTCCAACACATGAAATTCAAGAATTGACTGTTCACTTGCTGCCTGATATATCCCACCCCTTGACAAGTGACATTGTAACTATACAATCAATATTATTCACTTCATCTATAAGTGGCTTTGTGGCTGATCAGTTTTTATACTGAAGTAAAAAAACTCTCTCTGTAACATCTTATATGACTAGGACTCACAAAGCTGGAGTTATTATGTGTCCCATAAACAGCAGCACTTAGAGAGGATCAAGCCTTCTAATACGTTGGATCAACTCTTTCTGGACAGGAGGAGTATGAGGTCTCTTCCATAATCAATTCCAGGTTTTCTCGTGGTTCCTTGCAGTATTTGGTTGATTGGAGGGGGTATAAGGCTGCCGAGCGTTCTTGGGTTCCAGCTTCTGACATTCATGCTAGCCGCAAGATTCGCTCTTTCCACGCCAAATTTCCTCTCAAACCTGGTCCTGCCCGCCCGGTGGGCAGTCTTCAGGTTGGGGGTAATGTAACATATTCATCCTCACCTTGTGGTATCTGCAGTAATTGCCTTCCTAAAAAATGCTGAAGTACCACTCAGTGGACATGCGTCAATGTATCTGACCCCTGCAGCATGTTGGTGGACGCCGGCCACTGCGGATCCACACCAATTTGTAACCCCACGTCCACCCACGGTATTGACGATGTCGGCGTGGGTGTGACGTCACATAAAGGACGCGCATGCACGTTCTGGGGTCAAAGGCTGAGTACGGCCAATTGGATTTGAGGGAGGCTTATTTAAACCCCTTTTACTTTTTCCTCATTGCCCTGTTGTGGTTTCCCTTAGTGGTTGTTTGAGAGTGTGTTCCTGAGCGTTTATTTCTGGTTATTGACTTTAGCTTAATTTTGACTTCCCTGTATTCTGGTATCCTTGACTTTTGGCTTTCCCTAATCGTTGTGTCTCTTTCTGTGTCCTCGAGCTCGGCAAGTATCCTGACTATTCTCTGGTACGTTAAGTCTGGCCATTCTAAGGCCTGGTAAGATGTTACCTTTAGCTCTAGTTGTGATACAGTTATGCGTGCTGGATCAACTAGTACTCCTGACACTGAGATGGAGAGTAAGTGCAGTAGGAGTTATTAAAACTATTAGTGACAGGTAGCACACTGCTCTGTGTCAGAAATAGCCCCCCCCCCCCCCCCCCAATTCTTTAATATCTTTAATATTTTTATTGTACAGAACACTGGTGAGACCTCACTTGGAGTATTGTACACAGTATTGGAGACCGTATATTCAGAAGGATATTGATACCTTAGAGAGAGTTCAGAGAAGGGCAACTAAACTGGTTCATGGATTGCAGGATAAAACTTACCAGGAAAGGTTAAATGATCTTAACATGTATAGCTTGGAGGAAAGACGAGACAGAGGGGATATGATAGAAACATTTAAATACATAAAGGGAATCAACACAGTAAAGGAGGAGACTATATTTAAAAGAAGAAAAACTACCACAACAAGAGGACATAGTCTTAAATTAGAGGGACAACGGTTTAAAAATAATATCAGGAAGTATTACTTTACTGAGAGGGTAGTGGATGCATGGAATAGCCTTCCAGCTGAAGTGGTAGAGGTTAACACAGTAAAGGAGTGTAAGCATGTGTGGGATAAGCATAAGGCTATCCTAACTATAAGGTAAGGCCAGGGACTAATGAAAGTATTTAGAAAATTGGGCAGACTAGATGGGCCAAATGGTTCTTATCTGCCGTCACATTCTATGTTTCTATGTTTCTATGATCACCCCTGGGTTTATATATATATATATATTAATTATATATTTGAGTAAATCCCTTGCTTAATCAGCCCTGAGTCAGTCACTGTTGCTATTGGGGGGGGGGTCACTGTAACCACACCCCCTGGTGCTATCAGCCGATGATGGCTCCTGTATAGAAAGGCCGATACCATGCCTCCACTCATGAACAGAAACCTATTACAGGCAGACATTAATTCTTTACAATATTTGTTTTTGCTTACCACCCTTCCCTCCAGAAAAAGAATCTTAGTGTTTCCAAACTACTGCAAATTAAATTCCCCCCCCCCCCCCCCTGTCGATGAGTCTCCACTGAAGTTGACATCTGTAATTTTTATCTGCAAAGGGTGGTGAACAGGAGGGAACGTGTGCAATTGTTCATTTTGGGACTATAGGTTCTCATTAAGAATCACTTAGTCACTCAGTTGCAAAGGCACTTGCTATTGTGTAGCTGTATCAGTCTTTATAAATACAGCATTATTGTTTTTCCTCTTGTATTTTTTACTACTGGAACTTATAAAAAGCTCCAACATATTGTGCACTGCTGTATCTGATCTGTAATAAACAATGTAGCTAATTTCTCGGATCTTGTGTGTATGTTTTATGATATTATTTGGACATTTGCATTTTATTAAACTTGTCACTGTAATCCAATGTAATAAGCTTAATGTGTGTACTGTTTGTATTTGTTAGGGAACCCAGTAACAGAGTTGTCATACCTGTTGGCTGGCTGGCTGTATGGTCCCTGTAGCCTGGGAGTCACGAGTGCCTTTGGCAGTTGTTAATCACAGTACATGCAGAGGTGTGGATACCTACCTGGGAAAAGACCTACCTGGGAATGGCAGAGGGGTCTGGAAGAAGGGAGCTGCAGCCTGGTCAGGTGGATGAGTTCCTGAGAGACCACAGTTAAGCTTCAACGACTGGGGTTGAAGCAGTCCAGGGTCCCTGAAAGCGGCTGGGAATCGGACTGGGCGGCAGTGGTGTATCCAGGTTTTGTGCTGCCCTAGGCAGCACAAAACTCAGGCACCCCCTCCCCCCGTGCCACCTCCACCCAACCCTTCTCCCCACCCCGCCTTCTAAATACACACACACATTCACTGACAGATACGCATACACTAGCTAACAGAAACACACACACTAACAGACACACAAACACACTAACTAACAGACACACAAACACACTAACTAACAGACACACACACACTCACAGGAAAACACACTCACACTAACAGACACACACACACACTCACTCACTGACACACACAGACAAACACTAACAGACACACACTAACAGAAACATGCACACACACTAACAAACACACACACACTAACATACACACACACACACTAACAGACGCACACACACTAACAGACGCACACACTAACAGACATACACACACAAACTAACAAAAACACACACACTAACAGACACATACACACACTAACAGACACACACACACACTAACCATCACACACCAACAGACGCACACTAACAGACGCACACTAACAGACACACACTAACAAACACACACTAACAAACACACACACACACACACTCACATTAACACATTTTTTTTTTATTTAACCCCCCTAGCCTCCTTACCTTTGGGGATGCTGGGGGGGTTCTCTTTCTCCCTGGTGGTCCAGTGGCTGCTGGGCGGGCGGCATTGGCGGGCGGCTGGCGAGGGAGCACTTCCTCTGAGCTGTCTGCTCAGCTCCCTCTCGCGCCGCAGAGTGAGGCTGGGAGGCGGAGCCGGAATTTACATCATATTCCGGCACCCAGCCTCACTCTGCGGCGCGCAAGGGAGCTGAGCAGACCGCTCAGAGGAAGTGCTCCCTCGCCAGCCGCCCGCCTGTGCCGTCCGCCCAGCAGCCCAGCCCGGCATGTCAGGTAGCCGCAAGGCTAACAAGGCATTTGCCCTGGGCATTTGGGGGCGGCTTTTTTTGCCGCCCCCTGGAAAATGCTGCCCAAGGCAAATGCCTTGTTTGCCTCGCGGGTAAAACGTCCCTGCTGGGCGGGTGTACTCAGTCAGAGTACTTGAGCTCCATCACATGCATCATAAGACATGCTTACACTAGGACCCTGGAACAGTGCTCCCTGCAGGATCTGCTCTTAGTGGGCTGGCTTAAATGATGGACATGCAGCCTGGCGTCCTCTTTGGAGGATTCGCCTCTTTGGGGCAATGATGCAATCGTGTCAGCCACGTGCTCCCACCTGCATCCCTATTCTCAGGACGCCTATTCTCAGGTATGTTTTAGCTAAATCAGCTTCCAAAGTACATGCCTCTGTGCCTGTCTTACTTCAGTGGTGCCAGAGGGGTTAACAGTGATTCAGCCTTTGGCACAGACCTACAACATGGTTTCGGGTGCCTGTTCATTACCTAAATATAATTTATTTATTTTTATTATAACTGTAACAAGTATCTGGTGGGTTGCAACCCCAAGTGTCCTGGCAGATGAGCCACCACGGATAAAACATCAACAAACCGATCTTTTCCAAAGCATCTGATTACACTCCTTAGTATGGTTTGACAGATGTACCTGCACTGAACCCAAAAAATCACGCTAACACAGATTATTTATTTTTTGTATCAAAAAGTGCATTCCTATGACTTCAACTCGGAAAATATACTTGGATTGAAGTAATCATTCCTTAGTTAGGCCTTTTGAATTAGAAGTGGAAAATGTAAATGATTAAACTTCTGAATGTAATCAAGACAAGGAGTAATGATACAGCACAGCTCAAATGCTATATTCAAGAGATGTACGCATCAGCCAAGGCTTTTATATGACATTTGGATGTAAGGTTTGTAGATTTTTTTTTTGGAGCTTAAACTATAACCTTAACTCTCTTTACCTGGTACACAAAGCTTCATGAGATTTCTAGACATAGAAACATAGAAACATAGAATGTGACGGCAGATAAGAACCATTCGGCCCATCTAGTCTGCCCAATTTTCGAAATACTTTCATTAGTCCCTGGCCTTATCTTATAGTTAGGATAGCCTTATGCCTATCCCACGCATGCTTAAACTCCTTTACTGTGTTAACCTCTACCACTTCAGCTGGAAGGCTATTCCATGCATCCACTACCCTCTCAGTAAAGTAATACTTCCTGATATTATTTTTAAACCTTTGTCCCTCTAATTTAAGACTATGTCCTCTTGTTGTGGTAGTTTTTCTTCTTTTAAATATGGTCTCCTCCTTTACTGTGTTGATTCCCTTTACGTATTTAAATGTTTCTATCATATCCCCCCTGTCTCGTCTTTCCTCCAAGCTATACATAAGATCCTTTAACCTTTCCTGGTAAGTTTTATTCTGCAATCCATGAACCAGTTTAGTAGCCCTTCTCTGAACTCTCTCTAAAGTATCAATATCCTTCTGAAGATATGGTCTCCAGTACTGCATACAATACTCCAAGTGAGGTCTCACCACTGTTCTGTACAATGGCATGAGCACTTTCCTCTTTCTACTGCTAATACCTCTCCCTTTACAACCAAGCATTCTGCTAGCATTTCCTGCTGCTCTATTACATTGTCTGCCTACCTTTAAGTCATCAGAAATAATCACCCCTAAATCACATTCCTCAGATGTTGAGGTTAGGACTCGATCAAATATTCTGTGCTCTGCCCTTGGGTTTTTACGTCCAAAATGCATTATCTTGCACTTATCCACATTGAATGTCAGTTGCCACAACTCTGACCATTTTTCTAGTTTACCTAAATCATTTGCCATTTGGCTTATCCCTCCTGGAAAATCAACCCTGTTACATATCTTAGTATCATCAGCAAAAGACATACCTTACCATCAAGACCTTCTGCAAAATCACTAATAAAAATATTAAAGAGAATGGGTCCAAGTACAGATCCCTGAGGTACGCCACTGGTGACAAGCCCAAGCTTTGAATATACTCCATTGACTACAACCCTCTGTTGCCTGTCACTCAGCCACTGCCTTACCCATTCAACAATATTGGAATCCAAACTTAAAGATTGCAATTTATTGATAAGCCTTCTATGTGCAACAGTGTCAAAAGCCTTACTGAAATCTAGGTAAGCAATGTCTACTGCACCACCCTGATCTATTATTTTAGTTACCCAATCAAAAAAATCAATAAGATTAGTTTGGCATGATCTCCCTGAAGTAAACTCATGTTGTCTCTGATCCTGAAATCCATGTGTTTTTAGATGTTAAACAATCCTATCCTTTAACATGGTTTCCATTACTTTCCCCACTACTGAAGTAAGGCTTACTGGCCTACAGTTGCCCGACTCCTCCCTACTACCTTTCTTGTGAATGGGCACAACATTCGCTAACTTCCAATCTTCTGGGACTACTCCTGTTAACCATGATTGGTTAAATAAATCTGTTAATGGTTTTGCTAGTACACCACTAAGCTCTTTTAATAACTTTGGGTGTATTCCATCAGGTCCCATTGACTTATTTGTCTTTACTTTTGACAGTTGAAACAGAACCTCTTCCTCTGTAAACTCACATGTAATAAATTACTAATTTGTCCTTTTTTCTAACTGAAGCCCTTTTCCTTCATTTTCATCTGTAAATACTGAACAAAAATATTAATTTAGGCAGTCAGCTAGACCTTTATCCTCTTCTACATACCTTCCTTCTTTTGTTTTTAATCTAACTAATCCTTGTTTTACTTTCCTTTTCTCATTTATGTATCTAAAAAAAATGTTGTCCCCTTTTTTTACTGACTGTGCTATTTTCTCTTCTGTGTGTGATTTGAAAGCTCTTATAACTTGCTTAGCCTCTTTCTGCCTAATCTTATAGATCATTCTGTTTTCCTCACTCTGGTTTTTTTTATAATTACTAAATGGTAACTTTTAGTTTTTTACTATTTTGGCCACATCTGCGGAGTACCACAGTGGTTTCTTGAATTTTTTGCTTTTACTGACAAGCCTAATGCAATTTTCTGTTGCCTTCAGCAGTGCAACTTTTAAATAATCCCATTTCTCTTGGACTCCATTTAAATTGCTCCAGTCTGATAATGACTCCTTTACACAAGTCTAAAACTTTTGTTTTTGTGTGGTGTGACTCAGTCACTGTTCTTATATTAAACCACACTGACTGATGATCACTGGATCCTAAACTTTCACCTACAGTAATATCTGATACCAAATCTCCATTTGTTAACACTAAATCTAGTATGGCCTCTTTACGTTTGCTCCTCAACGACTTGTTTTAGAGACAATCCCAGTAGGGAGTTTAGAATATGTGTGCTCCTGGCACAAGCAGCTATTTTTGTTTCCCAATTCACATCAGGAAGATTAAAGTCACCCATGATGATAACTTCCCCCTTCATTGTCATTTTAGCTATTTCCTCAACTAGTAGATTATCTAACTCTTCTATTTGTCCTGGGGGCCTATAAATCACACCTACACGAGTTACTGTGTCATTACCAAATTCTAACGTAACCCAAACTGACTCTATGTTCGCCTCACTAACTTTTATTAGGCTAGATTTTATGCTATCTTTCACATACAGGGCCACCCCTCCTCCTTTCTTGCCTTCCCTGTATTGTCTATATAAATGTCTCAGTAACAGCGACTAAATCTACATTATCAGTTGCCATTATTGCCACAAGTTCACGGATCTTATTCCCTAAACTGCAAGCATTTGTAGACATGACTCTAAGCTTATCGTTTTTTAACACATTTGCTACAGGCACCTTCTGTCCTTGTTTTGGGGGGGGGGGGGCAATTGGATTGATGTTTTATAACCCTCTCCCCCCCCCCCCCTCGTTTAAATACATCCTTGCAAAACCTCTGAACTGCTCACTGAGAACATTTGTTCCCTTTTGAGAAAGATGCAAACCATATTTTTGTACGGTTTATTTCCATTCCAAACAGAACTACCATGAGAAATAAAGCCAAATCCTTGCTCCCGACACCATTCACCAAGCCACAAGTTAAGTCCCTAATACGCGTCTGCCTGTCGTTCCGAGTGTTATGCACAGGCAGAACTTCAGAGAATGACAGTGTGGAAGCAACCTGCCGTATATCATTGGCAAAAACACTAAAAACTTCCTTAACCTCTGAAACCTAATTTGTCCCTAGATGGACAAGTACATCCAATTCCCCTTCCTGCTTTGCTTGCTTAACAATATTACAAATACGTCTCCTGTCTCTGTGAGCATTAGCTCCGGGAAGACATCTCACAAGACCACCATTGTCCATCTCCACACCTCTTATGATGGAATCCCCCAACAACAACTGCTTTCTATTAGGCCTCACCTGTCAGGGTACCTGTAGTCTCTACCCCTGAGACGGGTAGAGACTTAGACGTTTTGCCATCCAGACGGCATGATTCTCCCGTTCCTCGCGGTCCCCTCGCGCATGTAAACGCCGGCCGCGAGAGAACTATGCCTTTTTGTAACGTGAGGCTCAATAGTCGACGTCATGACGCTATTCTAGCCCGACCTGTCAGTCAAATCCCGGACACGAATCAGGTCTCGGCGGAGGCGTGATTAGTCTCTAGAACCAGGGTATTTAAGGGAGCTCTCAGCATTTGCTCATTGCCCTGTCGTGGTTCTAGCCAGCCTAGTCACACAGTGCTCTTGTATTCTCTTGTCTTTTGGTTCTGACCCGGCTTTGTTATTACTTACCTGTCTTCTCTGTTATCCTTGACCCGGCTTGTCTCTCGCTTACCTGTCTTCTCGTTCCCTCGACCTCGGCTTGTCCCTGACCATTCTATACGTAGTATTACGTTAAGTCCGGCCATTCTAAGGTCTGGTATACGTATCTGCTACTCTTTGTACTCTGCGTGTTGGATCCCTGTCCCGATCCTGACATCACCATAGTCTCCAAGCCTGTCTCCACAAGACCACTACCTTCAGTGCCAGAGCCTGTCTCCACAACACCACTACCTTCAGTGCCTGAGCCTGTCTCCACAACACCACTACCCTCAGTGCCTGAGCCTGTCTCCACAACACCACTACCCTCAGAGCCTGTCTCCATAACACCACTACACCTCGTGCCTGAGAATGTCTCCATAACACCATTACACTCTGAAAGTTCAGAAAATGAATTACCGTATATACTCGAGTATAAGCCGACCCGAATATAAGCCGAGGCCCCTAATTTTATCCCAAAAAACTGGGAAAACTTATTGACTCGAGTATAAGACTAGGGTGGGAAATGCAGCAGCTACTGGTAAATTTCTAAATAAAATTAGATCCTAAAAAAAATATATTAATTGAATATTTATTTACAGTGTGTGTATAATGAATGCAGTGTGTGCGTATGTGTGTGTGTATGAGTGCAGCGTGTGTGTATGAGTGCAGTGTGTGTGTGCATGAATGCAGTGTGTGTGTGCATGAATGCAGTGTGTGAATGCAGTGTGTGCAGGGCCGGTGCAAGGATATTTGCCGCCGTAGGCAAAAAAAATGTTGCCGCCCCCTCCCCCCCCCATATGTCCTGACTTCCCCTCCTCCTCCCTCAGTGGTCCTTACCTCCCCACCCCCGTGTTCCTTCACTCCCCCCCCCAGTGGTCCTGACTCACTCCTCCCCTAGTGGTCCTTACCCTCCCCTCCCCTAGTGGTCCTTACTTCCCTCTCCCCTCCCATAGTGGTCCTTATCCCACCCCCTCCCTCTCATAGTGGTCCTTATCCCCCTTCTCCCTCCCATAGTGTTCCTTATCCCCCCCATCCCTCCCATAGTGGTCCATATACCCCCCCCTCCCTCCCATAATGGTCCTTATACACCCCCTCCCTCCCATAGTGGTCCTTATCCCACCCCCTCCCATAGTGGTCCTTATACCCCCCCTCCCTCCCATAGTGGTCCTTATTCCCCCCTCCCTCCAATAGTGGTCCTTATCCCCCCCTCCCTCCCATAGTGGTCCTTATCCCCCCCTCCCTCCCATAGTGGTCCTTATATCCCCCCTCCCTCCCATAGTGGTCCTTATACCCCCCCTCCCTCCCATAGTGGTCCTTATACCCCCCCTCCCTCCCATAGTGGTCCTTATCCCCCCCCTCCCTCCCATAGTGGTCCTTACCCCCCCCCTCCCTCCCATAGTGGTCCTTATACCCCCCTCCCTCCCATAGCGGTCCTTATACCCCCCCTCCCTCCCATAGTGGTCCTTATACCCCCCCTCCCTCCCATAACGGTCCTTATACCCCCCCTCCCTCCCATAGTGGTCCTTAACCCACCCCCTCCCTCCCATAGTGGCCCTTATACCCCCCCCCCTCCCATAGTGGTCCTTATACCCCTTTTTTTTATTATTAATTTTTTTTTTATTATTTTATTTCTTATTTTATTCATATATTTTTTTTTCGTCCCCCCTCCCTGCTTGATATATGGCAGGGAGGGGGGCTCTCTTTCTCTGGTGGTCCAGTGGCAGTTCAGTGGGGGGGAGAGGGGGGCTGGCAGAGCTGTAACTTACCTGTCCTGCAGCTCCTGTCAGCTCTCTCCTCCTCTGCGCCGTCCGTTCTGCTCTTCTGTCAGCTCACAGTGTAAATCTCGCGAGAGCCGCGGCTCTCGCGAGACTTACACTGGGAGCTGACCGAGGTGCTGAACGGACGGCGCGGAGGAGGAGAGAGCTGACAGGAGCTGCAGGAAAGGTAAGTACAGCTCTGCCAGCCCCCCTCTCCCCCCAGTCTGTATTATGGCAATGCAAATTGCCATAATACAGACTCTGACTCGAGTATAAGCCGAGTTGGGGTTTTTCAGCCCAAAAAATGGGCTGAAAAACTCGGCTTATACTCGAGTATATACGGTATGTAGAGCAACAGACTGTGCAATATGTTTTTTATCCACAACTCTAAGTCTACCAGATCCTACAGTAATCCATCTGCCACTCCTAGTACATCTCTGCGGCAGTGGCTTTGCAGCAGTTCCAGCCTGAGTTTGTTTACCAGATCATTTACAAATCTCAGACTTCAAAAATACAATCTCCTGCCGCAATATAGAGAACTGTTCACAAATTAGACAGCATCCAAATCTCCAAAAAGTGGAACGTGAAACAAATGCATAACAACTATTACACTGAACTAAGTCTGCCATTTCAATGAGGTGAATAATTTAAATCAAACAAATCTTAATTTTTTTGTCATCCTGAATACCTCAGATTACCTTCAGTTTATCTCAAACCATACACTTAGAAGCAGCACTCTCCAGAATATCTCCAACCACACACTTAGAAGCAGCACTCTCCAGAATATCTCCAACCACACACTTAGAAGCAGCACTTAGATGAAGCAACCAAGCTATATTAGCCAAGCTAATGACAACAACCCTTATATAACTCCTAAAATCACCACCCACTAGGAATGTTTAACACCTTGGTAGGCCTATGCTTATTTGCAAACAATAGCTAATTAACCAACAATCAATAGCAAGTATTTAGCTAATCAAATCAAATGCCTTACCAATTACCAACAGGAAATCAAACCTTGTACAATCAGTAACCTTCTCCTACAGATGAAGCTTACCTGTAACAGCAGAAAAGAAAACTCTGAGCAAAATCTTAGACAGTTGAAGCTTCTGTAAAACTCTCCAGAATATCTCCAACCACACACACTTAGAAGCAACACTTAGATGAAGCAACCAAGCTCTATAGACATGAGGACAACTGTGTGAAATATAAATTTTTGTTCAGGTATTAAAAGTAATAACTAAATAATAACGTAATAATAACTTATGCTCCATTACAAAAGTACAAGTTATGCTTTTATTTATTTCTAAAGTTGAAGGGTACCTGTCACGGAAGCTAACAACTTATGTTCAATTTAAAGAGAAAAATGTTTCAAAAATATACAGTGTGCAAGCACTTTTGAAAGCAAATGTATAGATTGGGATAAAAATCTGCTTTAAAATAGCTATTTCTCCAATTTCTAGCCAATTCTTCTGCATGGACAAGATCGGCTCTTTAAAATGTCAATGATTTGACTGACAACAGACAGAAGAAAGATGGTCCTTCCGCACTCCCAAGAAAGCAACCATAGCTCACACGCTATGGTTGCTATGGAAACTCCTTAGTCAATGCTGCTAGCCCTGGCTAGGGAGTAAAGGAACAGACTCCGGCAGGTTGTCAACAAAGCTTGCGTTTCAGTGTCACACAGATAGCTTTCCCTGCTTGAGGATGTGTCACCGAGCAGGGCAAACGGAAGAAGAGAGCAATATACGTACATAAACAAGATGGAGCTTCTTAAAATGGCAGTATAACAGATATTCTGTAAAATAGAATGTATACCATAGTGCAATACAGTAATGTAAATAAAATAAGGGATATACACACAATAAAATATCACTCACAAGCCTGGAGTCATAATCTCATATGACTCGGATGGTATGCGCCCTTGGACCATTACAGGATGTCCAGATCCTTCTTTCATACAGGATTCTGTTTGTTGTCACAGTCTATGTGTCTCTGCCCCAGCTCTTCACAGGACAGAAGAAGAGATCAAGCAGAGAGTGGGGCAGGCTGGAGGTGGATTTACATGTATGTACGTAGTGGGGAATCGCGATGCAGCCTAGAACAAAATCTAACCCCATTAAACCCCCCAGTAACAACAGACCACTTAGTATGGATGAAACAGGCCACAGCATTTATTATCACAACTAAATTACTGCATAACACATCCATAACTTTATTTATTAAATCTCTTATTTTCTGTAACCAAAACATTAGACATAAATAAGCATAAATTAACATATATACCTCCACCCATAGTGTTATACAGTGACCCAACCGTCCTTGCCAATAAAAACATGGAGTGGTTCCTAATCACCACTCCCTCTCACCTCCCCCCTCGTCATAAAAAATCCTTCCAATGCCTGCCATCAGCCGACCTTATCCACGCTCGATGGGCACGAGACCTCAGGCAACCTAAAGTTTAACCTTTGAAGCAGGGGAGGTTTGAGACCTTAAAAACTTGTTCATCTCATTCCATATACTTAAACGTAACCTCAAACTCAATTGGCAAGGACATACCCCCGCCACAACCCCGCTGTTTTACGCCTAAAATCAGCGGGGGACCCCACCACAACCAGCCATGGCCTGTTCCACCACTTCTCGCAGCGCTAGAGTAACGGAGGTCAAGTCCGACCTCCAGCAAGCGCACCCTTCCCTCGAGATAACTAAACCACATTTAGCCAAACCCAAAAGGCGAACTGGAAGTGTTTACGTTTTATTTATTCATTTTGTCAGTTATGTGTTTAGTCATTTAGTTATGGCCATGACAAACCTAGAAACCCATCTAGTCCGATGACCGACGGCAGCGCACCAGAGCACTCACATTGCGGAGCGCACTGCCAACAGGAGAGGGCGATAGGCGCAGCGTAGCCCCTGAGAACCTCGGGGAAGAAACATAATGCGTAACATGTCCAGATCGAAGAGCACCCAAGACCTAAACCGTCACCGACCCATGACATTCCACCCAGGGATAACAAAAAACCCCTGGTACCCCCCATGAGGCGAGACCGCCGACCCCGTAGGAGGAGGAGCCACACCCCTTTCATGTATCCGGTGCCAGACCACCGAACCTCCGCTCCCGAAGGTGTAAGATCCAACCACGCGCCCCTGCCTCCTGGCCCAAATTACATACGAAAATCCCACATCCCACCCTCCCCAGTCCGGGGGGGGGGGAACCTTACCGCGGAGATAAGCCCAGTCAGAGACCAGCAGGGCGAACCCAAAGAACCCACCACCCTGACTCCCACCAATCGAGCCTTCTGAACTAATGGCGCAGGCACGCCAAGTCTGCGGCGTCCATAGCCGCTACCAACCAGAATAAACGCTCCTTGAATTTCCCACCATCAGTATCCAGGAATTCGAGCCCCCAAGCGGAATACCCCAACTAAATGGACGCTGGGCGAAAACGCGTCTTCGAGAACCCCAAGGGGTGAAGAGGCCGAATAATCCAGTGGATGCAGACCACTCACCCAAGGTAAACCGGACAAATTACGGACCCCAGCACCACCCCTGATCGGAATAATCTAAACTAGCCCGGGAACCTAGTACATCATGTCAGGAGCCCAACTATTACCTTGTGCAGACCATCTACCCCAGGAGATTGCGGAAGGGCAAGGTTATGTCAACCCCGCAACATCCAATAAATGAACAGATTCCATTGAGGAATCAGCCAACCGCTACCAACTGACCTTTCCCAAAACCGGTAGAAGAGCAGTCCAATCCTGGAGCCCCAAGAAAAATGCTCCCATCCGGCCCGAGCACTCACACCTTACTGTAGCGGGCCCCACGCCGCCTCAGAGACTGACCCACGGACCAGCTTCATCAGTCCGCTAGACCAAGCAACCACATCTCCACAGCCCTATAAATAGGCCCCCACCCGAAGTATGTCCCACAGCGACCAATATAGAGCATCGGCCAGTACATCGTGAAACCCCCGGGATAACACCGCCCAACCCGACACTTCCCAAACTCAAACAGCGCCGAGCCAGGCACCGCAACCAGAGTACCACCGGGGAGGAGGACACCGTCACATGATAGACAGCCTGCACCACCCCAAGATTGTCGCAACGGAGGAACTACTCACCTGTTCATGAGTAGGGAATCCCACACCAACCATGCCCCCAGAAAGGGGAAGAACTCCAAGCCAGCCAGAGGCTGCAAGAGCCCCGATGCTTGCCAGCTTACCTGGAAAAAAACAGCACCCCAAGGAGAGCCCAAAATGGCCCCAAAACTTTCCGCAGCGGTAAACAGGCGGAAGTCAGTGGAAAGGACCTACGGGCCCGTCAGCACAAGCTACCAGTCAGAGGCCCACAGCAGCAGAGCGCGGATGTGCGACACAGACCGCCCCACACAGGAGCGACAGTGGGAGCAACCCTTGTGGGGGCATATAGCCATTTAACCCGGCTGACAGAGATACAAACTGGAAAAAACAAAAAACCCGACGGTGCACCGGCAGCTGCCGGACAGCCGATTCCACAGCTGCCACCATCAGCAAGGCCACAGGGCCCCGCAGCCCCAACCGCTCGGACCGCTGCGTCATGCCACACCACCCCACACCTAACCCCCTGTAGGGAATGACAAATAAGGAAACAAGGAAGCAGGTGAACTTGCCCCCACCCCTCCCTCGGCCCCATGTCCCAAGGGGGTGGGAGGGGGGGGGGAATCGGACTTCGGAGACACACTAAAAATGGTCGGGAGGTAAGCATATCAAGTCACTCGGTAAGTCGCTCTTGAACCCCCCGATGGAATACTCACATGGATTGAAAGTCCTGCACGGAGAGCACCTATGTCCCCTATCCTGACAGAGTGCCCGCATGAAACCATGGGAGACGTGATGGGCCCTCCTGCAACTGAGCCCTCATGCTGGAAAGGCATGAGGACCCTACTTACCGCCACCGTCCGCAAATGTACCCCCACCGCCTCCCCCCCCCAAAATGATGAAAACACGCCGTGTTGAGGCACCGGGCGAAACATAAAGGGAAACCAGAGGCCTAAGTCCATCCGGTCACAGACCAAGAAGGGTCGCACGCCAAACGTGAACGAAACGTTCCTCCACTAAAGACGTACCTCCACCAAACCCAGCACACCCAAGGGACGACACGCGTCCCAGAGAGTGTCCTGACATCAGAACAGCACGAGACAATGCTAACCATACCCTTCGACGCCCGGACACAATTCCTACGCATCATGGGGCGTATCCGAGTACTGAAGTTTTAGTTTCTTTTGTCTTCATGCCCCTCAATCAAGGGACCCCCAGCGGCAGGGGGGAACCCCTCTCCAATTAACTGTCCCCAATCTGCGCCCTAGTATATCGCGACAAGCGCCAGCCCAGCGGGCTATACTAGCGCACAGCAGACAGCGCCTGAGCCACCTGAAGTGCCCGCCTCCTGGGAGGCATCGCCAGCGCTATTAGCTGCACGGGAGACTGCAGGAAACTGTACTAACGCACGCGATAAATAATGAGAATGGAGGGGGGAAATAATCATAGTGGACCACCTGGTAAGCGGTGTCCACATGTCCTCGTTTTTTTTTTTTTTTGTAATTTCCATTGTATTTATTTAGTTCATGTTATTCATCTTCCTTTATGTTTTATTTGTTGTTGATAATTTGTATTTTCCATTCATTTGTCTATTTTCTTACATTTTTTTTTTTTAAATCCTTTTTTTGTGTTATTTATTTTATTTGTATTTGTATTTTTTTTTGTTTGCTTGTTAATTTAATGAATTACGAAACTAACAGGGAAAAAAAAACAAAAAAAACAAAAAAACACTTACCCGTGAAAAGCCTGGCGCTCCAACCGCGGCACCGCAGGCATAGAAGGCGAAACAAATAGACAGGAAAACCAGGGTTCACTGTGTTCATCCCACGCGTTAGAGGCGCCACCTGCTGGGCAGGCCCAGTAACAGCAGCCAGGATCTGTGAGAAGAGCAGGTGAGCCCACGCTCCACACCATTGAGGCAGCCGAGGTAAGTGACCAGCAGGGGGGACACACACACATAGAATAGAGACACACACACATAGAATAGAGACACACACATATAGAATAGAGACACACACACATAGAATAGAGACACACACACATAGAATAGAGACACACACACATAGAACAGAGACACACACATAGAATAGAGACACACACACATAGAATAGAGACACACACACATAGAATAGAGACACACACACATAGAATAGAGACACACACATATAGAATAGAGACACACACACATAGGGACTAGTAGGGACATAGGGACTAGTAGCTCAGCAAAGGGAATTAGGTTTTTAAACTTGTTAAATGACAACTTCATGTCACAACTTGTACAAGCACCAACTAGAATGGACGCTTGTCTGGACCTGGTTTTAACAAACAACGTTGATCTTTTGACCAACATTCAAGTAGGTGAGCACTTGGGAAATAGTGATCACAATATAGTGTCCTTTGAAATAAACTCAAAAAAACAAAAGCACATGGGGTATACTAAAACATAAAGGCCAATTTCAATAAGATAAGGGAAGCTTTACAATATATTGACTGGCATAAACTCTTTAGTGAAAAGAACACTGAGGATAAATGGATCATCTTCCAACAAATATTAGAAAGGTACATTTCTCAGTATGTACCATTGGGAAATAAGTATAAAAGAAACAAATTAAAACCAATGTGGCTTAGTAGAGAAGTAAAACAAGAGATTAAAAATAAGAAAAGGGCATTTAAAGCATTTAAATCAGACAAATCAGATGCATCTTATAAAAGATATAAGAAAGCAAATAATGCGTGCAAAAAGGCAATTAAACTTGCTAAACTTCAAAATGAAAAAATGATAGCTAAAGAGAGCAAAACCAACCCTAAAGCCTTTTTTAAGTACATAAATTCCAAAAAAAACAAAAATGAAAGTATAGGTACACTTAAAACTGAAACGGGGGTGTTAGTTAATGAAGACCAAGAAAAGGCAGGAATTCTAAATAACTATTTCTCCTCCGTATATATTAAAGAAGAACCCATGGCAATAGATGTGCAAATGATTGCTACTAAAAACTCGCAGAATAATTGTAATTGGTTAACTCAAGACAATGTGCTGCAGCAACTAAAGAAAGTTAATATAAACAAAGCTCCAGGGCCTGACGGTATCCATCCACGTGTACTTAAGGAACTAAGTGTAGAAATAAGTGAACCTCTGTTTTTAATCTTTCAAGATTCTTTTCTTTCAGGAAGTGTTCCGGAGGATTGGAGGAAGGCAGATGTGGTTCCTATATTCAAAAAGGGTTCAAAATCCTTGCCTGGAAATTATAGACCTGTGAGCTTAACTTCTGTGGCTGGTAAAATATTTGAAAGGTTATTAAGGGATAATATTCAAGAATTCCTTGAGAAGAATATGGTTATCAGCAAAAATCAGCACGGTTTTATGAAGCACAGGTCATGTCAAACTAACTTGATTGCGTTCTACGAAGAAGTAAGTAGAAGTATAGATCAGGGTGTTGCAGTGGATGTGATCTATGTGGATTTTGCCAAGGCATTTGATACAGTTCCACACAAAAGATTAGTGTTCAAACTCAAGGAAATCGGTCTCGATGAAAATGCTTGTTCTTGGGTAGAACATTGGCTTAAAAACAGAATACAAAGAGTTGTCGTTAATGGTAAATTTTCAAGCTGGACAGAGGTGGCAAGTGGTGTCCCTCAGGGGTCTGTTCTGGGACCCCTTCTATTTAACATTTTTATAAATGATCTTGAAGACAGCATTGAAAGTCATGTTTCAGTGTTTGCAGATGACACAAAACTTTGTAAAATAATACAATGTGAGCAAGATATTACTTTGCTGCAGAAGGATTTAGATAGACTGGAGGACTGGGCACTCAAATGGCAGATGAAATTTAATGTTGAAAAATGCAAAGTTATGCACTTCGGCGTAAAGAATACACAAGCAAGGTATACCCTTAATGGAAGCGAATTAGGGATAACAACACACGAAAAGGACTTGGGAATTGTTATAGACAACAAACTATGCAACAATGTGCAATGTCAATCAGCAGTGGCCAAGGCCAGTAAGGTATTGTCATGCATGAAAAAGGGCATTCATTCTCGGGACGAGAATATCATTTTGCCTCTCTATAAATCACTGGTAAGACCACATATTGAATATGCTGTGCAATTTTGGGCACCTGTTCTAAAGAAGGATATCATGGCACTAGAAAAAGTGCAGAGGCGGGCTACAAAATTAATAAAAGGAATGGAACATATCAGCTATGAAGAAAGGTTAACAAATTTAAACCTATTTAGTTTAGAAAAACGTCGCCTGAGAGGGGATATGATAACATTATACAAATATATTCGGGGCCAATACAAACCATTGTGTGGAAATCTATTCACAAACCGGACTTTACATAGGACACGAGGCCATGCGTTTAGACTGGAAGAAAGAAGATTTCGTCTAAGGCAAAGGAAAGGTTTTTTTACTGTAAGAACAATCAGGATGTGGAATTCTCTGCCTGAAGAAGTGGTTTTATCAGAGTCCATACAGATGTTCAAACAGCTACTAGATGCATACTTGCAAAGACAGAATATTCAAGGATATAATCTTTCAATGTAGGGTAATAACTGCTTGATTCAAGGATAAATCTGACTGCCATTCTGGGGTCAATAAGGATTTTTTTGTCCTAGCTTGTTGCAAAATTGTGCTTCAAACTGGGTTTTTTTAATTTTTTTTTTCTCTTTTGGATCAACAGCAAAAAACAGGTGTGAGGAAGGCTGAACTTGATGGACGCAAGTCTCTTTTCAGCTATCTAACTATGTAACTATGTAACTATGTAACATAGAATAGAGACACACACATATAGAATAGAGACACACATGGAATAGAGAGAGAGCAGGAGCCAACCAAGGGAAAGAAAAATGGGGGGGGGGAGGGGGGACAAGGACCCAGCTGGAGGGGGTGGGGGCAGAAACGGAAAGAGCCGGAGGGGGCCCCCGAGCAAACCGGGACCCCACTGACACCAGGGAAGCGGTAAGCAACAGAGAGTGGGGGGAGGGGGCAGGGGAGAGACGCAGGGGAGCCTACCTCACCGGCAGAGGAGGCTCCCGGACCACTGGAGGTACCCCCTGGTCACGAACAGCGGGGCAACGGGGTACCCACGCTGCCCAGCCGGGCCTCCTTACCGTCGGGGCCCTTCACACAGCCCTGACGTCACGCCAGCTGGGGGGGGGGATCAGGAACGTGCAGCCCGCCTCCCATTGCCCCCGGCCGCGGATGCAGGCCGGGGAGGCCGCGCTTCCCACGCGGCACATGAAGGCCGCGGATCCAGATGAAAAGTTGCAGGCCGCGTGTCTAGAGCCCCCAGACACGCGGGCCTGGGATGCCACGGGCCCAGGCTCCCACACCACAACTGGGCCCGAGGACAAGTGACAGGGTACCCCCCTGGGGTGGCAGGGTACCCCCAGCAGTGGCAGGGTACCCCCCTGAGGTGGCAGGGTACCCCCAGCAGTGGCAGGGTACCCCCTGGGGTGGCAGGGTACCCCCAGCAGTGGCAGGGTACCCCCCTGGGGTGGCAGGGTACCCCCAGCAGTGGCAGGGTACCCCCCTGGGGTGGCAGGGTACCCCCAGCAGTGGCAGGGTACCCCCTGGGGTGGCAGGGTACCCCCTGAAAGGGACAGGGTACCCCCAGGAGCAGGGGCCACAGGGAAGGACCCAGAGAGAGACAGGCCACGGGGGGGGGGGAACCCACGCCGGCAGCCATAGCTGGGGAGAGGATATCACCTGGATCATGGAGTCGCCGGCCACCATCCACGCTGTAGCAGCCCTGAGGGAAGCCAGAAAGCCTCAACCATCAAGCTGTGTAAATCTGCAGGCCCAGGCAAACAGGAGCAGGAGGACAGGAAGCTGTTTGCTGGCCCGAATCCCAAGTGGCACTGAGGTAAGACCTCCCCCACACTGTCTTACACAGAACATAATCACACCCACAGACTCTTCCCAACCAATCCCATGCATCTATCCCCACACTCCTACATGTGCCCTTGTCCGCTTAGCTGCGCTATCTCCCCAGGGCCTTAAAGAGGAACACCCACGAAGATAAGGAAATGGCGGCACTAGATTGTGGGTATCTTGAGTATTATAACAAAATGTTATATTGAATACATCATGTATCTTTGTGACACATGATGTATTCAATGTATTTGGGGATTATTTAAGTGAACTCACAATAGCAAGATACATCATTTTTTTTTTTTTTTATAATTCTTTATTTTTTCAGTGCTTAAGTTTATAACAAATGTTTGTGAGGTACCCCAAAGGCATTCCTCCAACGCATTATAAACAGTTGAACATTAAGGTACATGAAAAATCTAGCACAATTTTTATGTTTAAGTATAGTTTAAGTGATAGACAATAGAGATTCTCATAGCTAAAACTTTCACCTATTATGAAATATCATTGCTGTGTTATCTAAACATGAGATGCATACAGGGTGTCGTTAACATTAAGGCTAGTTACAGTACAGCAGAGGACCAAGCTTATTTACTTAAAATTGTGAGAGATATGCATGGGTTTTTCCACCCCAGGTTAACCCCCCGGCAGCAAGACAAAAGTCCATGGTTTCGTGCCATGGGATCTGCCTATGCAGTTTGAGGGCAGCAAGGGACGAAAGCAAGGGTTCTACCATGTTAGGCACAGTCCAGACAGGTGGCAGAGTTACAGGCCCCATGTGGTATAATTTTTTTTTTTTAGTCCTGTGTCTGCCTCTATTGGGAGTGTGGACCCTGCAGCCACGTTGGTTGAAGATACAACATTTTTAATGGAAACCACAAGCAATAAATGACAAAGTATTGTCCAGTGACGGCCTTTGTCAAATCTGATATCGTGAAAGAGGAGGGAGGACCAGCGGATACACATGTTTGTAATGCAATCACATCCAATTACCATTCCAAACAATGTGTCTACCCACAAAGGAGCTACACAAGAATGACACAGTCCGGCCTGCCAGCCGTAGTGCTTGTGTGTATGTATGTGAGCCAACTGTGTTTTGCTGAAAATTTCCCAACACAGTTGTAATCTGATCATATTTTTTGTTGATGAATGTATGTGGCTTATGAGTCAGCTTGTGAGGAGTTTCACATTTTTTTCTATTTCTTCTTTAAAGGCCTTAGCATTCTTCTTAAATTGACATTCCAGGCGCCTAAAGCACTTCAGCCTCCTGAAATGCCGTATATGTGAAGAGTATGTCCTATTTTTTCATTTTACAAAAAGTGCAGATTTCAATAGAAATTGCCACATTTATAAAATTAAACTTTTTACACCCCCAGGCTTTAACCCCTTAGTGACCCCAGACAAACCTCTGTACGTCAGACAAAATACGGTTGTTAACGACCGCGGACGTACATTTAAGCGCTGGAAGCGATCATGATAGCTTTCAACCACTCTAAGGGTATTGCAGCATCCTGCAATACTCCCCTCACTGGCCGCCGGGTGATCGCTCCCCTGAAGCGATCACTTCCGGGTTGCTCCATGGGGCGCCCGGCAGTGAGGCAGAGCATCGGAAGCCATCATACAGACTTCCGATGCTCTGCCTGTGTGCTGTGTGCCTCGAGGGGTCGAGGCACTTGGTGAAGAATAAAATTATAAAAAAATAAATAAATCAATAAATGAAAAAAAAAATATTAACCCACCTTTCCCTCCCTCCCTCTCCATTCCCATTTACTTACCCGATCACCACGGTCCCACCGGTGGCGATCTGTCTTCTTCGCCGTCTGGGGGGACTGTATGACAGCCCAGAAAGTCCCCCCTCGGCTAAATAGAACCCCATGGGCCATGTGATCGATCTAAAAGAGCGGTCACATGGCCGCAATAGTGGTCCAAATAAAGTAGTTTTGGATGGGACAGCGGGGGTCAGTATTCTTACAGACAATACATCGCTTGCATTAAAAAAATCGACTGGCTTTGGGAAAAAATTAGGTTATATTGGATTTGCTATCTTTGGTAAAATTTGTAGTTAAGACTGACTTTAAATTGGGTGCGGCTCTAAAAACAATATTGGGTTTATCTGGTATGATGTATTTAAGTTTTCGTCTTATTTAAAGGACCACTCTAGGCACCCAGACCACTTCAGCTTAATGAGCTGGTCTGGGTGCCAGGTCCTTCTAGGGTTAACCCATTTTTTCATAAACATAGCAGTTTCAGAGAAACTGCTATGTTTATGAATGGGTTAAGCCTTCCCCCTATGTCCTCTAGTGGCTGTCTCATTGACAGCCGCTAGAGGCGCTTGCGTGCTTCTCACTGTGATTTTCACAGTGAGAGCACGCCAGTGTCCATAGGAAAGCATTATGAATGCTTTCCTATGTGACCGGCTGAATGCGCGCGCAGCTTTTGCCGCGCGTGCGCATTCAGCCAACGGGGAGGAGAAGAGGAGGATCGGAGGAGGAGAGCTCTCCGCCCAGCGCTGGAAAAAGGTAAGATTTAACCCCTTTCCCCTTTCCAGAGCCGGGCGGGAGGGGGTCCCTGAGGGTGGGGGCACCCTCAGGGCACTCTAGTGCCAGGAAAACGAGTATGCTTTCCTGGCACTAGAGTGGTCCTTTAATAAGTGCCAGTGTTTTTTGATAACTTTTTTATGTGACTACTTTTATTATTAAAGTTATAAATAACGGGAAAGGGCATAGTATTAGTTGTCATCTTATTTTTGTATATTATATTTTCCCAATGCCAGTGGAATTTTTACATGCAAGCGATGTTTTGTCTGTAAGAATACTGACCCCTCAGTCCAATCCAAAACTTTTTTTATTTAAATCTAATGTAACCAACAAAAATTACAAAATCAAAGACTTCATCAGTTGAGACACTAAAAATTTGTGGCCTTCAGTATGTGGGTATGACTACAAGAAGCCTTAAGATAAGACTGAGTGAACATTGTAGACATATTTAAAAAGGGTATTGAACATTTCTGGATACAGAATAATGACAACTAATGACAACTCAAATGTATAGGCATAAAAAAATGTAACATCAAAAATATCTTATGTAAAACAGAGATGGATTGGGTATTCAATTTAAAAAACATAATTCCCCATGGTCTTAATGCAGAATGTGATCTGTTTAATTTAATTTAATTTAATGTCCTTTATATGTGACCACTTATCTTACTGCTTTCCTATATATGAAAGGAAACCAAGGGTTCATTAAACAATATTTTCTATAATTTGGGATAAATATTTTTTGGTTTTATATAATGTTTTGGATACTATTTTATGTTCTCCCTATTGTATTTCTATGCACCATTTATGTAAAGTATGTTCTATGTTCTACCTGGATATAAATTGTACACTATAAATAAATAAATTGTAATTTTTTATTATTTATATTTTCATATATTTTTTCAGAATTTTTTTTATATACCCCTTTTTTTCTTTTCCCCCTCATGTGGCCACTTACCAACCTTTTTATAGTTACATAGTTACATAGCTGAAAAGAGACTTGCGTCCATCAAGTTCAGCCTTCCTCACATTTGTTTTTTGCTGTTGATCCAAAAGAAGGCAAAAAAAAAAAACAACCCAGTTTGAAGCACTTCCAATTTTGCAACAAGCTAGGAAAAAAATTCCTTCTTGACCCCAGAATGGCAGTCAGATTTATCCTTGGATCAAGCCGTTATTACCCTACATTGAAGGATTATATCCTTGAATATTCTGTTTTTGCAAGTATGCATCTAGTAGCTGTTTGAACATCTGTATGGGCTCTGATAAAACCACTTATTCAGGCAGAGAAATCCACATCCACATTGTTCTTACAGTAAAAAAACCTTTCCTTTGCCTTAGACGAAATCTTCTTTCTTCCAGTCTAAACGCATGACCTCGTGTCCTATGTAAAGTCCGGTTTGTGAATAGATTTCCACACAATGGTTTGTGTTTTTATTCATTTATATCTATTAATTTATATCTATTTTGGAGATTTTCAGCCCATATGTTGCCACTCGTTACATGGCTCTGAAGGCTGGTTATATATCCGAGCCGCCATCCACAATATGGCCGTTCCCCAGCCAGTCTCACGCAGCTGACCCCTTATTATGCATGCTCACTTATTATGTATACCGCTACCGTCTACATGCGCACCACCTATTGTGGTCACGCACGCCTCTTATGCCCCCTACGCGGCATACCGCCACGTAATGACAGCATGCTTACATTGCAAGCCGGACGTCTGCGCTGCCCATTACAACAGCAGCCGTCCCTGCTCCTGGCGTCAGACGACACCTACGCCGCTGGGAACTAGGTTTCCCATGCAGCTGACTTGCGAAAGAGCTGCAAGTCACATGACCAATTATATATTTTTTAAATTCATCACTTTCCCACCCTCTTTTTTTTATATTTTCTAATTACAACAACTTCCATATTAATATACTTTTATTAAATATATTCATCCACCAATTTTTATTAGTATTTAACATTTTCACATATGTGAGTGGTGCACACATTTTGGCGCCAATTTTAAGTGTTTTTTTCCCTATATAAAGCCCATCAGACAGGCAGTCTGTTATTATCCGTTTGAAAAAGTCTATTTTGCCGAAATGCATTATGGTTATGTAATTTTGTGTATTTTAATCAATAAAAGTCTTTTGGTTACTTTGCTGTACCAATCCTCTTTCTATTGTATTTTATATGCACTTTTATTATTGTATTCACTTTTCTTGGCTTTTTATTGTTTCTGTACTCAAAGAAATCTGAGGTGGGGATCATACCACCAACGCTTCACCTATAGAGCAGTGCTCCTGCTCTATGCTTGTGAGTATTATTTTATTTATCTTTTATATTATTTTATCCAATTGAGAGCACTATTGTTGCCTTTTATCCCTTTCTGGAGCCTTGGACACCCAGACTGGGCTGACGGACGCAGCTTTCCTAAGCGGGGAATATACCGCTGTACGCCCTTCACACCAGAGCTGGATATAGCTGTTTTAACCCCTTAATGACCAAACCTCTGGAATAAAAGGGAATCATGACATGTCACACATGTCATGTGTCCTTAAGGGGTTAAATGTGAGTGCACTACCTTTTTATGCATATATCTTATTCTGGATTCATACTTATTGCACTATTGGTTGCACTCGTCTCTCCTTTTGTCTCCATATATATATATATATATATATATATATATACACACACACACACACACACCCTTAGTGACCAGGCCATTTTCAAATTTTCATACCGTTAAGGACCAGGGCTCTTTTTACATTTCTGCGGTGTTTGTGTTTAGCTGTAATTGTCCTTTTACTCATTTACTGTACCCACACATATTATATACAGTTTTTCTAAACTTTTCTAATGGTCTTTCTAAAGATACTATTATTTTCATCACATCATATAATTTGCTATAAATAAAATATGATGAAAAATGAAAAGAAACACTTTATTTTATCTTTGACCCCCAAAATCTGTTACGCATCTACAATCGCCAAAAAACACACATGATAAATAGTTTCTAAATGTTGTCCCGAGTTTAGAAATACCCAATGTTAACATCTGGGAGTGCTTGATGATGGGTTGCGCCTATCGGGTTTCCTTTAATCACTGATTTGCAACTGTGCCCCTGGCTGGCGGTGTTCTTTTTCTGAATTTTTTTCTTTGAGTACTAGCTCGGATGATACAGAGTTGCCTGCAATTGTAACAACATATTGTTGTAAGTGTTTTAACTTTCTCATTGCAAGAACTTTTGCTACGGAGTGCACATCACTAAAATCTATGCACACTGGCAATTTGTATATTTATATGCACCTTAATATAATATCATTCTGCACGGTTTTGTCCAATTTGTAAAGTTTTAAAGACACAGCGCACCTTATTCGTTATTTTAGATTAGAAGAGTGTATCTATGGGCTATTGCACTGAGGGTGCTGCTTTTTTATGTTTGCACAATAAGCACCACTTTTTACTTGATCTCTTTTGTAAATTTGAATGCATATGTGCATATAAAAGTACTTAGATCATACAAATATACATATGCTCTAAGTACTTTTATTTAAGTTAATAAACTTTTATTTAACTTTAAAAACGTTTTTTGCACGCATTAGGGAAACTTCCTGAGAGACCAGGCACTCCCCCTGTAGGCACTGCACAAGCTGGCAAGGACACCGTGATCACATGGCTCTGGAGAGCCGGATCGGCTGGAGGTGGGCTGCCTGTGCTCCCAGGATCGCGACTGCTGGCATGGCTCAGCAGGGACCCGATAAGTCCCCAGGACGGTGGGGACATTCTATGCCTATAGTGTTCCTTTAAGGCAGTGATTTACAAACCAGTCCTCAAGGTATGCCTACCAGTTTGGGATTTAGGGATTACCCAGTTGAGTCTAAAATGTTTTTAGAGAAAAAAAAAAGGACAAACTGGGTAATCGCTGCTTTAAGGTATAAAACAGTTCTATCCTTTTTGTTTCTAATTTTCATTTCTAAGACCCGTCGCTGTTAATTCATTCTGTTCTAAATGCAGAGATACAAGTCTTTTCAGATTAGCTACCAGGCACATGAAGCTTTCATTGTAGTAAACTGTTCAATTGGCAGCAATCTTTAAATGATTGATCCGAAACCTCTGGCATGAACAGGTGAAACTAAGTGGAATAAAAATCCAATTTATTTTTCTTTCTTTGTAGAAACCAAAATCTATAGTAAATAGCAAAGGAAAAAGTTTTCACAGTGCGAATTGCAAATATTTAGTTTAAATAAACGTATCTGAAATATTAAAGCGGCAGTCTAGGTACAATAATCACTACAGGCTGATGTAATGATTATGTAGTGCTTATAAGCTGTGTGCGATGTACTCTGATACATTCATTCATGCTATGCTGCCCACCTCCCCCATACATTGGGTGGCTCTACCCCCTTACTGGTTGTGACCATCTGTTTTGGGCTTCATCAGTGGTGCAAGTGAAGTTACTGGCATGTCCCTATAGACTTGTTCAGTCCCTGTCCGTAGTTCATAACTCCTGTTTGTCAACTGTCAAAAATAACCTACTGAGCCCTGCATGAATACTTTTCTACCAACCTACTTCATTTCCTCTACTTATACCCTTTGTGTCACTATACCCCACTCCCTCTAGCATGTAAGCTTATTGATCAGGGCCATCAACGCCTCTGTTCCTGTGCGTTCACTTGTCTGGTTACAATTACGTGTCTGTTACTCCACCCATTGTACAGCGCTACGGAATTTGCTGGTGCTATATAAATAATTAAATAATAATAACTTAACCCCTTAAGGACCAAACTTCTGGAATAAAAGGGAATGATGACATGTCACACATGTCATGTGTCCTTAAGGGGTTTTAAACAGGCACATCATATTTTTCTGGTTCCAGACAATTGATTATGCCCCTGGTTGCCATGTGTGCAGCTGCATATTCATAAAAATGTAGCTCTTCAGACAAATGAAAAATTAGTTTGGGAGAATTTTTCTTGTTTGGGTTGTCTTACATTGATTAATCTTTATTAGTATTTTTTATTTTACAAAAATATTAAAAACATAACTGCATTAGTATAGTCCTCCAAAGAAAGTACTACACCATGGGAAAGCACTGGCTGCTTACTTTGTCTTAAATGAGTGATCTGCTTGGTGTGGGTATTTTGTAATTGCAATAATTGACTTTTTCTGGTTTTCACTTGTTATCGTTTCCCTTGTTATCTCTTTTCCTTTCAAGCTATCAAACACGCATATGGCCTTTTTGTATTCTGCTAATATATTTAGACATATTGAGACTATTCTATTAGATGTAGGGGAACTAACTTAATTAAATATATGTAGGCAGAACCAGCTTCTCAGTGAGGAAGGTATTATTGCTTCTTGTGGTCAAGGTTTTTATGTATTATTTTATTCTAAAATATTTTAGTATTCATCTTCAGATTTATAAAGTATGCCCAGAGTACTGGATTCAAAAGGGCCAAATCACCATTAAAGGGACACTATAGGCCAGGGGTAGGAAACCTACGGCACTAGTGCCGTGCACGGCACTCGAGGTGTCTTTCCACGGCACTCAAGGCTGCTAGAGCAAAACAGGCTCTGGCCTATCAGGCGTCTCAGTGATACTTCAGATATCTTCTAATACGAAAAGGTGGTGAAGGAAAATCCTCAATTTATGCATTGCAGAACGTAGAGGAAGTGACCTCAGATCAATTCCTCCCAGCACTTGTGAATGGGAATCCACACTGTAGTAGAGCAGCCTGCAGCTACATCTATTAGATGTAGGGGAACTAACTTAATTAAATATATGTAGGCAGAACCAGCTTCTCAGTGAGGAAGGTATTATTGCTTCTTGTGGTCAAGGTTTTTATGTATTATTTTATTCTAAAATATTTTAGTATTCATCTTCAGATTTATAAAGTATGCCCAGAGTACTGGATTCAAAAGGGCCAAATCACCATTAAAGGGACACTATAGGCCAGGGGTAGGCAACCTACGGCACTAGTGCCGTGCACGGCACTCGAGGTGTCTTTCCACGGCACTCAAGGCTGCTAGAGCAAAACAGGCTCTGGCCTATCAGGCGTCTCAGTGATACTTCAGATATCTTCTAATACGAAAAGGTGGTGAAGGAAAATCCTCAATTTATGCATTGCAGAACGTAGAGGAAGTGACCTCAGATCAATTCCTCCCAGCACTTGTGAATGGGAATCCACACTGTAGTAGAGCAGCCTGCAGCTGCTGTTGCAGCTCCTGTCCTTGACCTGTACCTGCCCAGGCTGGTCTCCACTGGAACCCAGGGAAGCCACTCACACTGCTAGATATACACAGACCTGCAGAATAAGCCTCCCCTCATACAAATAATACAAACAGCCCACACACAAACATACACACAATCCCCACTAACGCAACACCACTAACAATCCACATACATGCACACAATCCCACATGCAGCCTCTCACATGTAATACCCCAAACAGCCCCCACACACTACCAAAAACACAATGTGACATATCCATCCACACACAATTCCACAAGCAGCCCTCATACACAGCCCACATTCATATGTATCATACACGATACCATAAACTACTAATGCACATACAGGGCTGCCATCAGAAATTTTGGGGCCCCTGACAAAGCACAAGGTCTGCCCCCCCCCCCCCTCCCGGGCCAGCTCACGCCCTGCCTTGTCCGCTGACAATGATGCAGGACTGAATGTGGTGTGTATAGTGGAAGTGAATTAGAATGTGTGTAATGGATGTAGTGTTTGTGTTTAAGCAGTGAATGAAGAGTGTGTGTATGTGTAGCGGATGAAGTGTGTATAGTGAATGCAGAGTGTGTTTGAGTAGTGGATGTAGTGTGTGTGTAGTGGATGTAGTGTTTGTACTAGATGAAATGTGTTTGGTGGATGCAGTGTCTGTAGTGGATGTAGTGTGTGTATTAGAGGCAGTGTCTGTGTATAGTGAATGCAGAGTGTTTCAATTTGTGGTGGATGTAGTGTGTGTACTGTGAATACAGGACGTTTGTGTAGTGGATGCTGTGTGTACAGTTAATGCAGAGTGTGTGTCAGTATAGTGAATCCAGAGTGTGTGCATAGTTTGGTGAATGCAGAGTGTGTGTTAGTGTGTAACAGGGAGCTGGGGGCCCGCGGCTGCACACATAGATAGCGATATTCGCTATCTATGTGTGCAGAGAAAGAAAGTGGGGCCCAGGACTGCCAGAGCAGTTCGGGCCCCCCAGGGCCGCCGGGCCCGTGACAACCGTCATGGTCAGGGCCGGCCTTAGGGGTGTGCGAGCTGTGCGGCCGCACAGGGCGCCATGGTGCAGGGGGCGCCCTGCGGCCGCATAGCTCACACGGCATGTCTGTTAGCCGCAATGCTAACAAGGCATTTGCCTTGGGCGGCATTTTCCAGGGGGCAGCAAAAAAAGCCGCCCCCAAATGCCCAAGGCAAATGTCTTGTTAGCCTTGAGGCTAACAGACATGCTGGGCGGTCGGGCGGTGCTGGCGGGCGGCTGGCGAGGGAGCACTTCCTCTGAGCTGTATGCTCAGCTCCCTCGCGCGCCGCAGAGTGAGACTGGGAGCCGGAATATGACGTCATATTCCGGCTCCCAGCCTCACTCTGCGGCGCGCGAGGGAGCTGAGCAAACAGCTCAGAGGAAGTGCTCCCTCGCCAGCAGCCCGCCCGCCCAGCCCAGCAGCCACTGGACCACCAGGGAGGAAGAGACCCCCCCCCCAGCATTCCCAAAGGTAAGGAGGCTGGGGGGGTGTCTAAATAAATTTTAAAAAATGTGTTAATGTGGGTGAGTGTGTGTGTCTGTTAGTGTGTGTATGTTAGTGCGTGTGTCTGTGTATGTTAGTGTGTGTGTCTGTGTATGTTAGTGTGTGTCTGTGTCTGTTAGTGTGTTTGTCTGTTAGTGAGTGTGTGTGTGTGTCTGACTGTGTGTGTGTGGCTGTCTGCCTGTGTGTGTGTGACTGTTTGCCTATGTTTGTGTGTGTGTGTGTGAGACTGTCTGCGCGCGTGTGTGTGTGTGTGACTGTCTGCGCGCGTGTGTGTGTGTGTGTGTGACTGTCTGCGCGTGTGTGTGTGTGTGACTGTCTGCGCATGTGTGTGTGTGACTGTCTGCGTGTGTGTGTGTGTGTGTGTGTGTGACTGTCTGCCAGTGTGTGTGTGTGTGTGTCTGTCTGTGTGTGACTGTGTGTGTGTGGCTGTCTGACAGTGTGTGTTTGACTGTTTGTCTGTGTGTGTTTGACTGTTTGTCTGTGTGTGTGTGTGTGGCTGTTTGCCTCTGTGTGTTTGGCTGTCTGCATGTGTGTTTGTGTGTGGCTGTGTGTGTGGCTGTCTGCCTGTGTGTGTGTGGCTGTCTGCCTGTGTGTGTGTGTGTGTGTGTGTGACAGGGTGTGTGGGAAGGGGTAAGGAGGGGGGAGGGGGGAGGGGGGGGGGCGCTGTGAAGATTTTTTGCACAGGGCGCCCAAATGCCTAAGGCCGGCCCTGGTCATGGTTGTCACCCCCTGATGGCGGCCCTGTGCACATATACAATATAATAGCTCATATACGCACAAATACAACGATACAAAGCAATTACAGTAAAAATAACACAAGCAGAATACAGCAGCATACAAACCTCAATTTTAAAAAAATAGGATCGGCACGCTACGGGACATCACAATCCTATATCCACAGTGCTGCTAAAAGGTTGCCTACCCCTGCTATAGGCATATCTTAATGAGGTGGTCTGGGAGCAGTGACCCTGCCTCTTTAAAGAGAAACTATATGCTAAAAGCCTCCTAGCTTATAGTGCGTCCTGAGCTCCCCCAGGCCCTCTCCCTCCCCCCGCATGGCAGAAAGGGTTAAAACCCAGTTTGCCACTTACCTTCGCTCCTCTTTACCTCTTTTAGGACAACCCCATAGGAAAGCATTGATTCAATGCTTTACTATGTGGCTTTAGCTGACGCTTGATGTCCTCATGCATACCATGAGGACGTCCAGCATCAGTAGGCAACCAAAAGTCGCCTAATGACCTGGAAGCACCTCTAGTGGCTGTCTGGTATAGAGTCACTAGATGTGGTGTTAACCCTGCAAAGTAATGATAGCAGTTACACAATAACTGCAATAATGATAATTTCTGGGTTAAACTGACAGGGACAGTGCACCCAGACCAATTTAACCCCTTAACCCCTTAAGGACACATGACGTGTGTGACACGTCATAATTCCCTTTTATTCCAGAAGTTTGGTCCTTAAGGGGTTAAGGACACATGACATGTGTGACATTGATACCGGAGAAACTGACGGAAGCCAAGCACAGAGAGATGGACACAGGTTTCTTCAGGAAGGAAGAGATTCTTTATTGGATCACCGATCGGGACTCAGAGGGACTAGCGTCACCAAAATACAACAAGTTCTGAGCCCCGGACAATAGTGCAGGCTCCTTATATAGGCACATAACTCCTCCCATATTAAGCTCCACCCGCACATTCTCTTAACCAATCAACACAAATAAGAATTAACTTCCTGTTTGACCGCATGGCTTGTCCAGCACAATGGAGGAGGGGAATACTATATCCTGTATTCTTGCACATGCTCCGTACACTACTGATCGTATCTTGCCTCGTGCAACCAACTGATCGATACGTCAGCATATGCACGTACACATGCCACGTGGTAATCTCGGCCTACTAAATTTATTTTTACCGAGATTCCACCACATTCCCCCCTTTGATGCCTCTTGATATTTTACAATTACTTGAGGCATCACTTAACCTTAGTTTGCATACACCGCAAGTTACCTTGAACCAGACCAGACTTATCTTATGATGTGAATCTTCAACATTCATCTTCCTGCATTGGTTCTCCCTGATCTAGAGCCTTATATTTATATATTGCCATTATCTGTGCAGCAGCCTTCCTCTCTGCTATATTTTCTATCAGGCTTTGCACAGACCTAACTACTAAGAGTATAAGACACGGTAGGAGTAGACACAACATTAAAATCAGTAGGACTCCACCTACCACTGCCTTAAGCCCTCCAAACCACTCATACCAGCTACCAAACCAACTACTTGGATTGTACCCTTTCCATACCTGAGTAGGCACATGCGCTAGTTTAACCATATGGCTAGTAAGCTCAGCTATTGCTTGCCCTTCGTCATCTATTTGAAGACAGCAATTGCTCAGGTTAAACTTCCCACATACACCTCCCTCTACTGCCAAAAGGTAATCCAAGGCTAATCTATTTTGGTAGACTGCTGTCCTCATCCTGGTATTATGCTTCGCTAGAAGATTGAGCGCTTGTGATGTCTCGTTAGTAATAATCTCAACCACCGCCTGTAATCTTATAATACGGTTGAGCATATAAATAGGGGTTCTATAACCAAAGGTACCATCTTCTGCCCACGTGGCTGGCCCATAATAATCTATAATACGCTGGGGAGGCCATTCATTATCTTCCCAGGCGCCTATCTCTATGGGTCCCCTTTTCTTCCTATGATTCACATCATACACTTTAACACCTAAAGTCTCACCTGTTTCAATAGGTAACAAGAAGAAGGATGGTTTGAGCATACCCAATACACATGCCCCTTCCCAGTCCTGTGGCAACTCCGAATAGGCTTTCTTACCACAGATCCAGTACAAATTTGCTGGGGCTCTCCAGGTAGATGTGATGGATAGGTCAAACCACACATCCTTTAAATTGGCGTATCTAGCAAACGGGTTAGATGGTTCTGAGACATTTGAAGCCGACCACCAAGTTGTATTCTTTGTATCATCATCATAAGCTTTTTGCCCTAGACAAGTTAATTCTCCTACAGAAGTATTATACATTATTCCTTTCCTTGCTATGCAAACATAACCTATGATGGAGGTCTTTAATCTCCACTCAGATTTACCTCTAACACTCATATGATAGTCGGCTTGTGTAGATATTAATTGGTCAACTGCCTCAGAACCGGACATTACCTCCTTTGCTTCCCAAGGCCATTGGTCTCCCATGTTAGTACCTCCACACACATAGCAGTTGGTAACATTAAGACTACCGGCAATACTTTCAGCTAAATCAATGAACAGGTTTTTAGCATTATGGGGGATCTTATTATCTATACTCATCTCTTCGTAAAAGGAATGATATACTTGATGAGTTTGGGAGGATACCGTATCAGTCTCTATCCCTATAAATATTACTGTCCCAGGATCTAAACCCGTCCCGTATATTTGAAACCCAAATAAATTTCCATACTTGTCTAAGAACTTGTCGGGGTTATTTATAAGTATATGGACTGGGTTGCATTCCATAGACTTACAATATGGGCTAGTAGGCAACTTAGTCACTATCATGTCCTTGTCTACTGTCTGTCCCCAAGTTGCCCACCCCACACAAGACCAATATGGGCAAAAGTTATACTCTCTATTTGGGCATCTAGGACTCACATATTTATTTTTATTACTGGGACAAATATATTTATCATTAGACCCATACGTCCTCTCCCATCTAAGATCCCCACATACATTCCACGGCTTTCTACCACTTGATATCGCCTTACATGCATCAAATAGCAGAACACCCGAAGAATGTACGGATTCTAACACCGTCTTATTAATTAGGGTCCCCTGAGGATCTCCATTCCTGAGAGTCAACCAAATTGTACGAGGTTGATACTCCGGACTGAAGCACTTAGGTTCTCCTACTCCTAAATGGCACACACTATATTCTATATTAAGGTATCTACATCTCGATATATCTCCTTTACACTCGTATTGTGAATGCCAAATTAGGGTTTGGGAAATATGGTTACCTGTTCTCGTAGTCTTAATGCATACCTCACAGCTAGGAGTGTCGGTACCTCTACCTTCCTGAATATAAAAACACACATAAATAAACACTATCAAAAACACATCTTTCGCCGTCATCCTCAGTCTTCGTCCGTGCGAAGGCACCTCAGCTTCCAGGATGTAAGGGCTGCAGGGAATGGAGTTCTGCTCGTCTTCACAGGAGTCCCTTCGAGACTTTCCCTGGCTTATATACTATATGTCGGTGAGCGGACAGGCTTTATTATGGCCGTCTAAAAACACTCACTTCACCAAATCCCTGTAACAATAAAATTTGTAATCCACAAGAGTTCCTCGTTACTCCGACTGAGTAGTGCGTTTTAACCGGATCTTGCAGGGATTCTCTGGATCTGCTGTAACTTGCCAAGAATCGACTGCTGCTGGTTTAACCCTGGAGTGATGTATCCACGGAGTCACTTCGGCTACTTTTATCGCTGTAGGGGTAGACAAAAGAACAACATAAGGACCTCTCCACTTGGGCCCTAACGGTACATTATTCCACTCTTTAATCCACACTTGATCTCCTGGATGGTAACTATGAACTGGGGGATAAATATTCACAGGTAATCTATCCCATTTCTGTACCTCCTCCATAGTCTTACCCAACTCTACAACCTGCTGCCGGGTAATTCCTTCTCCCAACTGACTCAAATCCCCCCTTAGGTTACCAAGTACGGGAGGTGGTCGCCCATACATGATTTCAAAAGGAGAGAGGCCCATCCTTCTGGTGGGGGTACTGCGGATTCGCAATAGAGCTATGGGTAAGAGAACGTTCCACTTAAGTTGGGTTTCCTGACACATTTTAGCCAACTGGTTCTTAATAGTTCTATTCATTCTCTCTACCTTACCAGAGCTCTGGGGTCTATATGCAGTATGAAGCCTCCACTTTATACCAAGCATATGAGTCAGTTGTTGTAGGCACTGATGAACAAAAGCTGGACCATTGTCCAATCCTATAGAGCAGGGTAGTCCATATCGGGGTATTATTTCTCGTAGCAGGAATCTCACAACTTCTCCTGCTTTCTCTGTACGAGTAGGACATGCTTCTACCCAGCCTGAATAGGTGCACACAATTACCAGCAGGTAACGATGTACACCCGATTTAGGCATCACTGTAAAGTCTATTTGTAGATCGGACATGGGGAGTCCCCCCATAAACTGGACTCCTGGTGGCTTTACTGGTCCTTGTCTTGCATTATTTTTAGCACACGTTACACATCTGCGTACAATGGCCTGAGTCAAGTTGGACAATCTTGGTATGTAGAAATGTTTTCTGAGAGATTCTTCTGTACTGTCTCTCCCAGAATGTGTCCCGTTGTGATAATTTTGGACAATTTCTACCGCTAGTGATGCTGGTATGACTATTCTTCCATCTTCTAGCTGATACCACTTGTTCTCCAAATACTTTCCCGGTTCAGTCTTTAACCACTCCTCTTCTTGAGCTGTATAAACTGGAGTCCATTGAGACAGTGGAGTTGGTATAAGAGCAGCTATATGCCCCATATATTCCTGTCTTCCTGATTCAGCGGCACGCTTAGCTGTACTGTCTGCCATCCGATTTCCCTTGGTCACATCACCATCTCCTCTCAGATGCGCTCGACAATGTATGATACCGACTTCTTTCGGCTCCCACACTGCTTCCAATAGTTGTAGGATTTCAGCTGCATACTTGATTTCTTTGCCTTCTGAATTCAGTAGTCCTCTTTCTTTATACAAAGCTCCGTGGGCATGAGTGGTTAAAAACGCATACTTAGAGTCCGTATAGATGTTCACTCTTAAACCTTCAGCCAATTGTAACGCTCGTGTTAGTGCTATTAATTCTGCCTTTTGTGCTGATGTTCCTTTCGCCAGTGGCCGAGCTTCTATCACCTTGTCTATTGTTGTTACTGCATATCCTGCATAGCGGATCCCTTCTTTCACATAACTACTGCCGTCGGTGTAATATTGAACATCAGGGTTCTGGATGGGAAAATCACGAAGATCTGGTCTACTTGAAAATACTTCATCCATTACTTCCAAACAATCATGTTGACTTTCAGTAGGTTGTGGCAAAAGGGTAGCTGGATTTAAGGTATTTACAGTCTCTAAATGCACTCTTGGGTTTTCACACAACATTGCTTGATACTTGGTCATACGGCTGTTACTAAACCAATGATTTCCTTTGTAATCCAACAACGTCTGTACTGCATGTGGGACTCGTACATAAAGTTCTTGACCCAGAGTGAGTTTATCGGCTTCAGCTACTAGCAGGGCGGCTGCAGCTACGGCTCTTAGACAAGGTGGAAGTCCGCTGGCCACTGCATCCAATTGCTTAGACATGTAGGCAACAGGTCTTTGCCATGATCCCAAGTACTGTGTCAATACTCCCACAGCCATTCTTCTTTGCTCATGTACATACAGGTAGAATGGTCGTGTGTGATCAGGTAGACCTAATGCTGGGGCACTCATCAAAGCCTTCTTCACATCTTCAAATGCCGTTTGCTGTTCTTGAGTCCATAAGAAGGGGTCGTGCTCTGTACCTTTGATAGCTGCATACAGAGGTTTTGCCAGTATCGCGTAGCTGGGAATCCATATCCTACAGAAGCCTGCTGCCCCCAAGAATTCTCGCACTTGTCTTCTATTCTTGGGTATCGGTATTTGGCAGACAGCTTCTTTTCTCTCTGGCCCCATAATTCTTTGACCTTCAGAGATATGGAATCCCAGATATTTGACAGTTGGCAAACACAACTGAGCCTTCTTTCTAGACACCTTGTATCCTGCCTTCCAGAGAATGTGTAGTAGATCGTGCGTCGCTTGCTGACATATTTCTTTTGTAACTGCTGCTATCAACAAGTCATCTACATATTGTAACAATACACACTCTCCTGGGATGGACTCGAAATCCAGTAGATCTTGACTTAGAGCTGAACCAAATAGGGTAGGTGAATTTTAAACCCTTGGGGCAGTCTTGTCCAGGTCATTTGGCGTTTTGAGCCCGTTACAGCGTTTTCCCATTGGAAAGCGAAGATACATTGACTTTCTGCGGCAATTCGGAGGCAAAAGAAGGCATCTTTGAGATCTAAGACTGTGAAGTAAGTAGCCCCGCCCGGAATTAAAGCAAGCAGGTTATATGGATTGGGTACAACTGGATGTATACTAACAACCGCATCATTGACTGCTCTCAAGTCCTGTACAGGTCGATACTCATCTGTACCGGGCTTTTGAACAGGCAGCAATGGGGTGTTCCAGGGGGAAGTACAGAATTTTAGGATACCATACCGTATGCACTTATCCAGATAAGATTGGATGTTCTTCTTAGCCTTCTGCGGGATGTGGTATTGTCTTAGGCTCACTGGATAAACCCCAAGTTTTAGTTCAATTTTAATAGGTGGAATATTGCGGGCCAGTCCTGGTGGGTTGTTCTCTGCCCAAACTCCTGGTATGTTGAATAAGGATTCATCACTCCTAGGGTTTTGGATAGTCAACGCTGTATAAAGTCGCCACTCTTCTTCCTTTGGTACGGATAATGTCATAATACCTGAAGGTCCATTAAACTTTAAAGATGTTGTTCCATTTGGTAGGAACGTAATCTGCGCTTGTAATTTAGATAGCATATCACGTCCCAGCAATTGGACTGGACATTCAGGCATATAAAGGAATTGATGTTTTACTACGTGGCCTCCCAATGTACAGAGTCGACTTTTAAGAACCGGTTTTTCAGCACTTCTTCCAGTTGCTCCTATCACAGTAATAGTCCTTCCAGATGGAGGAGCAACTAGATTAGTCACCACTGAATGTTCAGCACCAGTGTCGATCATGAACGCACTCCTTTTTCCCCCTATTGATACATCGACCATAGGCTCCGCTCGACCAAGGGGGATGGAGCCCGGTCGGTATCAATAGTCCTCCATGACCGTGTCAGCCAATCCTACAAAGTCCCTACCTTCTCTATCGCGGGACCTTTGCGCTGCTGGAAAATACCTGTCTTCCCTAACACTTCCTCTGTTCCCATTACTCCCTCTATTACCATTACTCCCTCCGGGGCCTCCTCTACCTCTCGCTCTGCCTCTAAAGTTTCCGTAGCCTGCCCTGGGTTGGTCTCTCTCGTACTGCTCTCTTTGCGGACACTCGTTCCTCCAATGTCCTTCTTCCTTGCAATACGCGCACTGATTCCTACTCAAAGGCTCCCTACTCCATCTACTATCGCCTCTATCTGGGCCCTGTCTATCTACGCCTGCGATCGCTACCGCTAGCATATCAGCCTTTTTACGCATCTTGCGCTCTTCCTCTTTCTTACTTTCTGTTTCCCTATTCATATACACTTTATTTGCTACCTCCATTAGTTGGGTGATGGACATTCCTGCAAACCCTTCTAACTTTTGTAGCTTGCGCTTAATATCTCCGTAAGCTTGGCTGACAAAGGCGGAGTTCACCATTCGGGAATTATCTGCGTCTTCCGGATTAAAGGGGGTATACATAGAAACATAGAAACATAGAATGTGACGGCAGATAAGAACCATTCGGCCCATCTAGTCTGCCCAGTTTTCTAAATACTTTCATTAGTCCCTGGCCTTATCTTATAGTTAGGATAGCCTTATGCCTATCCCACGCATGCTTAAACTCCTTTACTGTGTTAACCTCTACCACTTCAGCTGGAAGGCTATTCCATGCATCCACTACCCTCTCAGTAAAGTAATACTTCCTGATATTATTTTTAAACCTTTGTCCCTCTAATTTAAGACTATGTCCTCTTGTTGTGGTAGTTGTTCTTCTTTTAAATATAGTCTCCTCCTTTACTGTGTTGATTCCCTTTATGTATTTAAATGTTTCTATCATATCCCCCCTGTCTCGTCTTTCCTCCAAGCTATACATGTTAAGATCCTTTAACCTTTCCTGGTAAGTTTTATCCTGCAATCCATGAACCAGTTTAGTAGCCCTTCTTTGAACTCTCTCTAAGGTATCAATATCCTTCTGAAGATAGGGTCTCCAGTACTGTGTACAGTACTCCAAGTGAGGTCTCACCAGTGTTCTGTACAATGGCATGAGCACTTCCCTCTTTCTACTGCTAATACCTCTCCCTATACAACCAAGCATTCTGCTAGCATTTCCTGCTGCTCTATTACATTGTCTGCCTACCTTTAAGTCATCAGAAATAATCACCCCTAAATCCCTTTCCTCAGATGTTGAGGTTAGGACTCTATCAAATATTCTGTACTCTACCCTTGGGTTTTTACGTCCAAGATGCATTATCTTGCACTTATCCACATTAAATGTCAGTTGCCACAACTCTGACCATTTTTCTAGTTTACCTAAATCATTTTCCATTTGGCTTATCCCTCCTGGAACATCAACCCTGTTACATATCTTAGTATCATCCGCAAAAAGACACACCTTACCATCAAGACCTTCTGCAATATCACTAATAAAAATATTAAAGAGAATGGGTCCAAGTACAGATCCCTGAGGTACCCCACTGGTGACAAGCCCAAGCTTCGAATATACTCCATTGACTACAACCCTCTGTTGCCTGTCACTCAGCCACTGCCTTACCCATTCAACAATATTGGAATCCAAACTCAAAGATTGTAGTTTATTGATAAGCCTTCTATGTGCAACAGTGTCAAAAGCCTTACTGAAATCTAGGTAAGCAATGTCTACTGCACCACCCTGATCTATAATTTTAGTTACCCAATCAAAAAAATCAATAAGATTAGTTTGGCATGATCTCCCTGAAGTAAACCCATGTTGTCTCTGGTCTTGAAATCCATGTGTTTTTAGATGTTCAACAATCCTATCCTTTAACATGGTTTCCATCACTTTCCCCACTACTGAAGTAAGGCTTACTGGCCTATAGTTGCCCGACTCCTCCCTATTACCTTTCTTGTGAATGGGCACAACATTCGCTAACTTCCAATCTTCTGGGACTACTCCTGTTATCAATGATTGGTTAAATAAATCTGTTAATGGTTTTGCTAGTACACCACTAAGCTCTTTTAATAGCTTTGGGTGTATTCCATCAGGTCCCATTGACTTATTTGTCTTTACTTTTGACAGTTGAAATAGAACCTCTTCCTCTGTAAACTCACGTGTAATAAATGACTCATTTATCCTTTTTCTTAACTGAGGTCCCTTTCCTTCATTTTCATCTGTAAATACCGAACAAAAATATTCATTGAGGCAGTCAGCTAGACCTTTATCCTCATCTACATACCTTCCTTCTTTTGTTTTTAATCTAACTAATCCTTGTTTTACTTTTCTTTTCTCATTTATGTATCTAAAAAAAGTTTTGTCCCCCTTTTTTACCGACTGTGCTATTTTCTCTTCTGTGTGGGATTTGGAAGCTCTTATAACTTGCTTAGCCTCTTTCTGCCTAATCTTATAGGTCATTCTGTCTTCCTCACTCTGGTTTTTTTTATAATTACTAAATGCTAACTTTTTGTTTTTTACTATTTTGGCCACATCTGCGGAGTACCACAGTGGTTTCTTGAATTTTTTGCTTTTACTGACAAGCCTAATGCAATTTTCTGTTGCCTTCAGTAGTGCAACTTTTAAATAATCCCATTTCTTTTGGACTCCATTTAAATTGCTCCAGTCTGATAATGACTCCTTTACACATATTCTAATTTTAGAAAAGTCTGTTTTTCTAAAGTCTAAAACTTTTGTTTTTGTGTGGTGTGACTCAGTCACTGTTCTTATATTAAACCACACTGACTGATGATCACTGGATCCTAAACTTTCACCTACAGTAATATCTGATACCAAATCTCCATTTGTTAACACTAAATCTAGTATGGCCTCTTTACGAGTTGGCTCCTCAACGACTTGTTTTAGAGACAATCCCAGTAGGGAGTTTAGAATATGTGTGCTCCTGGCACAAGTAGCTATTTTTGTTTTCCAATTCACATCAGGAAGATTAAAGTCACCCATGATGATAACTTCCCCCTTCATTGTCATTTTAGCTATTTCTTCAACTAGTAGATTATCTAACTCTTCAATTTGTCCTGGGGGCCTATAAATCACACCTACACGAGTTACTGTGTGATTACCAAATTCTAACGTAACCCAAACGGACTCTATGGTCGCCTCACTAACCTTTATTAGGCTAGATTTTATGCTATCCTTTACATACAGGGCCACCCCTCCCCCTTTCTTGCCTTCCCTGTCTTTTCTATATAAAGAGTACCCTGGTATTGCTATGTCCCAGTCATTTTTCTCATTATACCATGTCTCAGTAACAGCGACTAAATCTACACTATCAGTTGCCATTATTGCCACAAGTTCATGGATCTTATTCCCTAAACTGTGAGCATTTGTAGACATGACTCTAAGCTTATCATTTTTTTTTTTTTGTAAATCTTTCTTTTATTAAGGCATAAAATTGCAGGGATACAGAATGAAGAGAGGGAGATGATACAGTACATGCATGAAGGGGTCATAACAGTTCAGTGTATATCACCTCAGATAATCGTCTGCCTCTTTTTTATATATTAAGTAGAAGGATCAATGGCTGACACGTGACTGCATAACAACAAAATAGAGCAACAAAAACAATATAGATTTTCGTGTAACTAGTGGATACTTGAGAAGGATTAGTCAGGTATCAGGTAGTGAGTAGTTAAGCATTTATCCGAGTTGCTGCACGTTTGTATAATTAAGTAGAAATGTTTCGGGGTCATAGATCAGAAAAAAACAAAACAAATAGAAAACCAAAACATGTTTTAGGTTTAGAACTATAGATAAACTGCAGAATATTTAGACCACTGGGCCCAAGGACCCAACAATATAACGAACAAGCTGGCATCGCCACCGCCGCTGGAGCAGGCAGACACACTGACAAATTTTAACAGTCGTAGAAAATCAGTGCACATGTTTAGTATTATTCAGAGTAAGCGACTGGTTGATAGACGAACAGGCTTATATATTTTAACTTACTGAAAGCTTAGTGGTATGCTTGTTAGCTTAGTGACAGGTAAGATTAGCCTATGCGAGAGTAGTCGCGTTTTAAGTAGCATATAGGCATGCAGCAAACCTTCTACAGGAGTGATATCAAATGGTGCTCAGTAGGATGTACTTTTGGAGATTGTGCAATATATGATAACATTGACATTTCTGTGTATGGTCATAACAGGCTGGACTGAGCATGCTAGGAACCTCTTCCAAGTGCATAGTAGCATAATGGTAGTCGGCTATACTGGCATAACCCGCTAGAAGATGCAAAGCAAGCCTACCCCAACCATCACTGGCATACAATTCAACTCTGTATTAGTGCTGCAGTTAGGCTTTAATATTAAGGTATATATGCATAGGACTAGGTAAGCTAGGGTCTGTACTAGATCCTGCTCTACAGCAATGAATACATCAAGAATCAGAAACAAAACATACTAGCTATATAAACCATTGCATCCCTATTAACCCAATGACAGTGTGGAAGCAACCTGCCGTATATCATTGGCAAAAACACTAAAAACTTCCTTAACCTCTGAAACCTCATTGCAAGCCAAGTCATTTGTCCCTAAATGGACAAGTACATCCAATTCCCCTTCCTGCTTTGCTTGCTTAACAATATTACAGATACGTCTCCTGTCTCTGTGAGCAGTAGCTCCGGGAAGACACCTCACAAGACCACCATTGTCCATCTCCACACCTCTTATGATGGAATCCCCCAACAACAACTGCTTTCTATTAGGCCTCACCATAGTCTTCAAGCCTCTCTGCACAACACCACTAGCCTCAGTGCCTCTCTGCACAACACCACTAGCCTCAGTGCCTCTCTGCACAACACCACTAGCCTCAGTGCCTCTCTGCACAACACCACTAGCCTCAGTGCCTCTCTGCACAACACCACTAGCCTCAGTGCCTCTCTGCACAACACCACTAGCCTCAGTTCCTCTCTGCACAACACCACTAGCCTCAGTGCCTCTCTGCACAACACCACTAGCATCAGTGCCTCTCTGCACAACACCACTAGCCTCAGTGCCTCTCTGCACAACACCACTAGCCTCAGTGCCTCTCTGCACAACACCACTAGCCTCAGTGCCTCTCTGCACAACACCACTAGCCTCAGTGCCTCTCTGCACAACACCACTAGCCTCAGTGCCTATCTCCAGGACACCACCACACTCTGAAAGTGCAGAAAATGAATTATGTAGAACAACAGACTGTGCAATATGCCTTTTATCCACAACTCCAAGTCTACCAGATCCTACAGTAATCCATCTGCCATTCCTAGTATGTCTCTGCGGCAATGGCTTTGCAGCAGTTCCAGCCTGAATTTGTTTACCAGATAATTTACAAATCTCAGACTTCAAAAATACAATCTCCTGCCGCAAGATAGAGAACTGTCTACAGATTAGACAACAACCAAACCTCCAAAAAGTGGAACGTGAAACAAATGCAAAGCAACTATTACACTGAACTAAGTCTGCCATTCCAATGAGGCGAATAATTTAAATCAAACAAATTTTACCCTTTTTTTTTTTTTATTTATCCTCCTGGATACCTCAGATTACCTCCAGTTTATCTCCAGAATATCTCCAACCACACACTTAGAAGCAGCACTCTCCAGAATATCTCCAACCACACACTTAGAAGCAGCACTCTCCAGAATATCTCCAACCACACACACACTTAGAAGCAACACTTAGATGAAGCAACCAAGCTCTATTAGCCAAGCTAATGACAACTACCCTTATATACTCCTAAAATCACCTCCCACTAGGAATGTTTAACACCTGGGTAGGCCTCTGCTTATTAGCAAACAATAGCTAATTTAAATAGCAATCAATAGCAAGTAGCTACCTAATCCAATCAAATGCCTTATAATTACCAACAGGAAATCAAACCTTGTGCAGTCAGTAACCTTTTCCTACAGATGAATCTTACCTGTAACAGTAAAAAAGAACTCTTAGCACAACTCTTAGACAGTTGAAGCTTCTGTAAAACTCTCCAGAATATCTCCAACCACACACTTAGATGAAGCAACCAAGCTCTACAAGCGGTATGCCTCCAATAATCGGTCATAAAAGACACTGGGCGCTTCATCGCTTTTCTGAATCACCTCAACTGTCTTCGACATATTAATAGCTTTCTTTCCTCCGGCTTTCATGCCAGCAATTATAGCGTCTCTATAGGCTCTGAGTTGGACCATATCAGCACCGTTTACATTCCAGTCGGGATCGGTGTTGGGATAATGTGTTGCGGCCCATGCTGATGGATTGGCTTGGTTCAAAGTACGGGCTTTATCCTCTAGCGCTTTAATGGCCGCTTGATTTATTCTTGTCCTTTCCTCATTGTTAAACAAAGTCATTAATAACTGCTGGCAATCAGCCCATGTCGGGTTATGTGTCTGTACTATTGAGGTGAACAGATCAGTCATAGCTTGTGGTTTCTCGGTATACGAGGAATTGTGGGTCTTCCAGTTTAAGAGATCGGTTGTAGTGAATGGGACATATACGAAGACTGGGTCAGCATGTGCCATTTGACCTCCGGCATCGATATAGGCTGACCCGGGATTCAGGCGAAGAGGCATCTGGTAATGTCTTAATTGTTGGGTACCGGTCAGTTGTCGGGTTTGTATGGGGCTACGTAGAGGGGCGTCAGTCATGGGTTCCAGTCGGGGAGAGATAGGGCATGAAGATGTGGGAGCTTGGTTTTGGGAAAAGGTAGTGAATAAAACACTTCGAGCCGAGCTAGAAGAAGCTTGACCGGAAGTCTGAAGTGGCGCCAAATCAGGATATTCGGATCTAATGGGGGTTGGCTCTGGTTCCGGAAGGGGAGATTTAGTACGAGAGGGGGTGGATTCTGTACTGGAGGAGGAAGCGGAAGTGGATGAGGGCAATGAGGGGAGGGGTGCAGGACTTCCTGCATTTGCGTCACTTCCTCTTAAAGGAAAGTAAGGGGGCGGCAAAGGGATCTCGGACTCAGGGGGCGTGTCCAAAATGGGCCTAACACCAGTCCTAGTGGACAAACAAGTCCTAGCCACCATGAGGCGACATTGCTCCTCGTGGCATGTCTGAATCCATTTTGGCGAGTCATTTACGACCTGTCTCCAACAATCAAGATAAGGAAACTGGCCGTAAAGTTCAGGCCTACCCGATACAGCCACGTGTAAGCGCTGTACCAGAGTTGGATCCAAACTACCACGTGGCGGCCATGCCGCAACCAAAGTAGGCCACTCCCTAGTACACAAAGTGACCAAACGTACAGGAGACATTTTAACCCCAAAATCACAAGTTTTGAATCCCTTTTTAAAATTCTTCACCATACAACCTAAGGGATCCGGAATCGTTGACTGCGACGCACCCATACTTAACAATGGAACGTCGTCGACAACGAATACTATACACGCGTACTATTCAACAGTCACACCCGTTTCCTCTGGCAACAGCACCACGTGGTACGGTTACCAAGTGAAACGTACACAATAATACAATAAACACTCAGGGAATTCCCGTACACACACAGCTGTTACACCAGTCACTAGATAATCAATATTATGCCCTTTGGCGAAACTATACAGTCACCCACGCTATAATTCTCTATATATGAATTACCCGTCTATAACACACCCCAGTAACATGGTCTTTTACAAATAGCGGTTACAGTACGGTTAGCATAGGTCAAAGCACAAGTTAAGGTCACAATACAATTATTAGTGGTTATGGTGTTAAACATGCAATAGACGACAATGATTAGTACTTATATACAGTGTCAGTAAATATACAGGGTTATGGTACCGTGCACTATAATACAGCAACACACTATTAACACTCTCGCTAGACGGCTGAGCTCGCGCTATCTAACAAGATATACACTTTACTAAACAATCTTTATCACATTTACAATTCCCAACTAAACTATTGGCCAGTACCTTGAATGGACTACCTAAAACTATATACACCCGTTTTGGTTAGCCACACTGCCCAATCACCACATATAGCGAGCTAGAGGACCGAATTTACACAGGCGCCTCTTAGTCGATAACTATCAAAAGTCTAGTGGGTTCCAAATTTACACGCCTTCCCACTTAGCCCAGATAGGTTGAGAGCTAGCGAACCGAATTTACACAGGCGCCGCTTAGTCTCCCGGTCCCTCCGACCTAGCGAACGTAATATACACCCTAGAACGCTAGTCTAGACAAGACACCGGTGTCCGGCTAGGGCTATTTACACCAGGACCCCGCCTGACTAACAAAATCAAACGGTCTGACTAAAGAGCGTTCGATCGAGCGGTGCGCCTTCGCTCCTTCCCTCCGACAGAGGGGGCAGATACACAGATTTAAACCCCTTTGGGCCTACCGCACAATCGGTATACCCCTAGTGGGTTCTGCCGTCTAAAACAGCAGTTGTCTTACCTCCTCGTTCCTGAACCTGAGTTCACACTCATCGACGGGGACACCCCAGCACTTCTTACGTAGAGGCCGATGATCTCCTGGACAACGGACCAGTGGCGCCGAGACGAAGGGAGGTCCACGCAGAAGTTCAGGGGTGCAGCCGTAGAGAACGTGGGCAAAGATAGACCGTCTCACGCCTCTGCCTCTCAGCTACCGTTGAACGATGAGCTTCCCGGCCAATGCACCAAATGATACCGGAGAAACTGACGGAAGCCAAGCACAGAGAGATGGACACAGGTTTCTTCAGGAAGGAAGAGATTCTTTATTGGATCACCGATCGGGACTCAGAGGGACTAGCGTCACCAAAATACAACAAGTTCTGAGCCCCGGACAATAGTGCAGGCTCCTTATATAGGCACATAACTCCTCCCATATTAAGCTCCACCCGCACATTCTCTTAACCAATCAACACAAATAAGAATTAACTTCCTGTTTGACCGCATGGCTTGTCCAGCACAATGGAGGAGGGGAATACTATATCCTGTATTCTTGCACATGCTCCGTACACTACTGATCGTATCTTGCCTCGTGCAACCAACTGATCGATACGTCAGCATATGCACGTACACATGCCACGTGGTAATCTCGGCCTACTAAATTTATTTTTACCGAGATTCCACCACAACATGTCATGATTCCCTTTTATTCCAGAAGTTTGGTCCTTAAGGGGTTAATGAGCTGAAGTGGTCTGGGTGTCTATAGCGTCCCTTTAACTCTGCAATGTAAAACTTTGCAGTTTTAAACCCTTAAGGACTGAGGCAGTTGTACAAGTTGTGATCAAAACAAAACATAAACAAAACCTTGAATTTGCACTATATGTCTGTTCAGGCGTAATTCACCTCTTTCATATTAGATGCACCCACACTTAAATATCACCCACACGTATATATCATTTTGTTCAGGAGAAACAGGACTTTCATGTCACATCAAATATTTAGGTATGGAACATAATTTAATATGAAAAAAATGTAAAACAAAATTGAAAAATGAAGAATTACAAAAAATGTGGGGGTTCGGAGTGGTATTTTAACTGTGAATGTCATAATACTGTTAGCTGTTACTGCAATAAAATGCACATATTTGTATTCAGTGAAGTCTCACGAGTAAAATAGCACCCCCCAAGTACATGTTTTATAGTACTTTTTAGTTTATACACATTAAAATTTGCCAGACTGGTCATGTTGCCTTTGAGACCATTTGGTAGCCCAGAAATGAAAATTACCCCCATGATAGCATACCATTTGCAAAAGTAGACAACCCAAGGTATTACAAAAATGTCCAGTCTTTTTTAGTAGCCACTTAGTCACAAACACTGGCCAAAGTTAGCATTCTAATTTGTATGTGTGTGAAAAATGCAAAAAACTGATTTGAACGCTAATTTTGGCCAGTGTTTGTGACTAAGTGGCTAAAAGACTGAACATACCCCATTTGTAATACCTTGAGTTGTCTACTTTTGCAAATGGTATGCCATCATGGGGGTAATTTTCATTCCTGGGCTACCATATTGCATATGATTTTACACATTGATAAATATACAAGTTACATTGTCATGAGATGTAAAAAAAAATTTCAATCATTTGTACTATTTACTTTTAATGATTTCTATTCTTGTATATCTGTATACTCATTTTTCGGAGATAAGCAGGCAGCTTAGTCCTGCATAGTCATGTCTGAATATTTTTTTAAGAGCACTTCTTCATTTTCAATCTGAATAAGCTGAGCTTAACCCTCTGTATCTGACATCGTAAGAGGACCCTGTTATTCCTATTCTTCCCATTCTTATACGGATCATGAACATAATATGCAAATCCCCAGCTTTCCTGACTGTCTCCTCACTGTTTATAGAAAAAGAGCTACAATCACTCACAAAACAGTGAATGGAGCAGTCAACAAACCTCAACAAATTTTGCAACCAGCTGCCGCCCAACGTCATAATTAGGTAAATACATTCCACCTGTGTACGGTTTAACGTCATGTGATCTCAGCACAAGTACAAGTACAAATAAGCTACTAAAACACATCAAGGATAAACCTCTGAAGAGCTACCAATCAAGGTTAGGTAATTATTACAAAAATTACAAACTATGAACATAATGGACCAATGTCCATTTATTTTTAATAAATGGACAGGGTAAGACATATTAGTCAGGGAAGAGGCCAATGGTAACTCTAAAGGAGCTAGATATATCTACAGTTGAGAATGGAGAAATCATCCATTGGAAATGTAAAATCTGGACGCTCCACAATCCTGGATTTTTATGGATATATAGCAAGACGATAGTCATTGCTGAAAAAAATCAATAATGAAAAATATATAAAGCCCTGTTTGCCAAAAGGAATATGGGAGACATACCAAACATGTATAAAAAAGACCTCTCCATTTATTTTACACTGTGTCTTCCACCCTAGGGAGCAGATTATTCATAAAAAATAAACAAATATACATTTACCAGTACACAGCATGCAAAACATGCACTTTTGAGCTTGCAGATTTAGGCTTGGGGGAGGTAGCAATTGCATTTCTCCCAACATTTTAAATAGACAAAGTGGAAAAACTTTAATTTAAGGTATGTGACTAGGGGTGCGATCAGGGGCTCTGTTGTGCAGAGAGGCACTGAGGCTAGTGGTGTTGTGCAGAGAGGCACTGAGGCTAGTGGTGTTGTGCAGAGAGGCACTGAGGCTAGTGGTGTTGTGCAGATAGGCACTGAGGCTAGTGGTGTTGTGCAGAGAGGCACTGAGGCTAGTGGTGTTGTGAAGAGAGGCACTGAGGCTAGTGGTGTTGGGGAGAGAGGCACTGAGGCTAGTGGTGTTGTGCAGAGAGGCACTGAGGCTAGTGGTGTTGTGCAGAGAGGCACTGAGGCTAGTGGTGTTGTGGAGAGAGGCACTGAGGCTAGTGGTGTTGTGAAGAGAGGCACTGAGGCTAGTGGTGTTGTGGAGAGAGGCACTGAGGCTAGTGGTGTTGTGCAGAGAGGCACTGAGGCTAGTGGTGTTGTGCAGAGAGGCACTGAGGCTAGTGGTGTTGTGCAGAGAGGCTTGAAGACTATGGTGAGGCCTAATAGAAAGCAGTTGTTGTTGGGGGATTCCATCATAAGAGGTGTGGAGATGGACAATGGTGGTCTTGTGAGGTGTCTTCCTGGAGCTGCAGCTCACAGAGACAGGAGACGTATCTGTAATATTGTTAAGCAAGCAAAGCAGGAAGGGGAATTGGATGTACTTGTCCATTTAGGGACAAATGACTTGGCTTGCAATGAGGTTTCAGAGGTTAAGGAAGTTTTTAGTGTTTTTGCCAATGATATACGGCAGGTTGCTTCCACACTGTCATTGGGTTAATAGGGATGCAATGGTTTATATAGCTAGTATGTTTTGTTTCTGATTCTTGATGTATTCATTGCTGTAGAGCAGGATCTAGTACAGACCCTAGCTTACCTAGTCCTATGCATATATACCTTAATATTAAAGCCTAACTGCAGCACTAATACAGAGTTGAATTGTATGCCAGTGATGGTTGGGGTAGGCTTGCTTTGCATCTTCTAGCGGGTTATGCCAGTATAGCCGACTACCATTATGCTACTATGCACTTGGAAGAGGTTCCTAGCATGCTCAGTCCAGCCTGTTATGACCATACACAGAAATGTCAATGTTATCATATATTGCACAATCTCCAAAAGTACATCCTACTGAGCACCATTTGATATCACTCCTGTAGAAGGTTTGCTGCATGCCTATATGCTACTTTTTAGTGTTTTTGCCAATGATATACGGCAGGTTGCTTCCACACTGTCATTCTCTGAAGTTCTGCCTGTGCATAACACTCAGAACGACAGGCGGCTGCGTATTAGGGACTTTAACTTGTGGCTTGGTGAATGGTGTCGGGAGCAAGGATTTGGCTTTATTGCTCATGGTAGCTCTGTTTGGAATGGAAATAAACTGTACAAAAAAGATGGTTTGCATCTTTCTCAAAAGGGAACAAATGTTCTCAGTGAGCAGTTCAGAGGTTTTGCTAGGATGTATTTAAACTAGGAGGGGGGGGCAAAAGGGTGATAAAACATCAATCCAATTGTCCCCCAAAACAAGGACAGAAGGTGCCTGTAGCAAGTGTGTTAAAAAATGATAAGCTTAGAGTCATGTCTACAAATGCTCGCAGTTTAGGGAATAAGATCCATGAACTTGTGGCAATAATGGCAACTGATAGTGTAGATCTAGTCGCTGTTACTGAGACATGGTATAATGAGAAAAATGACTGGGACATAGCAATACCAGGGTACTCTTTATATAGAAAAGACAGGGAAGGCAAGAAAGGGGGAGGGGTGGCCCTGTATGTAAAGGATAGCATAAAATCTAGCCTAATAAAGGTTAGTGAGGCGACCATAGAGTCCGTTTGGGTTACGTTAGAATTTGGTAATCACACAGTAACTCGTGTAGGTGTGATTTATAGGCCCCCAGGACAAATTGAAGAGTTAGATAATCTACTAGTTGAAGAAATAGCTAAAATGACAATGAAGGGGGAAGTTATCATCATGGGTGACTTTAATCTTCCTGATGTGAATTGGAAAACAAAAATAGCTACTTGTGCCAGGAGCACACATATTCTAAACTCCCTACTGGGATTGTCTCTAAAACAAGTCGTTGAGGAGCCAACTCGTAAAGAGGCCATACTAGATTTAGTGTTAACAAATGGAGATTTGGTATCAGATATTACTGTAGGTGAAAGTTTAGGATCCAGTGATCATCAGTCAGTGTGGTTTAATATAAGAACAGTGACTGAGTCACACCACACAAAAACAAAAGTTTTAGACTTTAGAAAAACAGACTTTTCTAAAATTAGAATATGTGTAAAGGAGTCATTATCAGACTGGAGCAATTTAAATGGAGTCCAAAAGAAATGGGATTATTTAAAAGTTGCACTACTGAAGGCAACAGAAAATTGCATTAGGCTTGTCAGTAAAAGCAAAAAATTCAAGAAACCACTGTGGTACTCCGCAGATGTGGCCAAAATAGTAAAAAACAAAAAGTTAGCATTTAGTAATTATAAAAAAACCCAGAGTGAGGAAGACAGAATGACCTATAAGATTAGGCAGAAAGAGGCTAAACAAGTTATAAGAGCTTCCAAATCACACACAGAAGAGAAAATAGCACAGTCAGTAAAAAAGGGGGACAACACTTTTTTTAGATATATAAATGAGAAAAGAAAAGTAAAACAAGGATTAGTCAGATTAAAAACAAAAGAAGGAAGGTATGTAGATGAGGATAAAGGTCTAGCTGACTGCCTCAATGAATATTTTTGTTCGGTATTTACAGATGAAAATGAAGGAAAGGGACCTCAGTTAAGAAAAAGGATAAATGAGTCATTTATTACACGTGGGTTTACAGAGGAAGAGGTTCTATTTCAACTGTCAAAAGTAAAGACAAATAAGTCAATGGGACCTGATGGAATACACCCAAAGCTATTAAAAGAGCTTAGTGGTGTACTAGCAAAACCATTAACAGATTTATTTAACCAATCATTGATAACAGGAGTAGTCCCAGAAGATTGGAAGTTAGCGAATGTTGTGCCCATTCACAAGAAAGGTAATAGGGAGGAGTCGGGCAACTATAGGCCAGTAAGCCTTACTTCAGTAGTGGGGAAAGTGATGGAAACCATGGATAGGATTGTTGAACATCTAAAAACACATGGATTTCAAGATCAGAGACAACATGGGTTTACTTCAGGGAGATCATGCCAAACTAATCTTATTGATTTTTTTGATTGGGTAACTAAAATTATAGATCAGGGTGGTGCAGTAGACATTGCTTACCTAGATTTCAGTAAGGCTTTTGACACTGTTGCACATACAAGGCTTATCAATAAACTACAATCTTTGAGTTTGGATTCCAATATTGTTGAATGGGTAAGGCAGTGGCTGAGTGACAGGCAACAGAGGGTTGTAGTCAATGGAGTATATTCGAAGCTTGGGCTTGTCACCAGTGGGGTACCTCAGGGATCTGTACTTGGACCCATTCTCTTTAATATTTTTATTAGTGATATTGCAGAAGGTCTTGATGGTAAGGTGTGTCTTTTTGCGGATGATACTAAGATATGTAACAGGGTTGATGTTCCAGGAGGGATAAGCCAAATAGAAAATGATTTAGGTAAACTAGAAAAATGGTCAGAGTTGTGGCAACTGACATTTAATGTGGATAAGTGCAAGATAATGCATCTTGGACGTAAAAACCCAAGGGCAGAGTACAGAATATTTGATAGAGCCCTAACCTCAACATCTGAGGAAAGGGATTTAGGGGTGATTATTTCTGATGACTTAAAGGTAGGCAGACAATGTAATAGAGCAGCAGGAAATGCTAGCAGAATGCTTGGTTGTATAGGGAGATGTATTAGCAGTAGAAAGAGGGAAGTGCTCATGCCATTGTACAGAACACTGGTGAGACCTCACTTTGAGTACTGTACACAGTACTGGAGACCCTATCTTCAAAAGGATATTGATACCTTAGAGAGAGTTCAAAGAAGGGCTACTAAACTGGTTCATGGATTGCCGGATAAAACTTACCAGGAAAGGTTAAAGGATCTTAACATGTATAGCTTGGAGGAAAGACGAGACAGGGGGGGATATGATAGAAACATTTAAATACATAAAGGGAATCAACACAGTAAAGGAGGAGACTATATTTAAAAGAAGAAAAACTACCACAACAAGAGGACATAGTCTTAAATTAGAGGGACAAAGGTTTAAAAATAATATCAGGAAGTATTACTTTACTGAGAGGGTAGTGGATGCATGGAATAGCCTTCCTGCTGAAGTGGTAGAGGTTAACACAGTAAAGGAGTTTAAGCATGCGTGGGATAGGCATAAGGCTATCCTAACTATAAGATAAGCCCAGGGACTAATGAAAGTATTTAGAAAACTGGGCAGACTAGATGGGCCGAATGGTTCTTATCTGCCGTCACATTCTATGTTTCTATGTTTCTATAAGGGGTAACTTACTAATATCAATTTATGCAACTAAAATATAATTTAGAACAAGAACAATTTTTCTTATTTATACAGGTTGATCTCTAAACATTTATTGTAGTTTAAAGTCAAATTACTGTGAGTATTGGTGTGGAGCTCTGTTATACACTCAGACACACCAACAGTATAGAGCTCTTAGAAAAGAGAGACATTAGCATAGAAAAGAGGGACAGAGGTATTTGGGCTCAAAATAGGGACTGTCCCTCCTAAATAGGGACACTTGTGAGGTATACAATTGTCCCAAAGAACATTTTTTTAATATATATTTGTGGCGAAAGTGACCTCGCCACTGGTTTTTGGAGGGGCCTGTTTGCCAGCCTCCTGCCCTGCAACTATGGCCCTGGGATGTATTGCCCTTTAAGGAACTGATTTGGGCGTAATGGATTTTTATAATGCTGTTTCTGGCCCTTTAATTACTTTGGAGCAGTGTTGCAACTTTAAATGGGCACTTCGGATACAGCCGAAGTGGCCGCCATTCGACAAACAAACATGTGGCGGCGGCCATTTTAACTCATTAGAACGCGGTCAGCGGTGTGTGCAGCCAAATCTATGGAACTGTTTTCGGCTACCCAATTGCACTTCGACACTGCGGCTGGAGACTAAGTCCTGTTCGAAGATTCGAACACTTAATCGAATGGGACTTAGTCATTTTTTTCTGTGTAAAATAGACCGACCACACAGCCCAAATCCATGGGACTGTTTTGGGCATGAAAATGTGCTTGCGGTCGGTCATAAAGGACTTCCCGCTAACTTTTTAAGTACTGGCCGAATTTGGCTGAATTATAGTTATGTTTATATTTAAAGTATGCTTGTTCTGAAAATGAAGATTGGATGTCTGGTTTTAAAGTTATAGTATATGTGCAAAAAGTATATTTTTCCTGCCTGTGATAATTACTTTAACCCATTGTGTTCAGTAATTATATCACAGGCAGAGGGGAGGGCTTGTGTGTAATTGGTGGGAGTGCTTGTACTGTATACTACGTGTTTATTGGTTGTTTTATCATGAAACTGCTTGTATTCAGCAATTTTAATTTAAAACAAAACAAAAAAACAACACAGAAAATAGTTTTAAAACATTATTTAAAACATGAGCTGAACTGGAAGCTGAATTCTGTGCTGAGCTAATTTTCCATCTTACCTATTCTGGTCATGATTTTTAAGTTCAGTAAATAAACCATTCAGACTTGTCAGGGCTGCTTTGCAAGGTCATTTTAACATTAACGTCTAACATCTAGAAACTTTTTTTTAAATTTACATTCTATTGATTGTGTCAATATGTGAAATCTGTTCATGCAAAGTTTATATTAAACATTCTGAACCCTGATCTTGAAGACAGCATTGAAAGTCATGTTTCAGTGTTTGCAGATGACACAAAACTTTGTAAAATAATACAATGTGAGCAAGATATTACTTTGCTGCAGAAGGATTTAGATAGACTGGAGGACTGGGCACTCAAATGGCAGATGAAATTTAATGTTGAAAAATGCAAAGTTATGCACTTCGGCGTAAAGAATACACAAGCAACGTATACCCTTAATGGAAGCGAATTAGGGATAACAACACACGAAAAGGACTTGGGAATTGTTATAGACAACAAACTATGCAACAATGTGCAATGTCAATCAGCAGTGGCCAAGGCCAGTAAGGTATTGTCATGCATGAAAAAGGGCATTCATTCTCGGGACGAGAATATCATTTTGCCTCTCTATAAATCACTGGTAAGACCACATATTGAATATGCTGTGCAATTTTGGGCACCTGTTCTAAAGAAGGATATCATGGCACTAGAAAAAGTGCAGAGGCGGGCTACAAAATTAATAAAAGGAATGGAACATATCAGCTATGAAGAAAGGTTAACAAATTTAAACCTATTTAGTTTAGAAAAACGTCGCCTGAGAGGGGATATGATAACATTATACAAATATATTCGGGGCCAATACAAACCATTGTGTGGAAATCTATTCACAAACCGGACTTTACATAGGACACGAGGCCATGCGTTTAGACTGGAAGAAAGAAGATTTCGTCTAAGGCAAAGGAAAGGTTTTTTTACTGTAAGAACAATCAGGATGTGGAATTCTCTGCCTGAAGAAGTGGTTTTATCAGAGTCCATACAGATGTTCAAACAGCTACTAGATGCATACTTGCAAAGACAGAATATTCAAGGATATAATCTTTCAATGTAGGGTAATAACTGCTTGATTCAAGGATAAATCTGACTGCCATTCTGGGGTCAATAAGGAATTTTTTGTCCTAGCTTGTTGCAAAATTGTGCTTCAAACTGGGGTTTTTTTTATTTGTTTGTTTTTTTCTCTTTTGGATCAACAGCAAAAAACAGGTGTGAGGAAGGCTGAACTTGATGGACGCAAGTCTCTTTTCAGCTATCTAACTATGTAACTATGTAACCACACTTCTAAAATAATTCATCAAATTACAGATAAACCTGAATAGCTGAGTCAAGAAAACAATATTGCCAAAATCATAAAATGAATCCAAAACTCGGAAAGAGACTAAGATAATTGATTTAATTAAGCTAAATCATAACAAAAAATGAAACCACAAATTAAACTAGAGAGCTATGCAATGCCAATGCTTGTTCTTGGCAAAATATTAGCAAAAACGTTGTTCTCTCCATTGATTTTCAAAATTAAGTTATGGAGCCATAAATGTTTTTAGTTTTGTAATTTTGTGTGTGTAGATATATAGATATATCTATATAGATTAATATATATATATATACCGTATTTATCGGCGTATAACACGCACTTTTTCTCCCTGAAAATAGGGGGAAAATGATGGGTTAGTGTTATACGCCGATATCCCATATTTACTTACCTGTCTTGAAGTGTGGGCCGGTGTTCATCGCGCACCGCGGTACTGGAACTTCAATTTCAGCTTCCGGGTTTCCGGCGGGACTGAAAGGAAGTGCGCACACTATTGTGTGCACACTTCCTTTCAGTCCCGCCGGAAACCGGAACCTGAAATTGAAGTTCCAGTACCGCGGTGCGCGCTGTGAAGCCGGCCCACGCTTCAAGACAGGTAAGTAAATATAGGACAAGAGGGAAAGTGCACTAGGGGGCACTATGGGAGGGGGGGGGCACTATGGGAGGGGGAGGGGGCGGGAACACTATGGGAGGGGGTGGAGAATACTATGGGAGGGGGGAAGAATACTATGGAAAGGGGGGGAACACTATGGGATGAGGGGGGAACACTATGGGAGGGGGGGAGAATACTATGGGAGGGGGGGAGAATACTATGGAAATGTGGGGAACACTATAGGATGAGGGGGGAACACTATGGGAGGGGGTGGAGAATACTATGGGATGGGGGGAGAATACTATGGAAAGGGGGGGAACACTATGGGAGGGGGAGGAGAATACTATGGGAGGGGGTGGAGAATACTATGGGAGGGGTTGGAGAATACTATGGAAAGGGGGGGGAACACTATGGGATGAGGGGGGGGAATACTATGGGAGGGGGGAAATTTCCTGGAATTTCCTTCTGAAAATGAGGTGCGTGTTATACGCCGGTGCGTGTTATACGCCGATAAATACGGTATATCTATATATATATATATATATATATATAGTTGATTTCTTCTGTAGTCCATTTATGAGTGAGACACTGACTCACTGATCCACCTAACAAGGATATACAGCAAGGACTTCAGAATGTTGTTCGGACTAGAGAAATGCAGGCGGATGTTATCAAAAAGAGGGAAGATGATCAGGACAGAAGTAGTTGAAGTTCCAGAAGGCCAAATAGAAGATGTAGAGAACAGCTGCAAGTCCCTGTGGGTACCACAAATGCATGATAACCATGAGGAAGAGGCAAGGAGGATAGCAACATCCCAGTACCTCCAAAGAGTCAGACAGGTCCTGAAGTCCCAGCTCAATGGCAAGAACAAGATCCAAGCCATCAACACATATGCCTTATCGGTCATCAGGTACCCAGCTGGAATAATAACCTGGCCAAGAAAAGAACTGGTCACTATGGATGTCAAGACCAGGAAACTACTCACTATGAATGGAGGATTCCACCCGAAATCCAGCACCCAGAGACTGTACACATGCCAGAAGGAAGGAGGTCGGGGCCTGATGAGTGTCAAGGCCACAGTCCTGGATGAAACACAGAGCATCCACAAGTACATCATGAAGATGGCTCCCAACGATGAACTGCTAAGGGAATGCTTGAGACTTCCAAAGATCGAGGATGCAGAAATAGAGGAGGTTCCTTGGCAAGACAAACCTCTCCATGGGGTGTACAACCGGCAGATAGTGGATGTGGCTCACATGACAAAATCCTATCAGTGGTTGGAGGCAGGACTAAAAGACAGCACTAAGGCACTAATCTTAGCAGCACAGGAGCAGGCACTCAGCACCAGATCAATAGAAGCTGGAGGCTACTACACCAGGCAAGACCCAAGGGGCAGACTGTGCAAAGAGGCCTCTGTGACAGTCCAGCACCTAGCAGTCGGATGCAAGATGATAGCAGGAACAGCATACACGGAGAGACACAACCAAGTTGCTGGGATTGTGTACCGAAACATCAGCACAGAATATAGACCTGCCTAAGTCCAGATGGGAGATACCACAAAGGGTAGTTGAGAATGACAGGGCTAAGATCCTGTGGGACTTCAAGATCCAGACAGATAAGCAAGTGCTGGCCAACCAACACGACATCGTGGTGGTAGACAAGGAACGAAAGACTGCAGTCGTGGTGAATGTGGCAACACCCAGTGACTATAACATCTGGAAAAAGGAACATGATAAGGTGTACAAATACCAAGGACTGAAAGAAGAACGATAAAGGATGTGGAAAGGGAAGGCAATGGGGAAGAGTGAATTGCAGTCTAAAATCTTAACAGGGTACATACAGAGCCACCATCAGGGCATGACAGCCATGACAGTTGTCATTGGCCCGGCGGTCCTGGGGGCCAGACTGCTCTGGGAGCTCCGGGCCCCACATTACCTATGTACACATATATATGTATATATATATATATATATATATATATATAGAGAGAGAGAGAGAGAGAGAGAGAGAGAGAGAGAGAGAGAGAGATATTTTCGCTATATATATATGTGTACTTGCGGGCCCCCGGCTATCTGTTTGTTGCAGAGGGGGCACACAGCAACCTCTCACTTCTCTTCCCAGCAGCTCCCCTGTCTAAATCTCGTGTGTCCTTCGACCGTGCTCCACTCGTCACGCAGGCCTCGAGAGTTAGACTGGGGAGCTGTTGGTTTCTATGTGTTTTATATCTTCTTCTCCTGTGCTGGATCCTGAGATCAGGAAATCTAAATTGCCATATTAGTCCAGTGTTGTAGATGCCAAAAAATAAGGCATCACAGTTTCTTTGAATACATTTTGTATTGGACTTGCAGAAATTTGTAGTTACTAGCTTTCCTGATTTCCTTATTTTATGAAATCTAAAGTATTACTGACCAAAATGCAACAAGCAAGATATGAGAGCTGTAATGCAAAGATTAAAGCAGCAAATGTTTAGGGTGCCGAAAATCTGCCCTGGGTGAGGAGAATTGGGAAAAGAAAACACACGTTCAATTAGGAGATAGCAAGTAAAGAAGTAACTAGCAAAAAAATAAATGAATACACTAATAAAAGCCTGTTATATATATATACTCATACATTAATATTATCGCTGTAGTGTAAAAAATATATACCGGTCCAAGGAGAAGGAGAAAAATACTCATGTAAAATCTCTGTAGAGTACCAAAAAGTCCCAATTATATTTACCTGGGGTCTGCCGGGACAGAGGCTGTAGTAGGGGATAGGTGCAGTAGTGTGTGTGTGTGAGGGGTGCAATGTGTGTGTGCTTAAAAGTTTGTGTGAGGAGTGCAGTGTGTGTGTGTGAGGGGTGCAGTGTGTGTACGGCGGTGCATTGTGTGCGTGTGGGGTACAGTGTGTGCATGAGGGGTACAGTGTGTGTGATGGGTAGTGTGTGGGGGGCAGTGTGTGTATGGAGGGCAGTGCATGTGCATGGGGGGCAGTGTGCATGCATGGGTGGCAGTGTGTGTATGGGGGCAGTGTGTATGGGGACAGTGTGTATAAGGGGTACTGTGTGTGTGAGGGTTACAGTGTGTGGGGTTAGTATGTGTGTGTGTAGGGGGCAGTGTGTGTATGTTGGGGCAGTGTGTGTATACAGGGGAAATTAATATGAACTTTTTGTTAATTTAAGAAAAAAAAATTCATATCTCCCCTTCCTACTTACCTTTGCCTGGGAGTGGGGGACAGTACTAAGCCCTGGTGGTCCGGTGGAGAAGCCCTGGTGGTCCCAGTGGTGGCAGTGAAATCTAGCAGCTCCTGAGGCTAGAGTTCACTCAACGCGAGATTCGGAGTGTTGCCATGGTAAGGAGAACCTGACGGAGCTGCAGGTTAGAGCTCCCCCAGGTCATCTCTCCCTCTCTCCACTGCCGGCTGCCAGCATTACACTGCTAGTGGGCCGGTGTTCCCAGTGAAGGAGATCGCTGATCTCCCCTGTGGTCCAACAGAGCCAGCAAGGGAGAATAAGGCACGGTTCCCGGTGCTATGATCATATGATCACAGCACCAGGGAAATATTTTGCGGTACCCCTGTGTGTTATAGTGTATCTCTGTGTTTATTCTGTTATTTAATTGTTAGATGGATTCACTGATAGAACATTACTGGTCACAGTTCCTGCAGTCAATCGTGTATATAACATTTCTTGATGTATAGGAGCATGATCTATTGATGTGATATGTTTTACTGTTGTGAGTGGCTATGGTATTTGTGTAGATATGCTGATACATTTTGCAACATGGTTTATTGCCAGGTGTGAAGTCCTTCTCTGTTTCAAACCTCTCTGTGGGCAGTTTCCTACTAACAGCAGACAACCAAAAAGAGAATAGAGAGTATGAAGTCACCCTGATGCCAGATTATCTAGGTTTGCATCTTTTATCAACCTATATTGACCTTGTGGAAAGACAGATCCATTTTAACTCTAAATGTCAGAACCAGTGTTTACTTTAGGGAACTTGCAGGGAGTGTGGAAATACTTCTTTTAAAAAAAAAAAAAATTACCGGTAATTTGTATTGAGGCACATTTATTACAGACACTGTTTTTGTAATAGTGACATTGCCAGACGGTTATGCTTAGAAGTGTTATGATATAGCATAAACAATGGCATACTTCCTCAAAGTAGCTGAGCTCACACATAATAACATTTGTATAGTGCTAGATGACATTGCACTCGTAGTCACATAAAGATTATTCAGGCTTCTTTTAAATTAAAGACCTAACATAGCATAAGTGCCCCAAGTAGGAAAATAGTAGGCTCTAAGAATACACTAGGTCAGGGGTGGGCAATCTGCGGCCCTCTAGATGTTTTGGACTACATCTCCCATAATGCTCTTAGGGCCATAATGCTAGCAAAGCATCAAGGAAGATGTAGTCCAAAACATCTGGAGGGCCGCAGATTGCCCACCCCTGCACTAGGTGATTAAAATCTAATGAACAAACAAAACACTACTACCTGATTCAACTAATAGTGCAGAACAAATTGGTAGTGTAAGAAGAGTAGACTTGCCTAGCATTGTACCGGACTCTAGGATAAGGTAGCTCAGCTGGGATATATAACCCTAGGTGGTATATATGTTAGAGCTCAATGCACTCCACATGTTAATTTAAGTGCCATATGTGGCGAAATTAACCTCGCCACTTGTGCCTGGAGAGGACTGCTTGCCAGCCTCTTGCCAAGTGATTATGGTCACGGGAAGATATGGCCCTTTAAGTACAAGATTTGGGCATAATAGATTTGTGTTGTGCTGCTGCTGGCCCTTTAAGAACCATCTGGGGCATACTGTGACTTTTGGGAACAATGCCCTTTAAGACTATGGCCCCTGGAAGATATTGCCTGTTAAAGAATATTTTAGCAGATTGGATTTTAAAAGACTTGCTGCCCCTTTAAATTGTATTGGAGCAGTTCTGCAGCTTTAAATTGGCACTTAGTTTTCAGCTGCAGAGACTAAGTCCCGTTCGGCAGTTTGAACTCACTGCTGTACTAAGCTAAATGCATGAACGGCCCCATTCGTGCATTCAAATGGGACTTAGTCATTTTTCTGTGTAAAATAGACCGACCGCACAGCCCAAATCTATGGAACTGTTTTGGGCAGGAAAATGTGCTTGTGGTCGGTCATAAAGGACTCCCAGCTAACTTTTTTTTATCTACTGGGGGGATTAGTATGATTTTTGGTTAGGTTTATATTTAAAGTATGCTGATTCTGAATATGTATGTTTTAGGTGAATATGATGCATATTTTTAAAGTTACAGTATATGTATATAAAGTGTATTTTTCCTGCCTGTGATAAATTACATTAACCCATTGTGTTCAGTAATTATATCACAGGCAGAGGGGAGGGATTGTATGTTGGTGCTGGGTGTGGTTTACGGTTTTCCTGTAAATGATTGGTTGTACTGTGTCCCACCCTGTGGGATGTCCCCTTGCATGGGGACTTGCATAAAAGCCAGTGTGTGGTCATTAAAATCAGATCATCTTGTACCTTTCTTGAAGCCTTGGCTCATGTTTGGGGGATCGGAGAACTACACTCTGGGGATTGCTATAATCACTATACTCCCCAGGGTATGATCACTAAGCTCTGCTAAGAGCTTGTTCCTGTTTCTGCTCTCTGGGGAAAGAGAGGTTCACCCACTGGAAGCTGGACCCTGGCCTTGGATCCAGGGTGGGTGGAGACGGCGAGACCCCGGCGCAGCTGCATCGCTGGAAGTGGGGTCTACAGTGCTGATGGTGTCGGTTGGAGTGCTTGGAGTCCTCAGCGAGCACGAGGCGCATCGATTGGCGGAGGTACTCAGTCGGAGTACCAGCGGTCCGTCACACCATACATGTCTATATTCAAGGTATAATGAGTGTGTAAGTGACATTTATTTAAAAAAAAAGAAAACTTTTAGGAAAATGAATGAGCCATAAGCAACAAAACAAAAGTCTGAAGTGTTCACAACTCTGTTAATTGCCTGCTAATGGTAAAATAATGCAGTGGCCCTGCCAGCAGCCTCCTATTTGAGATAAGTTAAGGAACTCACAAGATAACTGAACCAAAGTTTATAGGCCTGACCAGCACTTGAGAAAGCAAAAAAATGTTGTGAATACATTATTTATTACTTTTTTTTTCATATAATTTATAGCATATCAAGTGTTTAAGTACTTACCGTATATACTCGAGTATAAGCCGACCCGAATATAAGCCGAGGCCCCTAATTTTACCCCAAAAAACTGGGAAAACTTATTGACTCGAGTATAAGACTAGGGTGGAAAATGCAGCAGCTACTGGTAAATTTCTAAATAAAATTAGATCCTAAAAAAGTTATATTAACTGAATATTTATTTACAGTGTGTGTATATAATGAATGCAGTGTGTGTGTGTATGAATGCAGTGTGTATATGAATGCTGTGTGTGTATGCAGTGTGTATGCATGCAGTGTGTATATAATGAATGGAGTGCAGTGTGTGTATATGAGTGCAGTGTGTGCAGTGTGTATGCAGTGTGTATATAATGAATGCAGTGTGTGAGTGCAGTGTGTATATAATGAATGCAGTGCAGTGTGAATGCAGTGTGTATGTATGAGTGCAGTGTGTATGTATGAATGCAGTGTGTGTATGAATGCAGTGTGTATATAATGAATGGAGTGCAGTGTGTGTATATGAGTGCAGTGTGTGTGTGTATGAGTGCAGTGTGTGTGTGTATGAGTGCAGTGTGTATGAGTGCAGTGTGTATATAATGAATGCAGTGCAGTGTGTGTATATGAGTGCAGTGTGTGAGTGCAGTGTGTATATAATGAATGCAGTGCAGTGTGTGTATGAGTGCAGTGTGAATGCAGTGTGTATGTATGAGTGCAGTGTGTATGTATGAATGCAGTGTGTATGCAGTGTGTGTATAATGAATGCAGTGCAGTGTGTGTATGAGTGTGTGTATGAATGCAGTGTGTGTGAGTGCAGTGTGTGTGTGTGTGTGAGTGCAGTGTGTGTGTGTGTGTGAGTGCAGAGCATTGGTGGGGGTGGGCATTTTATTAATTATTATTATTTAATTATTATTGTAATATATATATTTTTTATGTTATTATTTTTTTTATTATTATTATTTTTTTATTTTATTATTATTTTTTTTATTTATTTTTTCGTCCCCCCTCCCTGCTTGTTAGCTGGCCAGGGAGGGGGGCTCTCACTCCCTGGTGGTCCAGTGGATGGGCTGTAGGAGGGGGGCTGTCAGGAAGCTGTAACTTACCTTCACCGCAGCTCCTGTCAGTTCCCTTCTCTCTCCTCCGACCGTGCAGCTCCCAGGTCAGCTCCCTCTGCAACTCTCGCGGCCGCGCGGAGCGTTGCCACGGTAATCCGTGGCAACGCTCTGACCCTGCGGCTCTCGCGAGAGTTGCAGAGGAAGCTGACCTGGGAGCTGCACGGACGGAGGAGAGAGAAGGGAGCTGACAGGAGCTGCGGTGAAGGTAAGTTACAGCTTCCTGACAGCCCCCTGTCCTTGTCTGTATTATACAAAAAATGTGCTGAAAAACTCGTCTTATACTCGAGTATATACGGTAATATTTTTTATAATAATATTTATACTCTTGAATAAAATCCTGAACTTAATGAAATGTTGACCAAACCGTGATTGCTGTATACTCTTCCTGGTTTAAAACAGTTGACTTTCAAGCTACAAGACCACAAGTACCATTTTCTTTGCATTGTCTGATTTTGGGAAGAGGAACACTGGCTAATGGAGACTTTGCCTCCACAACTTCTACCAGATTTTCCTCCCTTTAACTGAGGGTTTAAGGGTTAGTTTTTCTATAAGTACTACATGGAAATCTTGATCCAGGTTTCTGTGTTGCACCAATCTGTGCTGTTCCAACCTGGTGATTTCTGATGTGTAGGGAAGAGAAGGGGAGTGGGAAATATTAGCTTGGTGTACCACTACTGTTTCAGGAGATATAAATAAAGACACTGCAAGCTATTAGTGTATAGCAGCGATGTTTCGGGAGATAAAGGAAGGAAGTACACACCTCAACAGGAAACACGTGCAAAAGAGAATAAACCATAGAGTTAGTGATGTGGAATTATTAAAAATTATTATTGTACTTGTATTGAATTATTGTACTAACTCCATTTTAACCTTATATTGTGACAATCCTCCATTTTGTCCTCCTAACCTGACTTCTTCAAATCCTCCATTTTGTCCTCATGACTTAACTTGTTCATTTTAAAACTACCTTACGTGACTGAACTTCTCAAACCCAATTAATACAGTAGACAAAGACCGTGTTTCCTACAAGGACAAGTACCAGGAGGTGCTGGCTACTCCTTAAGACTTGCCGGCTACTCCTTAGGACTTGTAAGATAGTATAGTTTGAAGGCCACGAGAACACAGTAGTAATGAAATGTTCTATTCATAAGAGACCTTGCACCTGGACATGAGGCCTGATATCACTGACTGTGTAAAATGACGCTCAAGCCCCCCTTTCCACCGAGTAAACCTCATGCTGGGAAAGATGGCGCCTGAGCCTTCTGTCCACACCCTTGTCCAGAACAATACCACCTCCCGGTGGAAGGACACCTAGCTGGTCACTCAAACCCCTGAGCCAATTAATAATATTGGTGGGTGGACACGAAGTTAGTCACATAATGTTTAATCCAATCAATGATGTTTATTTGTTATTATCTGATATTCAATGATGATATCATTTTGCTTTTAAAAAGATCTGCACAACTGTTTTCCAACCAGATTGCATTAAATTTTCTGAAGTGCTTTTAACCTGAACTCCATGTGTCAGTGTGAGCTTACTTCTGCGTATACGCAATTTAATCATCTCAGATTTGGACAGGAACAGATAGACTTTGAACATTTTGGTTTACTTTCAAAAAGTACCATAACAACTTGGCTCCCAACGTGGGGCATCGGGCTATGGCCTCTGGCCGGTGAGCCGTCCTAAGGAAGATGCTGTTGGACGGGGGAATCCTGGGGGTAGGAAGGGAGACTGATCACCTCCAAGTACACGGTAGAGACTTCTGCAGAGCCACCGGTATGTTCCGGCCCCTTTGATTGACCCGTCCACGTGTCTGTGACTGCTTCCCGGGAGGACATCAAAGACAGGTAATATCTTGCCCGGTGTCTCGTTACTCACTTGTTTACCTGCATTTTAGTCTATCTGTTGCCTGGGTGTGTTTGAATTGTGTTTGAATTGTTCGCCTGTTTCCCCATTTTGAGATAAAGGGGGGGTGGACCTGCAGGGGATTTGCCTGGGGTTCTGTCTTGCTTGTTTTCCCCTTTTTGGGATAAAGGGGGGTGGACCTGAGAGGATTTGCCTGGGTCTTCAGTGTGTCTGTCTATCTGTTTGTATTTTACCCCTTTTGGGATAAAGGGGGGTGGACCTGTGGATTCGTTCCTGGGGGTCTTCTGTTGCCTGTTTTACCTCTTTTAGGAACCACTGTGCTGTGGTTGTAAGGAAAAAGGGGGGTGGACCTGTGGATGTGTTCCTGGGGGTCCTCTGTTGCCTGTTTACTTCTTTTAGGAGCCTCGTGGCTGTGGCTGTAAGGAAAAAGAAGTTGGTGGAACTGTGGGATCTGTGTAGAATCATAGGTTCCTGTGATCCAATGGTGTGTCACTTTGATAGCCTAGCTAGCTTCACTGTGCACGTTCGGACCATCCAGCTCTAGTTGAGTTGGGGACGTCCTGGCCCGGACCTTTCGGCTCTAGTTGAGCCGGAGATCCACTGGTTATTTAATTGTGGTAGGAGACTGAGCCTTGTGGCAGGGGACTCAGTTTCCGGGGGGGATTCAGGCAGGTATTGCTTGTTTTTCGCATCACGTGGTAGTGAGACTTATAAAGTGGGTTTTATAGGGGCACTACGGGAATGAGGATAGACGTGGCCACATTCTTGTGGACTGCAGAGTAGAGGGAGGCTGGAAAGGATTTCGGACCGGTGTTAGCTGTTATCCTTGGCCGCTGGTAGTGAGACTTATGAAAGTCGTTCTCCGAGCGGGGACACTACGAGGGTGAGAAAGGTGACTTTGGAGTAAGCACATGTAGAAGGAAAGGGATTATTGTTGATTTCATTTGAACTGTAATGCATGCACTGTATTTCAATTGTATTGTTGTCTTGTCTGTTTAATTAGGAGTCTCATGAACTCCTGTGTCTGTCTCTAAGGATTTTTCCTTGCCTTTTCCCTTTTCTATACTTCCTATATTATTATTCTATCCTCTCCTATTTCTATTGTGAGAGAAGTGATTGGTCACACACTTCTCACCTCCAATTAGTGACTAGTCTACGTTTTGGGAAGACGCACTGGGGGGGGACCCACCCCTCTCGAGTGTCAGTCCACCATTGTAGACACTGTTTAAAACCTTTTCCCCCTATATCTGGGACGCCTGTATAGGAGGGGAATGGAACAGGGTTAGAAAAGCCCAATAAGGGCTGGCTAGCGCGTGTGATCTAGTTGAAGATAGAGATTGCTAAAGTGTGTAAAGTTGCTGTGCCTTCATGTGGTAGATTACTGACAGAGAAGAAAGCAAGCTTACTGGTACAGAGTAGCAATGCTATTCAGCAGGAAGGTAGGGTTGAGGAAGAACTAGATCACAAAGGGTTAAGAATGTATGTATATTATAATAATTGTTTTTGTATTTTGTGTTAGCCATTACCCTGGTAGAGGGTGGGGGTTTTGTATTGAGTTTCACTGAAGAGTATTATTAAATGTTGTGTTTTTGTGTCCCTTTGCTTTTGCAATAATTGTAACGTAACTGTCTTTCCAGCGCTGACATGGTTAAAAAACTTCATGCTGGCTCTCTCCTTGCCTTCTGTGAGACGCGAGGGGGGAGAGGGAGGGGTGACATTCCTGGTTTTTCAGTTCTGCGTTCAGTAAAATTATTCAGAAACTAATAAGATTTAGCAATGGAACAAAGTATTTTCTCCAAGACTGTTGTATAAGATAAGGAGTCAGGGATGTAGCTCAGTGTTTATTACGAAGGTTAGGAAAGTGAATCTGATGCAGGAATAGAGAATTATTTGGACGAGTTAAAAATGTAAAGGCAAGTGTGATTTGTTGCATTGCTATGCAATGTGGATAGAGGGAATATGCAAAGTTGTTAAGCTAGATTGTGAAGAGGAAAAGTGATTAATGGCTGTAGGTATATTGTTTGCATTCCGTGAGTTTATTTATTTATTTTATTTATTTATTTATTTTCCGCCCGTGTATTGTGTCATGCTCATCCTATCTTAAAGACATGCTGTCTTCCTTAATTCCCATATATTATGAACAAAAAGGTTACGGTTACTAGGATTATCCTGCTATTAGTTTCCCTGTGTCAGGAAGGTGTCTGTGACAAGTATTGGTTAATATGTAGATAGAATATATATGTCTATCGTTTCACGTATAAGTAACAAGTGTGTTTTAGCTTTGTGTACAAAGATTGATAACATGCTGAAAGAAGGGTTATCTTAAAGAACATTTACTAAAAGAAAGTTCTAATAAACCAAGATTTCTTGAACAAATGAATAAGCCAAGTTTAAAGACTGACTAACATAATTTTTGTTGTAAGCCCAGATATTTTATTATTGCATATGCGTAGGAATTGAGACTTTGGGCATTATAGTATATTAATTCTAGATCTGTTACTAGCAGCAAGTGCCTATCCCACGCATGCTTAAAACACTTCTACTGAGTTAACCTCTACCACTCCAGTTGGAAGGCTATTCCATGCATCCACTACCCTCTCAGTAATGTAATACTTCCTGATATTATTTTTAAACCTTGGTCCCTCTATTTTTGAGACTATGTCCTCTTGTTATGGTAGTTTTCCTTCTTTTAAATATAGTCTCCACTTTTACTGTGTTGTTTCCCTTTATGTATTTAAAAATGCTTTTATCATATTTCCCCTGTCTCGTCTTTTCACCAAGCTATACCTGTCAAGATCCTTTAACCTTTCCTGGTGAATTTTACCCTGCAATCCATGAACCAGTTTAGTAGCCCTTCTTTGAACTCTCTCTAAGGTATCCATATCCTTCTGAAGATATGGTCTCCAGTACTGTATCCAGTACTCTAAGTGAGGTCCCACCAGTGTTCTGTACAATGGCATGAGCATTTCCCTCTTCCTACTGCTAATACCTCTCCCTATGCAACCAAGCATTCTACTAGCATTTTCCGCTGCTCTATTACATTGTACATTGTCATCAACAGCCAGAAACTGGAGAACAAGAAATGTGAATTAATGTATAGCCATTTATAAGCTTAACAAAATCTCCATTATCTTTTCCATTTATTTTGCAGAAGGCAATGTTATTTGTCTATTTTGTATGTTTTAAAAATACATTATCAGTGAAGAGTAGAATAAATTTTATCCCATTTACGAGACATAAAATTGTGATAATGTATATTTGTGATATAAGTAGAAATTACATTTTGAGATGTTAGATATAAATTATTAAATTAAGAACTAGAGTCAGGGATAGCGTCTGTCTCCGCGGGCACAAGACCCCGTGTGGAGAAGTGGTGGGCAAGCCATCATGGGCCACCCATGGGAGTGAAACGTTCGAGGCTTGTGGAGACAAGATGAGCATGTTAGCCTTTTATTATTTTTCTCTAGGGAAAGCATAGGGCCAGTTAATAGTTGTTGTACATGGGCTATTTGCAGCCTCCATTGCATTTCTACCTAGTCTTGATTTCTGATGTCTCCTCCATTGCTACATCACCTGTCTGCTCCCTTACCTGCCCACCCCCGCTTATTCCTCCCACCGATCCCTCCCCTTCATCTGCAGTCCCCCACTTTCCCCTACTACTCCTCCCTCTACTCCACCTTCTCCTCCTCCTACTCCTCCTTCCTGCTCTTACTCCTCCCCCTCTTCCTACTCCTTCCTCTACTCCACTTTCTCCTCCTACCCCTTCCTCTACTCCACCTTCTCCTCTCTCCTCCTACTTCTCCTCTTCTCCTCCTCCTACTCCTCCCTCTACTCCACCTTCTCCTCTCTCCTCCTACTTCTCCTCTACTCCTCCTCCTACTCCTCCCTCTACTCCACCTTCTCCTCCTCCTACTCCTTCTTCCTGCTCTTACTCCTCCTTCTTCTTCCTACTCCTCCCTCTACTCCACCTTCTCCTCCTCCTACTCCTTCTTCCTGCTCTTACTCCTCCTTCTTCTTCCTACTCCTCCCTCTACTCCACTTTCTCCTCCTACTCCTCCCTCTACTCCACCTTCTCCTCTCTCCTCCTACTTCCCCTCTACTCCTCCTCCTACTCCTCCCTCTACTCCACTTTCTCCTTCCACTCCACCTTCTCCTCTCTCCTCCTACTTCTCCTCTACTCCTCCTTCTCCTCCTCCTACTCCACCTTCTTCCCTCTCACTCTATCCGCTACTCATTCTTCCATCTCCCCACCACCATATCTGTATCCTTTATATGCTTCCTCCCTTCTTATTCCTTACCAATTTCCTCCACTCATAGACGACTCTGCCTCTACCTGACAACATTATATTTTGAAGAAAAGTTGCTCTGGCCACTCTTCCGCCACTTCCCAGGGGGGAATACCACACTAACGAAAAATTAAAATTATTCAGACATGAAAGAACTGTTTTGGGCACTCTCAAGGAAATAGTGCGGTCCTGACCCAGATTCCCATGGAAGTAAGACACCTGTAAGGGAGGTGGCTGTCCCTCATGTTTTTTCTACACTAAGTCCCCAGAAATCTCATGAAAGGAACCTGACTCATTAGAACAAAACATGAACATTCAACTTACAGATCTCTACAGAGGGGGGTCAGCAAGAGAACTGTGAATAGAAAGACAAATACCCCCCAATCTCACACAGAAATAGGTGAGGAAACCTCTTCTACTGCTCCTTATGGTTGCTTTGAACAGATGAAAGAAGAAACAAGACACCTTTCAACAGAGCATGCAGTAGCTTTACCAGATCCTGACTCCACTCTGTTTGCGGATAAAGAGGAAAGGTACCATACTGGATTTGCTGTTGCTACAGAAGATCAGGTACGTCAAGCACCTTCACTTTCCTCACTCACATCTGCTCAAGACGCTGAATTGACAGCCTTCTCAGTGGCATACAAAATGCCTGAAGGAAGACATGCCAATATCTACACTGACTCAAGACATGCCCTGGGTGCAGCACATTATTTTGGATCAATCTGGAAGATAAGAAGCACCACTCAGCTGACTAAAAACTGCCAACCAAGCCACAAGTGCACCAAGGGAAGTGGACGGAAGGGTGTCCGCTAAAGAAACTTCTATACTCACCATGTAGATCCTACCCACAGATTTCAAGCTTCTGAAAGAATGACAAGCAGCTGCTGACCCTGAAGAAATACAAAGCTGGAAAAACAGAAAGGGGCAACCCTTGAAGACGGGCTGTACTCCAACGCTCTTAAGCTCTGTTTACCCAAAAACATGTACTGGGCAGTGAGCCCATGGAACTTTATACCTATCCAAGACCCTCATGAACTCTTTGATCTCTAAAATACCCCTAAGCTAACTCTCAATATCCCTTTCAAGAATCCAGGTGACAAAGAGCTACTGGGTCAAATATGCACTAGTTATCATAGACATTTTGTCAGGATGGCCAGAAGCCTAGCCGGTCATCAATGTGACATCCAAGACCATATACCCAGTAATGCATTGTGAAAGTTGCAGAGATCACTCAGTGGATTCATTGTTCCAGATTCAAGACTCTCTCTGCAACATGAGAAGTGACATTTGTTGATTTTGACACACTTTTGACTCTAAAGAAAAAAAAAAAAAATGACTTGTTAAATAAAAAGATACCAGCAAGTAGGTGTTTGATGGCCATAATAATGCCTGACCACCTGCCATCGATGGAAAGCCGAGGACCCCAAAAGGAGACCTCGTGAAGCTAAAGAGATCCAAACGCCAAGCTCCCTCAGGATTATTTGCCCATCCTGAGTTTGTGGTGATATTAATATTGACTAAATGATCCGAGTCCACCTACGCTGATGTAGCGTGGGACAGGTTTAATACTACACCCTAGCCAAGGTTATTATGTCCATACACATAATACATGACAAGGTACTCTTGACACACCACATTCATGCTTCAGAACATAAAGAGGAGCACCCCTCTAAAGGGAAAGTTTGATTGATATATATATATATTGATGCCATAGGTGTGCCAAGGGGGGTACCAGATGATTTTGCAGTAAAAGGAAAGTTTGAGTCCATTTTCCCAACCGTCACTGCTAATAATAATAATAATATTTTGATTTGCATTTATTATATCTATTGCAACCAACAACGTTTACCTGTCACCATGACTACTTGTGCCTATGTTCCAGATAACACAAGTCCATATGGTAATGTAAGCTTGTCTATTTATGATGTCCCTCTGAAGAACTAAGAAGACTTTGAGAACCGTTACTCCAGTCATTTCTGTGCCTTTGGGTTAACACGTCTTCTGATACTAACATAATAAAGTTTTATCTCTTAGAATCTAACATTTCATAGGGGGGACTGATGTGGAATTATTAAAAATTATTATTGTACTTGTATTGAATTATTGTACTAACTCCATTTTAACCTTATATTGTGACAATCCTCCATTTTGTCCTCCTAACCTGACTTCTTCAAATCCTCCATTTTGTCCTCATGACTTAACTTGTTCATTTTAAAACTACCTTACGGGACTGAACTTCTCAAACCCAATTAATACAGTAGACAAAGACCGTGTTTCCTACAAGGACAAGTACCAGGAGGTGCTGGCTACTCCTTAAGACTTGCCGGCTACTCCTTAGGACTTGTAAGATAGTATAGTTTGAAGGCCACGAGAACACAGTAGTAATGAAATGTTCTATTCATAAGAGACCTTGCACCTGGACATGAGGCCTGATATCACTGACTGTGTAAAATGACGCTCAAGCCCCCCTTTCCACCGAGTAAACCTCATGCTGGGAAAGATGGCGCCTGAGCCTTCTGTCCACACCCTTGTCCAGAACAATACCACCTCCCGGTGGGAGGACACCTAGCTGGTCACTCAAACCCCTGAGCCAATTAATAATATTGGTGGGTGGACACGAAGTTAGTCACATAATGTTTAATCCAATCAATGATGTTTATTTGTTATTATCTGATATTCAATGATGATATCATTTTGCTTTTAAAAAGATCTGCACAACTGTTTTCCAACCAGATTGCATTAAATTTTCTGAAGTGCTTTTAACCTGAACTCCATGTGTCAGTGTGAGCTTACTTCTGCGTATACGCAATTTAATCATCTCAGATTTGGACAGGAACAGATAGACTTTGAACATTTTGGTTTACTTTCAAAAAGTACCATAACATTAGTAGCATGTAAACCAAACATGACATCCATAACATCTCCCTCATTATGTATATATATATATATATATATATATATATATATTTTTTTTTTTTTAACACTGTGAAACACTGTCCCTGTAGTAACATTCTAGATGTCAAATCTCTCAGGTGGTTGTGAATGTCTACCACTACGAGTGAAGACTGGTCCAGGTTGTGCAAATAGTCTTTTAGCCCTCCCTGAGGTTACTGGACTCTTCCCACCACTTACTGGCATGCTTTGAACTTGACTGCTGTCAGATCCTGCTTGCTTACGGCTGTCATTAGTACTAGGTCTGTGGTATCACTTCTGAACACTCTTTACTGCTGACATGTGAGTGTGTCCTTGGAATACCAGGTGTGTTGGGCTTGTCAACTGGATATTGAGAATCGGGCTTCTCGGTCACTCGCAGATCCACACGATTGCATCGGTAGAGAGTTCCTTCGATATCCACAAGATAAGAGCGTGGTGTAACCTTTTGCAGACAGGTTCCCATTCTCTAACGACCTCTTCGATCTTCAGGAAGCAGTTTCATATGGATTTGTTCCCCAATATTCAGTTCAGGTAAATCCCTAGCAGATGAGTCATATCTAGCCTTGAACACTTGCCTGTTAAGTCATAACTTTTCTGGTACACCTTGTATCACAGAGGGTTCAAGTAGCTTGTTGGCTACTGGTAAGGAGGTCTTTAATCTCCTTGACATCGGTCTCTGTGCCAGACTACTATCCATACCATCTGCTGGAGTGTTTCTCCAATGTAAGATGGCTTTCCATGGGTCTTTATAACATCCATAACAACTACCCCCTGCTTATTCTGTGCTTCTAATTCAGTTTTAAATACAAGGAATTTAGAATGTAGAAGTGCTTACATATACACTCAACCACCACTTAATTAGGTATACCTGTGCATCAGCTCATTTATGCAAATATCTAGTCAGTTGAGTGGTAGCAACTCAACGCATGAACGCAATCAGACACAGTCAAGAGGTTCAGTTTGTATTCATTCTAAACACTGAATTAAGGAAAATTTAATCTAAGTGACTTTAACCATGGAATGAATATTAGTGTCCGTTGTGGTTTGATTATCTTGGAAACGTCTGATCTCCTGGAAGTTTCCTGCACAGCGGTGTTTTTAAAGAGAGTGTGGCAAAAAACAAAAAATTGCCCATTAAGTTTCACAGATCCAAGGTTGAAGAAGCATCGTTAATGAGAGGTCAGAAGAGAATGACCAGGCTAGTTTAAGCTGAATTGGGGAGGAATTAGTAGCTAAAAAGATATTTCTGGCTATTTTAGTTTGAACTTATTTTGATTGGACCATTGACCCTCTGATTAGACCAGTAGTTTCATTACTTAAGAAATTGTTCTTTAAAGCGGCACTGTCATGCCGAATTCCGTTTTTTTTTTAACCCCCCTCCCGCCTCAACTACATCCAATCGACCCCCTAGTCACCCCCAAATGCCCCTATGCCCCCCACATTACCTATTTTTTATTCTTTATTTTCTGCCCCGATCTATATTCAGGGCGCCGCCATCTTTGTGTGGGTAGGTGAAGTCCCTGTGGGACACGTCATCTGCCCACACTAGATAGCCCTGAGATTCCCGCACATGCCCAGTGAAACACCTGGACATGCGAACGGGAATTTCACCTATTCATTCATTCATCAGACAGACGAATGAATTAATAGAAAAAATCAGATGAACAAACTAACACTGAGTATATCAGTGTTCGTTTGTTTGTTCGGTTTATTACAAGGAGGGAGCTACCGGCTTGCAGCTCCCTCCTTGTAATATGTAACTATAGAAGCGGCAGGGAGCTGTGCTCCCCACCACTTCATAAGCCCCCCAGGTCCCCTCCTCACTCTATGGGGGTCAATATGACCCCCATAATAGCACAAGGGAGATTAAAATATCCCCAATGCCCCTACTCGCTATATCGCGAGTAGGGGCATGTCCACTAAACAGTGAGCAGCCTGTGTAAAAAAAAAAAAAAAAAAAAAAAAGGGTAAAAAAAAGGGTAATAAGGGGGGGACGGGGGACCTACTGTCCTCCCCCGCCGGCCCCCACCCCTGGACGGCGGGTGGGGGCCATAATGGGAATGAGGGGGGACCTACTGTCCTCCCCTCAGGCCCCCACCCCTGGGCGGCGGGTGGGGGCCATAATAGTAATAAGGGGGGGGGACCTACTGTCCTCCACCCCCCGGCCCCCACCCCTGGGCGGCGGGTGGGGGCCATAATAGTAATAGGGGGGGGGAACTACTGTCCTCCCCCCCGGCCCCCACCCGCTGCCCAGGGGTGGGGGCCGGGGGGGAGGACAGTAGTTCCCCCCCCTATTACTATTATGGCCCCCACCCGCCGCCCAGGGGGTAATAGGGGGGGACCTACTGTCCTCCTCCCCGGCCCCCACCCCTGGGCGGCGGGTGGGGGCCATAATAGTAATAAGGGGGGGGACCTACTGTCCTCCCACCCCTGGGCGGCGGGTGGGGGCCCTAATGGTAAAAGGGGGGGGGGACCTACTGTCTTCCCCCCCCGCCCCCACCCCCGGGCGGCGGGTGGGGGCCATAACGATAATGGGGGGGGACCTACTGTCCTCCCCCCCGGCCCCCACCCCTGGGCGGCGGGTGGGGGCCATAATAGTAATAAGGGGTGGGTGGATCTACTGTTTCCCCCCCCCCTCCCGGCCCCCACCCCTGGGCGGCAGGTGGGGGCCATAACGATAATGGGGGGGGAACCTACTGTCCTCCCCCCGCCCCCACCCCTGGGCGGCGGGTGGGGGCACTAAGTAAATTCCCCCCCCCCATCAAGGTGACTAGGGGTGCCCAAGCCCCTAGTCACCCACCCCCCACCCAAATAAAAATGCCCCTACCTACCCCCCTCACCCTAAAAAATAGTGAGGGGGGAATAAAATTGCTAACCTGTAAAGTAAAATTAAACTTACCATTCGACGTCTTCTTTTTTCTAAAATCTTCATTTTTCAGCCCAAAAAAGGCCAAATAAAAAACCATCATAGCCGTCGAACGAAAAATAAAATAAAAAACCAGAGCGCAAAAAAAAAACCAGACGAAAAAGAAAAAACCCGAGCGCACAAAAAAATAATCCATCTTCACCCATGGAGGGCTCCGCGCAGACTGAGCTCCGCAGGGCGGGGCAAGGCTTATAAAGCCTTGCCCCGCCCTGCAATTAGCCTAAGAACACTCTGATTGGTGGGTTTAAGCCAATCAGAGTGCTCTTTGTCATTTTACAAGCGTGGGAAAGTTCTTTGGAATTTTCCCACGCCTGTAAAATGACACAGAGCACTGTGATTGGATGGATTTTAAGCCATCCAATCACAGTGCTCTGTGTCATTTTACAAGCGTGGGAAAATTCCAAAGAACTTTCCCATGCTTGTAAAATGACATAGAGCACTGTGATTGGATGGCTTGAAATCCATCCAATCACAGTGCTCTGTGTCATTTTACAAGCGTGGGAAAATTCCAAAGAACTTTCCCACGCTTGTAAAATGACACAGAGCAATGTGATTGGATGGATTTCAAGCCATCCAATCACAGTGCTCTGTGTCATTTTACAAGCGTGGGAAAATTCCAAAGAACTTTCCCACGCTTGTAAAATGACAAAGAGCACTCTGATTGGCTTAAACCCACCAATCAGAGTGTTCTTAGGCTAATTGCAGGGCGGGGCAAGGCTTTATAAGCCTTGCCCCGCCCTGCGGAGCTCAGTCTGCGCGGAGCCCTCCATGGGTGAAGATGGATTATTTTTTGTGCGCTCGGGTTTTTTCTTTTTCGTCGGGTTTTTTTTTGCGCTAGGGTTTTTTATTTTATTTTTAGTTCGACGGCTATGATGGTTTTTTATTTGGCCTTTTTTGGGGCTGAAAAATGAAGATTTTAGAAAAAAGAAGACGTCTAATGGTAAGTTTAATTTTACTTTACAGGTTAGCAATTTTATTCCCCCCTCACTATTTTTTAGGGTGAGGGGGGTAGGTAGGGGCATTTTTTATTTGGGTGGGGGTGGGTGACTAGGAGCTTGGGCACCCCTAGTCACCTTGGGGGGGGGGAGGGGAATTTACTTAGTGCCCCCACCCGCCGCCCAGGGGTGGGGGCGGGGGGGGCAGTAGGTCCCCCCCCTTATTACTATGATGGCCCCCACCCGCCGGCCAGGGGTGGGGGCCGGGGGGGGGAGGACAGTAGGTCCCCCCCCCTCTTATTACCATAATGGTCCCCACCCGCCGGCCAGGGGTGGGGGCCGGGGGGGAGGACAGTAGGTCCCCCCCCCTACTACTATTATGGCCCCCACCCGCCGCCCAGGGGTGGGGGCCGGGGGGGGGGAGGACAGTAGGTCCCCCCCCTCTTATTACCATTATGGCCCCCACCCGCCGGCCAGGGGTGGGGGTCGGGGGGGAGGACAGTAGGTCCCCCCCCCTACTACTATTATGGCCCCCACCCGCCGCCCAGGGGTGGGGGCCGGGGGGGGGAGGACAGTAGGTCGTCCCCCCCCCCTCTTATTACCATTATGGCCCCCACCCGCCGGCCAGGGGTGGGGGCCGGGGGGGAGGACAGTAGGTCCCCCCCCTACTACTATTATGGCCCCCACCCGCCGCCCAGGGGTGGGGGCCGGGGGGGGGGGAGGACAGTAGGTCGTCCCCCCCCCCTCTTATTACCATTATGGCCCCCACCCGCCGGCCAGGGGTGGGGGCCGGGGGGGAGGACAGTAGGTCCCCCCCCTACTACTATTATGGCCCCCACCCGCCGCCCAGGGGTGGGGGCCGGGGGGGGGGAGGACAGTAGGTCCCCCCCCCCTCTTATTACCATTATAGCCCCCACCCGCCGGCAAGGGGTGGGGGCCGGGGGGGAGGACAGTAGCCCCCCCCCTACTACTATTATGGCCCCCACCCGCCGCCCAGGGGTGGGGGCCGGGGGGGGGGAGGACAGTAGGTCCCCCCCCCTCTTATTACCATTATGGCCCCCATGGTCCCCCCCCCCCCCCTTATTACCATTATGGCCCCCCAGGGGTGGGGGGCAATATTTTTTTTTTTTTTTTTACAGTGAGCAGCCATAGGCTTCTCACTGCTTACTAGACATGCCCCTATTCGCGGTATAGCGAGTAGGGGCATATTATTTACTAATACCAAGTCATTTTTACTTAGTGTTAGTAAATTTGTCTGAAAGACCAATTTAGGTATTTCAGCCTTTTAGTAGATAGCTCCCTGATACCGTGGGAATTAGGGAGTTATCTACTAAGCGGCTGCAAGATGCAGCCGCGGCAATGAATAGGATCTGAGTTTCATTCATTTGAATGAAATTCCGATCCGAACAAAGTACCGAATTGCATCCTAACACCAATGGAGAAACTGTTCTCATTCTGTTAGGATGCAATTCGGCAGTTTTGCCGGCGTTCTGTCTAAGTGACAGAACGTTCGGCAATACTGACAGGAAGCATTGTGGGAACTGGGAGGAAAGCTAGGGATCATGGGAAAATTGCTCTGACCAGCGGAAATGAAGCACACTTTGCTCCTCCGCTGGTCAGAGCTGGTCAAGCGGAGGAATCCTCCATAAGACAGAGTCTCTACTTTGTCTTATGATTTTAAAGAAAACTAAAGAAGACAGGAAGAAAAGAATAACAGATCCCGAGAGAGGGGGAGAAGAGGAAGAGATTGAGGAAAGGTAAGTTCGGCATGACAGTGCCGCTTTAATGCAGCACTCATGAACACTAAAATTATTGAAATAACATATCTTACCTCATTGGTGAGAAAAGACATAGTCCTGCTCCTCCTCATCTTGACTCTGATTAATGTATCCCTTCCCTGAAAGACAACATAAAAAGACCACAGACATGTCAGCAAACAGGACTGGATGTTAGACAAATTACCAGTAGAGGGCAGTAAATAACTGATACAAATTTTGAAAATAATCATTTGGTACCGTGAGCTAGTATACGTTGAAAATAATTATTCTTCCATTAAGCTGCTCACACAATGTATGTGCATTTTGAAGAATACGAGATTCCTTAACTGCCTGCTTATGTGTCTAGATAACAATTTTCCTAGGTAAAGAATATTACTCAAGTGTAAAAGTGGCACTGTCACTTTTGAGTTTTTCATACAGACTATATTGGGATTTAGCTGAAATTCAGAAAGATGTATGTGAGACAAAGTAGGGGCTGACTTTCACATGTAAGCTTCCATCATGATTGTTTACTATTATCATTTGAAACCGCTGATGTGAACAAGCATTCTATTCTACATATGCAAGAAGATTAGGGAGGATCTTGCGGTCTTACAGGACCTTCCGTGGACTTCTGTTTGAACTTTCATGCATGAGTACACAAAAAGCAGAATCTGGTAGAAGAAAGAAACATGAGCAGATGAAGCATACAAGCAGTATACAAGCAGATATGTAACATTGGGGGGTCTCAATTTACAGTAGGCAATATTATTATACAGATAACATTAAAGGGACACTTCCAAAAAAAATTAGTAATAATATCTTTTAGTAAATTTATCCCCAATGAAAACATGCATGCATTTAATTATGCCTTTATATCGAAAACAGCTTGCAAAAGCTGCAGGTCTCTAGTCTGAAGCCTTTGAAAGTCCTCTTCTTGTAAACCAGCCCAGACTTTCTGTTGCTGTCCAATCTCAAACCTGCAAGGCAGATGCTCTGGGCAATTGCTGCCTCTTTTGTTTAGCTTCACTGAGCTAAACAAACTAGGAAGTAACAGAACCGGTAATTTGATTGACAGCCATAGGGGTGTGACAAGATTCATTTATAAAAATGCCAATTTCTAATGAAACTAGACACATAAAGCATTTCAGCAAGCTAATGTGCTGTAGGGGTATGGACTGTTCCTTTAAATGGTTACTCTAAGAACCATGACCACTTAAGTTATTTGAAATATTTATGGCTCCTGGGATCTGAATGTGCAGCGTTTCATTATGAAATTCTGCACATATGATGTAACCCCCGGCAGCGTAATCATGATGTATTTAGCCAGCCTGGAACAATAGTTCTGGGCTGGCTAATGTCAATTCTGTGCAAATTGCTATGCACAGACGCTCATTTGACTGAGAGTAGTATCCAGCACCACAGGAGACCAGACAACTGGCAGGGAATCAGGTAACAGGGCAAAGCATTATAAAATTACCCTATTACCAGGGAACTGGGCCACGATATTCCTGGCATCATAACCACCCCAAAAAGCTGTAGTCACTAGGAAGCTTGCAGCAACCTTTTAACAAACCATGAATGTAAATTCTCCTTCAAAATCAATAAATTCTTGCATGTCATCAATTGCTTGTACAATTTTATTTATAGCCCTTTGGAATGTTTCTACTTATCATTTAATCAAGCAGTTAACAATGTTTATCACCAAGCAGCTTGTGAAATATTATTCCTGAGCAAATTTTAAAATGTTGATTGAGTGCTTCATAAATGACCTGGTTTCACATAAATAAATATGACGTGATGTTGTAATCCCGTGTGCATATTGGCATTTTCGAAAACAAACCTTTATACCTTCTACTATATGATATTAAGATTCTAATAAAATTTAATTTTTTTTTACATTTGTTATCCAATTATATATTCAAAATCATGTGTGCCTTAAGAAAAATAGAATTGTATAAAATCTTTCTTTATATATAGGATGAAAACTTTATTAATGTAGCTATTAGAGTTGTTTATTAAGCAAAGAACAAAGCCTGTCTTCGATCATCCATTTTATACAGTAACTCATCGCTCAGACGTCCGTAGTAACAAGAAATTATTGACCCAGAAAACCTGACAGCCATACAAATGAAATGTAGGCTCTCGCGTCCCTACAAAAGAGTTATTCATTGATGAATGTCAACGGCGGGAGAATGGAATTGTTGGTTATTAATGAACATACCAAGCCCATTTAAGCAATTTGTCGTTCTCTAAACTGGCCTGTATCCAGAAGTACAAATGAAGGTAAGGGTGGCTGTACAAAGCACTCAACAGAAGGTCGACTAATGCATTTAGTAGACCTCGGTGGACAGATACTGAATCAATCATTTGGATCATTAGACCAGAGGGAATAATATAACTAATTTGCGGTTGGTAAGAGAATTTAGTAGCAGTTTAATTTAACTCTTTGCGGTCTCTGGCTCAAATGACAGTGTAATTCCCGACTACACCCTCCTACACAATGGAATTATAAGGTGCTTTAATAATTATACTTGATTTTTACATTACTATATAAAACACAAGATTTTATGTGTATCGGTATTCTTGTAAGCATTACTTTAACTCTGTCGTACTTTACGCCCCACCCCCATTATTCAGTGTGTTAAAGGGACACTATAGTCACCAGAACAACTACAGCTTATTGCATTTGTTCTGGTGAGTAGAATCATTACCTTCAGGCTTTATGCTGTAAACACTGTCTTTTCAGAGAAAAAGTAGTGTTTACATTACAGCCTTCACTGGCCACTCCTCAGATAGCTGTTAGAGATCCTTCCTGGGTTATGACTGCCTAAAATGCATCCAAACATTCAGTATCTCCTCCCTCTGCATGCAGACACTGAACTTTCCTCATAGAGATTCATTGATTCAATTCATCTCTATGAGGAGATGCCGATTGGCCAGGGCTGTGTTTGAATCATGCTGGCTCTCCCCCTGATCTGCCTCCTTGTCAGACTCAGCCAATCCTATGGGGAAGCATTATGATTGGATCAGACTACCACTTCTGATGATGTCAGCAGACTGTCTGTTTTTCTGAGTCTAACAGCATGCAGTGTTACAGCTTCAGGCTTGAATACAGTAAGATTTTTACTATATTTATGGAGGCATGAGGGGCCCAGGGGGGGCTAGATGGTAGTTTTAAGGGGTCAGGAATACATGTTTATTCTCCTGACCCTATAGTGATCATTTAAAGAGGGCAGTTACAAGTTCTTCTAGATTTGCTATTAACTGTAAAGTAGTAGTGTTGAAGAGGCAAAAAGTCCCTTCCCGAATTCATTGTCATATGGTCTGCAGTTCTAAAATTCTAAAACCAATCCTTGTCACATTCCATGCGATTTCCACAGAACCTGCTCTTCACCAGGAGAAAATGTAACATGGTTCTCTCCAAATATCATATGTGTGGCCAGGTATAAATGAATAAAGAATAAAAATGATCCCTACAACATATGCATTGCCCTCACACCTAACCTGTGTCAGAGTATGTGAGCTCCAGAGCTTATTTCCTCACTTCTTGTGCCAAGGATAAGGAGTAATGCCGTTGGTTAATCTTTAGGTACCCACTCCTCTATTCAAAATATTGGTCCTTATATATAAATATAATGATTCCCCCTAATAAATTCCAACCAACAGGGATCCCCATAAACTACTTTAGTACTCATAATCCAGTACAAGCTAAATAGCAGGAGTAAAGATTGTGAGAATGGGGAGGGTTGGACTGACAATTTTTGTTACACAGGTTATTGTGCAGAAGAACCTAAAGGAACACTCCTGCCACCACTGTAGCCAGAGTGAGTGATGTGAGACGCCATATGTCAATACTGCCAGAAGTGATGTTACGGAAGTGGCTTGCCGATGCAAGTGGCGAGGAAGACGAATGCAATATTCATTGCGCCAGGTGTAGTTAGAATTTTAGTGCCAAGAACAAAACAATGAAGGAAGAAAGAGTATTTATAGACAGAGATGGACAATAAGAGGATATCTACCAAATGAGGAAACGTAAGTGGTGAAACGAGTTTTGGCTATATTCATTTTTGTAATATATTGTAATATTTCTTTTTTTTCATGAGAAATATATCAGATTGGTATACTTGTATCAAGACATACCTTTTTCCTAATTTATTTCTCAGTTGCTTAATGCGTCATTACAAATTTACTAAATGTTTTAATTTCTATTTCTCTTTCTAATAATTTGTTTACCTTTAATTTATTCAAATATAGATTTATCTAATCACTACTTACATTCAACTAAACATTCATAGGATAGTTTCCATTGTCTACAATTCTCTCTGGTATTCTTTAATAATTAAGCGTGCCTTAATGGTTAACAGTTATAACTACCCAAGTTGTGTATCGTTATATGTTTCCCATTTGTCACAGATTTTAGCGTATAGGTTTAACTGATTATTCTTTAGGTAAAATCCCCTCTCCAAAATACACTGGTAATTTATTTGATACAATATTTCGCGCCAAATTGGGGGCTCTTACTTTTTCCAATTCCTTGCAATACAAATTTTCACCGCTAGCATAATATGGTTTCTAAGAAAGGAGAAGGGTTTATCCCATTGAGGAGGATCTAAATGAAAAAGGAAGAAATTTGGGGTCAGAGGGAAATCTTTCCCTGTAAGTTCCATTAAAAGATCTTTAATGTTCTTTTTTAGTACTTTTAACCCTGAGCATTCCCACCACATACGAAAATGGGATCCTTTAGCGTTGTTACATCTCTAGCATTAATTATTTTGGTCATTATATATTTTGTTTAATCTTGTTTTAACCAAATACCACCTATATAGAATCTTATGAAAGAGCTCTACCAAGCAAACACAATGGGTACATTGATTTAGCCTCTTTATGCTCTGTTTCCAAGATGTTATTTTAAAAAAAATTTTAAAATCAAGTTACCATTTTCTAATTGGGAGTTCTTTATAGAAAGTTTCAGAGACGGGCAGAAATTTGTGTGTTCGAGATATTCTTTTAGAGGGATTATGGTTTCCTAAGAACACAGTAGTCTCATTCTGTTCTATTAGTTGTTTTGCAGATAGTTCTTAACTCTCAGGTACGTAAAAACGTTGCTAGCATCCAATGAATAATTACATTGTAATTGGTGGAATGACATGAGTTTACCATTAAGATAGATGTTCGACACCTGGTTGATCCCACAGCTCTTCCATCTCGTCAAATCCATGTCTCTCACATTTATTTCTAATATTTCTATATGAACCGTTACTGCTATAACATTGATTTGATCAGTTCTTTTTCTTATATTTCTAATTGTATTAAAAGTCTCTCTAATAATTGGGTTAACCGTAATATTCTCCAGAGGACATTTCCACTCAATCCAAAAACAATCATAAAGTAGAACATCCTTAAACTCTTGAGCTTCCATTTCCTTCCATAAATTGTTGCTATGATTGCTTTTATCCCAAGCTAAAAAATGGGCTAACATACAGACGTCATGTATTGCAAAGATATCTGGGGATCCCAAGCCACCATTCCTTCTTGATTTTTTAAGAATTCTGTGTGAGATTTTAAGTTTTTTGTAACCCCAAATAAATTGTTGAAAATACTGGATTGGAAAGAGCTCAAGATTTTTTTTACTGGCTCTAATTGGGATTGTTCTAAACAGACAAGACAGCTTTGGCAATAAATAAGCTCTAGTAGATTCCATTATCCCTACCAACGATAATTTGATTTTATTCCACTTTATAAGAGAAGTCCTACATTTTTCCCATAGACTTAGATAGTTACACTCAATGATTTCATTAAGGGAACATGGAATCTGCACTCCTAGATATTCTATTGATTTAATAAATTGTCATCTGGATTGTTCTTTTGCTGTCTTTCGGTTTCCTTCAATCTTACATATATTTGCTGCAAATTTGCATTGTTTTATTTTTAAGAGAACCTAATTTAATACACAATCCTCTCATAATGCACTTAAAAGAAGACCAGAGGGTCATATCTGAGACTTCTCCATTATCATTTATTTATAAGGTTCTCCGGACTTCTTGAATTAGATTTTTTTATGACTTTACCATGTTATCATTTAATCTCCATCTAGATCTAGATTTGTATTGAACATTATTTTCAATGACCATCATCAAAGGAGCATGGTCTGACCATGTTATCGGTCCTATATTAAAGCTTTTGATCAAAGGTAAAGTATTATTCCTAGTCAAAAATAAATCTATGTGTGAGTATGATTGATGTATAAACCCAGGGCTAACTTGAAAACAAGAGAAATCTCAATGTATCCATCCTGGCAAAATATTTTATAAATAAATAAATGTGCATTGGAATAAAAAGTGTAATCTTTATTAGATGGATTTAAAACTTTCCAGCAGTTGTACAATGCATTCTGCCATAATAAGTTTTGAAAGTTTGAAGACTATTGAAGAGGTAGATTTTTTAATGTCTTCTGTCTAAACTGGGATTAGGAACACAATAAAAGTCTCCTCCTATTATCACAATACCCGTCACCAGATGCTTGGTCTTAGCAATTAAGGTTATAAATTTAACTGGAGAGGAGTTTGAGGCATAAACATTTATTAAAGTGTACAGGATGTCAATGATTTTCACTATTATGATTTGATACTGCCCATTAACATCCTTATCCTGAAATATCAGATCGATTTTTAGTCTACTAGAAAACATTACAGGAACCCCTCTTTTTTTTCCCCCTCCTTCAAAATTTGAAAAGAACAATAAGGGGAATCTTGGGAATTTCCAAAGTTTAGTAGGGTCTTCTGACCAGTGCGATTCCTACTGCATCTGCATTTTGAATACTGCATCTGCATTTTGATCTCTTAATAGCTTATATAAACATTCTCTATTTTGTGGAGAATTAAGGCCTTTGGTGTTAATTGAAAGACATTTCAAAGACATTAATAACCAATTAGAAGTTTGAGATTAACCTTCCCTTACCCCAACTAGACCCCTCCAAGTCACCCATAGCCAACTGTTCCCCCTCGCCCTCCCCCGCATCCTGCTCAATTCCATTCCTTACTCGACAGCCCAGATATCTTTTCCTGGGCTGTGGAGAATTTTCAACTTTCATACTACATTCATAAAATCCAGGAAAGGGGGGGAGGGGGGTAGATAATTTGTTACTATAATTCTAGCATGCCAGAGCATCTCTTTAATCAGGGTCGGCGCGACCTACAGGCAACTTAGGCAGTTGCCTAGGGTGCACCGGCACGGGGGGCGCAAGTTTCGAGTTATCCGGCAGGAGGGAAGTGCACAGCCCTCCCTCCTTCCAGTTACTCTGTGTAGCGTGGCCGGGCGGCGCAGACCGCGGTACAGGAGAGTCCTGTACCCGGCAGGACTGAAAGGAAGTGCTCTCTTAGTGAGTCCTCTCTCAGAGGAGAGATCACTAAGGGACACTGGAGGGAAGGAAAATAAGAAGAGACCACTAAGGGACACTGGGTGGGTGGGTCGGGGGCACTAAGGGAAAGATGGGGGGGGGAGACCACTAAGTGAAAGAAGGTGGCTGGAGAAGAGACCATTAGGGACACTGGGGGGAGGGGGGGGGGGAGAGGCCACTAAGAGGATGGAGACCACTAAGGGAAAGATGGTGGGGGAGAAGAGACCACTAAGGGAAAGATGGGGGGGGGGGGGTGAGACCACTAAGGGAAAGATGGGGGAGAACTCTAAGGGACCCCTCACTACTCCTTTAAACCTCTTCCCACCCCCTTCCCTCTCTTTCCCATCATTTAAAAAACATTCAATTTGCCTTTTCAAACCCTTCTCTGCTAACATTGCCGTTACTTATCGTCCCCTCTTCTCTTCCTTGGCCACTTTGCTGCCTGGCTACCCTATTTCTTCTCTTCTAATATTCCATCCCTAATTCTCGGGGACTTCAATATTCCCATTAACCCACCTCTGACCTCTGCAGCCTCTAAACTACTCTCAATTACTTCCTCCCTCGGGCTATCACAGTGGGCTAATTCTCCCACCCATGTAGCTGGCAATACCCTTGACCTAATCTTCTCTTATGCATGTACAGTATCTAATATCTGCAACACTCCATTTCCTCTCTCTGATCACCACCTCTTATCATTTGCTCTCGTGTACCCACTCACCCAACAACCTCAGCCTAACCCACCTCAACTCAGGAGGGACCTTTATTCTCATGATCTCCAGCAGCTGTCAGCTGATATTGATTCACAACTGCTATTCATCCCTTCCCTCTCCTGTCCTTCACTGACCATCTCCACATATAACACTACCCTCACATCTGCCTTGAACACTGCAGCACCGCTCCAAACAAGCACCTCAAGAAGGACACGCCCCCAAACACGCATACTAAATCAACACGCTACCTGCCAGGGGTGGACTGAGAACCCTCAGGGCCCCCGGGCAAAATAAATCAAGGGCCCCCTTACAGACTCCACCCATACTCCGCAGCAAGCGCCACCCATGTCCCGCCTCCATGCACCGCCTCCAGCCACACCCTACACAATCTTTAGACACAAGGAACAAAAGTGCAATAATCCCTTCAAGGCCCCAGTAGAGACTACAATTGAGGGCTAATGGGCCATGGAGGGGGGGGTCTTTCTAGCAGAGGCTATCTCAGTGTCCTTTAGAGAGTGTGTTAGAAAGAATCCCCTCCAGGTCCCATTAGAGACTACAATGGAGTCTAATGAGGCCTGGAGGGGGGTCTCTCCAACACTCTGGTTCCTATTCACAATATAGCAACACAACATAGCTCGCTGATACCTAGGCCAAGTTGGCTCCTCTTACCTTAATTACTGTTGTTGGCTGGCAGTCTGTGGGCTTGCTGGAAGGCTGTGTGCTTACTGGCTGCGGCTGGCAGGCTATGGGCTTACTGGCCGGCTGTGGGCTTGCTGGCTACTGCCGGCAGGCTGTGGGCTTGCTGGCTGCGGCTAGCAGGCTGTTGGCTTGCTGGCTGTGGCTTGCTGGCTGGCAGGCTGTGGTTTGCTGGCTGCGGTTGGCAGGCTGTGGGCTTGCTGGCTGTAAGCCTAACTGGTGGCCTGTGGGCTGGCTGGCTACTGGCCAGCCTGTGGGCTGGCTGGCCGGCTTGTGGGCTGGCTGACTGGCCTGTGGGCTGGCTGGCTTGCTGGCTACTGGGGCACTTGGAGATTATTTAAATAAATAATCCATGCACAATAACCACTACTGCTCTGTGGCCCCCCTCCCAGAGTAAGTAGTCAAACCGTTTAAGAACAGTTTGACAACTTACCTGGGGTCTGCTGGGATATGAGGCTGTTGTAGTGTATAGGAGCAGTGGTGCAATGTGTAAGGGGTGCAGTGTGTGTGAAAGGTTCAGTGTGTGTGAGGGGTGTAGTGTGTGAATGTGTAGGGTGTGTGGGGCAATGTGTGTATGAGGGGGCTGTGTATGTGTGTGGCAATGTTAGTATGGGGGGCTGTGTGTGTATGGGTGGGCAGTGTATGTGTGTGTGTGTGAGGCAATGTGTGTAAATGTGTATGGTGTGTGTGGGGGCAGTGTGTGTGTATGGGGGGCAGTGTGTGAATGTGTAGGGTAGTGTGTTTATGGGGCTAGAGTTCACTCTCACCACTGCACCACTGCAGCCACCAGGAATCCCTGGTGGTCACAGTGTTGAGAGTGAACTCTAGCCCGTAGCTCCAGGGCTAGAGTTTACTTTCGCCAGAGCCGTAACGTTGCCATGGTAACCGCGGCAACGATCTGCAGGCTGAGCTCCCGGGTCCTCTCTTCCTCCCTCCCCTGCTGGCTGCCCGCACGGTGCCTGCGGACAGGGGAGGGGGCAATTGCCCTCCTCTTACTCACCACTACCCCTCTTCTTACCCCCCCTCTTCTTACTCCCCCCTCCCCCTCTTCTCACTCCCCCCTCCCCCTCTTCTTACTCCCCCCTCCCCCCTTCTCACTCCCCCCTCCCCCTCTTCTTACCCCCTTCTTACTCCCGCCCCCTCTCTTCTTACCCCCATCCCCCCTTCTTACTCTTCCCTCCCCCTCTTCTTACCCCCTTCTTACTCCCCCCTTCCCCTCTTCTTACCCCTTCTTACTCCCCTCTCTTCTTACCCCCCTTCCCTCTCTCTTCTTACCCCCCCTCTTCTTACCCCCCTCCCTCTCTCTTCTTACCCCCCTCTCTTCTTACCCCCTCCCTCTTCTTACCCCCTCCCTCTTCTTACCCCCCTCTCTCTTTTTACCCCCCCCTTTTCTTTTTACTCCCTCCCCTCCCTCTCTCTTTTTGCCCCCCTCCCCTCCCCTCCCTTTCTCTTTTTGCCCCCCCCTTCTCTTTTTGCCCCCCTCCTTCTCTCTTTTTGCCCCCCTTCCCTCCCTTTCTCTTTTTGCCCCCTCCCCTCCTTTTCTCTTTTTGCCCCCCCTCCCCTCCCTTTTTGCCCCCCCTCTCCTCCCCTTTTTGCCCCCCCTCCCCTCCTCTTCCCCCCTCCCCTTCTCTCCCCCCTTCTCTTTTTGCCCCCTCTCCCCTCCCCTTCTCTTTTTGCCCCCCTCCCCCTCCCCTTCTCTTTTTGCCCTCCCCTCCCCTTCTCTTTTTCCCCTCCCCTCCCCTTCTCTTTTTCCCCTCCCCTCCCCTTCTCTTTTTCCCCCCCCTCCCCTTCTCTTTTTGCCCTCCCCTCCCCTTCTCTTTTTGCCCCCCCTCCCCTTCTCTTTTTGCCCCCCCTCCCCTTCTCTTTTTGCCCCCCCTCCCCTTCTCTTTTTGCCCCCCCCTTTTGCCCCTCCCTCCCCTCCCCTCCTCTTTTTGCCCTCCCCTCCCCTCCCCCACCCCCACCTGTAGCGTGGCCGAGCTGCTCTCCGGTCCGCGGTGCCCGGCCGGAGTGATAGGAAGGTGCACACTGAGTGTGCACCTTCCTGTCAGTCCGGCCGGGTACAGGAAACAGAAACTCCTGTTCCGCGCGGAACAGGAGTTTCTGTTTCCTGTACCCGGCCGGACTGACAGGAAGGTGCACACTGAGCACCTTCCTATCACTCCGGCCGGACACTGGAACGCACAGCAGCTCGGCCACGCTACAGGGGAGGGGAGGTGAGAAGCTGCAGCCACCTGAGCGCTCTTAAGAGAGCGCTCTTAAGAGAGCGCTCTTAAGAGAGCGCTCAGGCGGCTGCAGCATTTAAAGGGGCGGCCAGGCCCCCTGATGGCGGGCCCTCGGACCATGTCCGAAGTGCCCGACCGGTCAGTCCGACCCTGCTACCTGCAAAGATGCTACCGTTGTGCTGAACGCTCCTGGAGGAAGTCTCGCACCCAATCAGACTTTCTCCATTATAGATTCATATTGTGTTCATACAGCGCAGCCCTTGCCCGCGCCAAACAGTCCTATGTTTCCTCTCTCATTAGTTCATGCTCCCGCAATCCGAGGTGTGGAAAATTCAGCCACTCAGAGACTGTGAAGCGTGATTTAAATTGACTAATGTAAATGTCTTGCTATGTCCTGTATTTTACTATGTATGCGGCATTCGTGTGTTTCAAGCACACGAATACCGCTAATGTTAAATCTACATCTACACAAACAGTGTATTCCCGCACTGTTCGTGAGTTAAGCAAAGTACCGAATGGGAGACCACCCATAGACGGTCGTGTGTCTCCAATTAGGTACTTTGCAACATTGTATCCGAGTTAATTGCGGTTGGCCGCCATTCGTGTACCGACCACGAGGCGGCGGCCATATTTGTTCGCGGAAAAGCTGGACTTCCAAGCCGTTCGGGAGTTTACCGTTTTCGGTAGTTTTATTCCCTTAACTCAGGCAATCGTTTAAACTAATTGAACCTGATAAGGGAAACTGAACTGCATTCGGTCAATTGTGCTGGGATCTGGGCGCAAGTTCACTTAACTGTGCGTCCAGGTCCCAGCTATGTAATAAATGGTTATAAAGCTGTATAGCAGAAATATTGTGTGAGTTATGGATTTTAATGTAAAAACTGTATTTCTCTGTACCAAGGGATACTCCCCTTAGCAATGCATGCTGGGATAAGTATCTCCTTGGTACAGCAATGTATGCTGGGTAAAAGATGTATAAAACCCAGTCCCCCATGTAGTCCCCTACTGGACAAACCCTGCATTAGGACTTGGGAAACCCTGTAAATCTGTAACCACATAAATACTGTGCCTGTAATTAAAAACCTCAGTTGACCTCCAAGCTATGTGTCGTCTAGTTCTTGGGAGGAAGGGATTGTAACTACGCTACCTGTATTTTGCCTGTTTTGGATCTACTTATCCTGTCTACCAGCGGAGATACCGTGAATAATAATACTACTCCGCTACACCAGGCATCTCTTTGACACCTTTAATTCTCTTCTTTGCCCTGCCGTGGCCACCCCCCAAACTAACCCCACTGCCAATAGCTTTGCTTGTTACTTTACCGACAAGATCGAACAGCTAAGGAAAGAATTCTCCCCTCCTTGCCATTCTCTTTCTCAACCACACATAGATCATTCCTTTCCTATCCTTTAGAAGTTCTCCCCGGCTACTGACCAAGAGGTGGCTGCTCTTCTCCTTTCCTCTCGCCCCACCACTTGTCCACTCGATCCTGTCCCATCTCACCTTATTAGATCTCTCTCCACTTGTCTCGTGTCATCCTTAACGCACATCTTCAACTGCTCTCTCTCTTCTGGCAGTGTCCTTGCTGACTTTAAACATGCCACTGTAGTACCTATCCTGAAAAAAACATCTTTTGACCCATTCTCCCACTCTAACTATCATCCCATATTTTATTTTTTTACTCATAGATTCTGGAAAGACTTGATTTTACCCGTGTGTCTCATTTCCTCAATTCCAACTCTCTTCTTGCCCTCTTCAATCTGGCTTCCGCCCTCTCCACTCTACTGAGACTGTGCTTATCAAAGTTACTAACGACCTAATCGCAGCTAAATCCAAAGGCAACTACTCCATACTAATTCTTCTTGATCTCTCTGCTGCCTTTGACACAGTTGATCATGCCCTCCTTCTTCAAACTCTTCAATCACTCAGTCTCTGTGACTCTGTCCTCTCGTAGTTTTCCTCTTATCTCTCCCAACGCTCATACAGTGTCTCCTTTTCTAATGACACCTCCTCCCCTCGTCCTGTCTCTGTACTTGGTCCCCTTCTATTTTCTCTTTATACTGCCTCTCTTGGCAAACATATTACCTCTTTTGGTTTCCACTACCACCTGTACGCTGATGACACCCAGATATATCTCTACTCCCCGGACCTCTCTCCTGCCATCCTGCAACGTGTCACTGCTTGCCTTTCTTCCATCTCTGACTGGATGTCCTCCTGCTTTCTGAAACTCAATCTCTCTAAAACCTTGTCTTTCCTCCTTCTAATACTGATCCTCCTCTTTCGCTCTCCCTTCAAGTTAGTGGTACGCACATACGTCCAACCTTACAAGCACGCTGTCTTGGTGTCATACTTGATTCTGGCCTCACCTTTGAGCCTCACATCCAGTATGTTGCCAGATCCTCCTGTAGATTCCATCTTAAAAACATAGCCCGCATCCGCCTCTTTCTTATGCAAGATACTACCAAGGAGCTTGTCCATGCTCTAGTAATTTCCCGCATGGATTATTGTAACCCTCTCCTGATTGGTTTTCCCAAAAGCCATACTGCACCGCTTCAGTCCATAATGAACGCTGCTGCCAGACTGATTTTTCTCTCTAGTCGGTTCTCTCACACCTCACCCCTCTGTCAGACCTTACATTGGCTTCCTGTGTACTATAGGAGTCAATTCAAGGTACTAATTCACACCTGTAAAGCACTGAACAACTCTAGCCTCTCTTATATCTCTTCACAGATCCATAGGTATGTCCCTTCTCAGTCTCTCCGCTCTGCCTGTGACCACCTCCTGTGCGTTGTTCGCACCCGTACGGCCACCTCACGCTTGCAGGACTTCTCGCGGGCGGCTCCCTTCCTATGGAATAGCCTGCCTACCGCCATCAGACTCTCCCCTAGTCTTGCATCTTTTAAGAAGTGCCTTAAAACCAGGGCTCGAGTCCTGCAGGAACGCGTGGGAACGGCATTCCTGCACTTTTTTAGTGCAGGAACGCCGTTCCCGTTTATGGTCCTGCAGGCACTCAGGGGGCGGCAAAAAATGCCGCCCCCAAATGCCCCCGTGTTCCCCCTGTCATGGGGGGGGGGCAAGAGGTGGCCTAATGGCCACCTGAAGGACCCCCCTGTAGCGAAAGCCACTTCGCCACTGTGGTTTGGAGGGGGCTGCTTGCCCGCCTCTTACCCTGTGACTACGGTCCCTGGGCGATTTGGCCCTTTATGCACGGTATTTGGGCATACTGTGGGTTATTGGGCTGCCCCAGGATTATGGGCCCTCTCATCAGCCCATACGAAACTTAAACCCCATGGCGTTTGAACTGTGTTTGTGGCATCTAAACGCTGTTTGGATATGTTGAGCGCTCAGATCCAAGCCATCTGGGGATGGGTTGAATGTGGGGGTTCTGTTTAGTATAACAGGAGTTATGTATTTTTATGTCTTTTGGTGGTTGCTGGTAACATGTGCTTAATGGAGGCTGTGTTTGTCCCTGGATATAATTAAATCAGCTTCTCCATTGTCTCCAGGATAGAGGATTCTGGGGAACTAGTTTGAGCTTCTAAAAACCATGCTTCCAGAAGGTCAAATGCACATTTGTACTAACTTTTGAACCCCTGGTCCAATTCGTATGATTTTTGAGTATGTTGTTCCCCCGAATGGATTGATTGTGTATATGTATTTTTATGCGAATGTGATGTATATTTTGGGAGTTATGAATGTTGTGTAAAAACTGTATTTTCCCTACCTAGGATAATTGTATTTTCCTGTGTGTACAGATAATTAGTTTACAGGTAGAGGGGAGGGCTATGTGTGGGATGTAACTATTGTGTGATTGGTTTATGTACGTTACTGTGTGTGTCCCTCCCCTTCATGGGAGCACCTAATAAAAAGGGCTGCAAGCTAGCAGCCAGAGAGTTCTATTTTTTACCCTCAACTTGAGTCCTGTCTCTTATTGGGGGAATCTGCTACAAGGGATTGCTATGCTAGGCATATTCCCTTGCTATAATCACTGAGCTCTTGTAAGAGCTTGTTCCTGCTTCGTTCTGAAGGGAGATAGCTGCAGCCTGCGGTGCTTATGGTGTCTGGTGGAGTGCTTGGAGTCCTCTGGAAGCGCTAGGAGCATCCTTTAACGGAGGTACCAAGTCGGGGTGCCAGGCGATCCGTTACATTGGTGGCAAGCGGTGGGATGGCGTCCTAGTGCGAGGAGAAGCAGCTCAGAGACACCGGTAACGTGTGGAGTTGTGCAGCGTCCCTATCTTCAGCAACATAATGGAACCAGCAGTGGCTACAGCAAGCATGGCGTATAGCTACTCCATACTAGAGTTTGGCACGATGGTAGGGTTGCGCCTGAAGTTTTACGGACCCAATCCAGAGGAGAAATACGTGCGGTTCGTGTGGGACATGGTGACCCGGAACCTACAACACAGGGCGTTGAGGGAAGGCCAGTGGGCACGTTGGGAGAAACTCCAGCCACAGGTAGAGTGGGACGAGGAAGAAACCGAGGTGGCCGGTGGAGATGGGACCGAGGTCTCTCTACCGGCCCTACAGGGATGCTGGGCACCCGGCCCAGATCCCCAGCGGCAGTATGTTTTACAGGGAGGGGAGACAGTCGGTCTCACTCCCCAGCGGCAGAATGTGTTATTGGAGGAAGAGACAACCGGTCTCCCTCCCCAACAGCAACCAGAGGTACCCGAGGTAGAGGACCTCATAGACTGGTCCTGGGAGGACCCCCTGCAGGCAGGTGGAGATGGGACCGAGATCTCTCCACCGGCCCTACAGGGATGCTGGGCAACCGGCCCAGATCCCCAACTAGAGCTGGAGTTACAGAAAGTGGAGAGCATCGACCTCCCCCCCCAGCAGCAGCCGGAGTACCAGGGGGAGGTAAGTGATATTTCTCCTCCCCAGTCAACTCCTTTGTTCCCTGACCCCCCAGCAGAAGAGCTGGCAACTGGGCAGAGCGCCGCTGGCCTCTGTCCTCCCTTGTTTCCTTCCCCTGAGCCTGACTTTCTACAGGCTGCCTCAGCGGAAGAGCTGGCAACTGGGCAGAGCGCCGCTGGCCTCTGTCCTTCCTTTTTTCCTTACCCTGAGACTACCCCAGCTCTGACCCCGGAGCAGAGCACATCGGGCATCTGGCCCCCAAGTACTCACAGCCATTTGCCCAGCAAGGCCGAGGGTGCCACAGTTTCACCCCACAACTTGGGACCTACAGGCCAGTATGACTTATTGTTGGGGGGCTATTCTGTGAATTCTTTATTGTGGGGGGGCTACACTGCTAAATTTGTTTTGTGGGTTAGACCCTCTGTGAACTATGTACCGTGGGTGGGCCATTCTGTGAATTCTTTATTGTGGGGGGGCTACACTGCTAAATTTGTTTTGTGGGTGGGCTACTCTGCTAATTTTGTTTTATGGTGGGCTGCCCGACTAATCTAGGTACTGACCGGCAGAAGGTCAGGTACCTGGTTAGTCTACCCCCGAATGGGAAGATATGTAGCGAAAGCCACTTCGCCACTGTGGTTTGGAGGGGGCTGCTTGCCCGCCTCTTACCCTGTGACTACGGTCCCTGGGCGATTTGGCCCTTTATGCACGGTATTTGGGCATACTGTGGGTTATTGGGCTGCCCCAGGATTATGGGCCCTCTCATCAGCCCATACGAAACTTAAACCCCATGGCGTTTGAACTGTGTTTGTGGCATCTAAACGCTGTTTGGATATGTTGAGCGCTCAGATCCAAGCCATCTGGGGATGGGTTGAATGTGGGGGTTCTGTTTAGTATAACAGGAGTTATGTATTTTTATGTCTTTTGGTGGTTGCTGGTAACATGTGCTTAATGGAGGCTGTGTTTGTCCCTGGATATAATTAAATCAGCTTCTCCATTGTCTCCAGGATAGAGGATTCTGGGGAACTAGTTTGAGCTTCTAAAAACCATGCTTCCAGAAGGTCAAATGCACATTTGTACTAACTTTTGAACCCCTGGTCCAATTCGTATGATTTTTGAGTATGTTGTTCCCCCGAATGGATTGATTGTGTATATGTATTTTTATGCGAATGTGATGTATATTTTGGGAGTTATGAATGTTGTGTAAAAACTGTATTTTCCCTACCTAGGATAATTGTATTTTCCTGTGTGTACAGATAATTAGTTTACAGGTAGAGGGGGGGGCTATGTGTGGGATGTAACTATTGTGTGATTGGTTTATGTACGTTACTGTGTGTGTCCCTCCCCTTCATGGGAGCACCTAATAAAAAGGGCTGCAAGCTAGCAGCCAGAGAGTTCTATTTTTTACCCTCAACTTGAGTCCTGTCTCTTATTGGGGGAATCTGCTACAAGGGATTGCTATGCTAGGCATATTCCCTTGCTATAATCACTGAGCTCTTGTAAGAGCTTGTTCCTGCTTCGTTCTGAAGGGAGATAGCTGCAGCCTGCGGTGCTTATGGTGTCTGGTGGAGTGCTTGGAGTCCTCTGGAAGCGCTAGGAGCATCCTTTAACGGAGGTACCAAGTCGGGGTGCCAGGCGATCCGTTACACCCCCCCCGGCCGGCTCTTGTCTCTCTCTGTCAGACGCAGCGTGGGAGCTGTGTCCTCTCTGCTCCCTCTCGCCGCGCCGTTTGCCGATGCTGGGTGCCGGAATATGATGTAATTTCCGGCTCCCGGCATCAGCAGACAGCCCGCGCGGCGAGAGGGAGCAGAGAGAGAGGACACAGCTCCCTCGCCGCGTCTGACAGAGAGAGACAAGAGCCGGCCGCACTGAAGCCCCACTGGACCCCAGGGACAGGTCCACGCCAGCTCTCCAGGTAGGGAGGCTGGGTGGACATTTTTAAATTTTAAAAAAATATACAAATTATTTTTGTGTATGTGAGTGTGTGTGTCTGTGAATGTATGTTTGAGTGTGTGTATGTGTCTGTGAGTGTGTGTGTGTCTGTGAGTAATACAAAGTACTATGAAACACAATTGGCCTTAGATCAGGAATAGAGCAGAGATTTATAAAATATACTATACATTAAAGGACCACTCTAGTGCCAGGAAAACATACTCGTTTTCCTGGCACTAGAGTGCCCTGAGGGTGCCCCCACCCTCAGGGACCCCCTCCCGCCCGGCTCTGGAAAGGGGAAAGGGGTTAAATCTTACCTTTTTCCAGCGCTGGGCGGAGAGCTCTCCTCCTGCTCTCCTCCTCCGATCCGCCTCTTCTCCTCCCCGTCGGCTGAATGCGCACGCGCGGCAAGAGCTGCGCGCGCATTCAGCCGGTCACATAGGAAAGCATTCATAATGCTTTCCTATGGACGCTGGCGTGCTCTCACTGTGAAAATCACAGTGAGAAGCACGCAAGCGCCTCTAGCGGCTGTCAATGAGACAGCCACTAGAGGACATAGGGGGAAGGTTTAACCCATTCATAAACATAGCAGTTTCTCTGAAACTGCTATGTTTATGAAAAAATGGGTTAACCCTAGAAGGACCTGGCACCCAGACCACCTCATTAAGCTGAAGTGGTCTGGGTGCCTAGAGTGGTCCTTTAAAGATATATTCTCAGTATAAACTTTAGAAGTCGTATGTCTTACCTAATGCCATAACATATCCAATACCTAAGAAATTGAATTCCTCCATCATTATTAAAAACAGCTGTGTCCTCTCTGCTCCCTCTCGCCGCGCCGTTTGCCGATGCTGGGTGCCGGAATATGATGTAATTTCCGGCTCCCGGCATCAGCAGACAGCCCGCGCGGCGAGAGGGAGCAGAGAGGACACAGCTCCCTCGCCGCGTCTGACAGAGAGAGACAAGAGCCGGCCGCACTGAAGCCCCACTGGACCCCAGGGACAGGTCCACGCCAGCTCTCCAGGTAGGGAGGCTGGGTGGACATTTTTAAATTTTAAAAAAATATACAAATTATTTTTGTGTATGTGAGTGTGTGTGTCTGTGAATGTATGTTTGAGTGTGTGTATGTGTCTGTGAGTGTGTGTGTGTCTGTGAGTGTATGTGTGTATGTCTGTGAGTGTGTGTCTGTGTATGTGTCTGTGTGTATGTGTGTGTGTCTGTGAGTGTATGTGTGTATGTCTGTGAGTGTATGTGAGTGTATGTGTGTGTGTCTGGTAGTGTGTGTGTGTCTGTGAGTGTGTGTGTGTGTGTATGTGTCTGGGAGTGTGTGTCTGTGAGTGTGTGTATGTGTCGGTGGGTGTGTGTCTGTGAGTGTGTGTGTGTGTCTGTGAGTGTGTGTCTGTGAGTGTATGTGTGAGTGTGTGTGTGTGTGTCTGTGAGTGGATGTGTGTGTGTGTCTGGGAGTGTGTGTGTGTCTGGGAGTGTGTGTGTGTGTATGTGTCTGGGTGTGTTTGTGTGTATGTGTCTGGGTGTGTTTGTGTGTATGTGTCTGGGTGTGTTTGTGTGTGTGTGTCTGGGAGTGAGTGTATGTGTCTGGGAGTGTGTGTCTGTGAGTGTGAGTGTATGTATGTATGTGTGTGTGTGTACGTGTGTGTCTGAGTATGTGTGTGTGTGTGTCTGTGAGTGTGTGTGTGTGTCTGTGAGTGTATGTGTGCACCTGAGTGTGTGTGTACGTGTTTATATATGCATGCAAGTTTTTTTTTCTGGTGGTGGGGTGACGGGGGAACTCGAGTGAGTTCCCACACTTTATTCCCCAGGACTTGACCCCTGCTTAAAACCCATCACTTTAGGAAAGCTTATGGCCTCCCAGACTAACCTCTACCTCACATACCTGTCTCCTGTGCTCTCCTAAAGGGCAGCACTCTACTCTCTCCTCCAGCTCTGCTTTACTCCCACCCTATTTGACTATATTTCCTGTCCTATTGTGTTTTATACCCCACCCCCTATAGATCGTAAGCTCGTTTGAGCAGGGTCCTCTCCAACCTATCATTCCTGTAAGTTTTTTGTAATTGTCCTATTTATAGTTAAATCCCCCATCTCATAATATTGTAACGTGCTACGGAATCTGTTGGCGCTATATAAATGGTAATAATAATAATAATAAGGGACAGGAGAGCACTAAGGGACAGGATGGGAGGAGAAAGCACTAAGAGACAGGAGGGAAGGGGACAACACTAAGGGACAGTAGGGGAGGGTGAGCACTAAGGGACAGTAGGGGAGGGTGAGCAATAAGGGACAGGAGGGGAGGGGAGAGTTCTAAGGGACAGGATGGGAAATCTCTAAAGGACAGGGGGAGAAGTGGAGTTAGGACCACTAAGGGACGGGGGAAGTGGAAGAGATAATTAAGGAATGGGGGGAGTGTAAGACACACAGAAAGGCTGAGGAGGAGGTGAAAGAGAAGCACAGAATGGCTGGTAGGGAAGACAGACACACAGAGGGGCTCAGGAAAGAGACACACAGAGTCGGTTGTGAGGGAGACACACAGAGAGGCCTGGGGGGAAAAGAGACACACTGATGTTCTGGGAGGAGTAAGACACAAAGGGGCTTGGGGAAGTAAGACACACAAAGGGGTTGGGAGGATGTAGGAGACATACAAAGAGGGGGGATAAGAGACACACAAGGGGTTGTAAGAGATACACTAAAGGGGAGTGTAAGACACAAAACTTAAGTCTCTCCCACTTCCGCCGTGTTACACATGTTATCTTTTTTTTCATCTTTAGCTTCAATTTAAAGGAACACTATAGGGTCAGGAACACAAGCATGTATTCCTGACCCTATAGTGCAAAACCCACCATTAAGGTGGCTTGCACCCCATTCACTCCCCTTAAAAGCATGACAAACTCACCTTATTTCCAGCACTGTGCTGGTCCGTCGGACTGGTCCCGCCTCCTTGGTGACATCATCAGAATTGCTGATTTTTAGCGGGAAAGCATTGGATTTGCTAAAACCTGCAAGGGGGTGGGGCCAATTTGGCCAATCAGCACCTCCTCATAGAGATGCATTGAATTTTATGTGTTTGCTTAATAAATGCCTGCATATAATGATTATACTCACCAGAACAACTACATTAAGCTGTAGTTGTTCTGGCCACTATAGTGTCCCTTTAATATTGTTGGATAAGCTTTTCAAATGACGTAATATTTTTGGATACATTTTTTAAAAACATTTTTTTCCAAAATATTAAATATAATTTTTTTTAAATACATTTATCAAAAGTATCAAAATATCACCCTATATAAATAATTTTCATAATATTAAATAATTTTAATGGTTTATGCTAAATATTACATCACTTGGTCCGACAATATTATATTGAGGTCTTAGTTGGTTAGTCTATGTACAGTATTTATTTAACCCCTTAACGCCGTTACGGCGTTCTATGCCGTCGCGGCTTTAAAGGGCTTTAAAGCCGTTGCGGCGGCATAGAACGCCGTAACGGCTGAAGCCCCCAGGAGGTAAGCTATACTTACCTCCGCCGCGATCCTCTTCTGGGGGTCTGCCTGAGAGCCCAGGCAGCCCCCCTCCGTTAAATGAGGCCCCCGGGGGCCATGTGATCGCTCTCAAAGAGCGATCACATGGCCCCCTATAGCTGGCTATGGATCTGCCAGCAGGGGGACTGTCTAAAATATTAGAGAGTCCCCCTGCTGGTAGGTAGTGTAAAAAAAAATTAAATACACATGTTAAAATAAAATACAAGTATTTATATATATATAATGTATGTATATATATTATATATATAATATATATACATATTATATATATGTAACGTCATACGTAATGTATTTTAATATTAATATTAGTATATATATTAGTATTAAAATACACTTAGAATGACGTTACATATATAATATGTATATATATATTATATATATAATAGATCTACATATATATATTATATATATATACGTATAATTACAATAATAAATAAATAAAATAATAAAATAAATAAATAAAATATTGAAACAAAATTTAAAATAAATTATATATTCATATGTAATTTCATTCTAACTGTATTTTGTTATTAATATATATATATTGGAAACAGAATACACTTAGAATGACATTCTATATATATCTATCTATATATAAAATACAAATAACCGCAAATATATATAGATAGATAAATACATATAATTACATGAAAGATTACATTAGTATACACGTAGAATTTAAATACCTATAAATGCATATATATTAAAATTCTACGTGTATATTTAAGTAATTTTTTTAACATAATTATGTCATTTAGTTAATTAAAATTTGATTGACATGCCTGACAACACAGGGAGAAAGTGCAGAGAATTTAATTCGCAAGCACTATATTTGACCCTGTAACTCTCCAAGACACCATAAAACCTGTATATAGGGGGTACTGTTTTACTCGGGAGACTTCGCTGAACTCAAATATTAGTGTTTAAAACTGGTAAATTGTATTACAACGATGATATTTTAAGTAAAAGTGACGTTTTTTGCATTTTTTACAAACAAACGGCACTTTTATGGACTATATTATTGTTGTAATATGTTTTACTGTTTTAAAACACTAATATTTGTGTTTAGTGAAATCTCCCGAGAATAACAGTACCCCCCATGTACAGGTTTTATGTTTTTTTGGAAAGTTAGAGAGTCACATATAAGGCTTGCATTTCATTTTTTTGACATTGAAATTTGCCAGATTAGTTATGTTGCCTTTGAGACCGTATGGTAGCCCAGGAATAAGAATTACCCCCATGATGGCATACCATTTGCAAAAGTAGACAACCCAAGGTATTGCAAATGGGTTATGTCCAGTCATTTTTAGTAGCCACTTAGTCACAAACACTGGCCAAATATTAGTATTTTGCTTTTTTCACACAAAAACAAATATGAACGCTAACTTTGGCCAGTGTTTGTGACTAAGTGGCTACTAAAAAAGACTAAACATACCCCACGTTCAATACCTTGGGTTGTCTACTTTTTCAAATGGTATGCCATTATGGGGGTAATTCTCATTCCTGGGCTACCACACCGTCTCAAAGGTAACATTACTAATCTGGCAAATTTCAATTTGAAAATGGAACGTTCTATATTTGACCCTGTAACTTTCCAAAACACCATAAAACCTGTTAATGGGGGGTACTGTTGTACTCGTGAGACATCGCTGATTACAAATATGTGCATTTTGTTGCAGTAAAACCTAACAGTATTATGACATTTACAGCTAAAATGTGAGGCGGAACTACAAATTGAAAAAAAAAATTCTAATTTCTTACAGTTTTTTTTTATTTTATTCATAATAAAATGAAAGCCCTGTTTCTCCTGAACAAAATGATATATAATAAGTGTGGGTGCATTTAATATGAAAGAGGTGAATTACGGTTGAACAGACATATAGCGCAAATTCCAGTTTTTGTTTACGTTTTGTTTTGATCAGAACGTGCACTATTGACTCCGTCCTGAAGGGGTTAATCACCACATCTGTCTGGATTTCTTATCTGTGTACTATCTCAATTGGTTAATCTATGTACAGTATTTTATTAGCTTGCTCTAGCCTTGACTACATGTACAAAAGCAAATGTCCTGAGATTGCCCATTACTAATGTCTAAAAATAACTAATTCTCCCGACCCTGAATTCTTGTAAAAAAGTTGCCAGATGTTGTAACAGAGGTAATATTCTTGTATAACAATTATTGCAATCATTTAAAAAAAATTGAAGAGCACTGTCACTTATTAAATATTAGCACAGCCTAATAGCAAACTAAAATTATGTGTGATAGGTTTTAAAAAAATCTTTATGGTGCATTTTATTTTATTAAATGTGCAAATTAGTTACCTCTTCCAAGGGTGTACAGTATTTTTTCACAAGATGCCTAAGCATGTACACATGTACCAAAGGCATCATGGAAATGCAAGACAGCACTGTTGTGAGTTTAGGGGAAGTACGGTAAGTAGTCTTTTCACTTACCTCTGCTACATGACTCAGATTCAACTTTATTATCACTGCACAGTATACATACAAAGTACTATGAAACACAATTGGCCTTAGATCAGGAATAGAGCAGAGATTTATAAAATATACTATACATTAAAGGACCACTCTAGTGCCAGGAAAACATACTCGTTTTCCTGGCACTAGAGTGCCCTGAGGGTGCCCCCACCCTCAGGGACCCCCTCCCGCCCGGCTCTGGAAAGGGGAAAGGGGTTAAATCTTACCTTTTTCCAGCGCTGGGCGGAGAGCTCTCCTCCTGCTCTCCTCCTCCGATCCGCCTCTTCTCCTCCCCGTCGGCTGAATGCGCACGCGCGGCAAGAGCTGCGCGCGCATTCAGCCGGTCACATAGGAAAGCATTCATAATGCTTTCCTATGGACGCTGGCGTGCTCTCACTGTGAAAATCACAGTGAGAAGCACGCAAGCGCCTCTAGCGGCTGTCAATGAGACAGCCACTAGAGGACATAGGGGGAAGGCTTAACCCATTCATAAACATAGCAGTTTCTCTGAAACTGCTATGTTTATGAAAAAATGGGTTAACCCTAGAAGGACCTGGCACCCAGACCACCTCATTAAGCTGAAGTGGTCTGGGTGCCTAGAGTGGTCCTTTAAAGATATATTCTCAGTATAAACTTTAGAAGTCGTATGTCTTACCTAATGCCATAACATATCCAATACCTAAGAAATTGAATTCCTCCATCATTATTAAAAACATTAACAGCCTAATAATACATGTAGACATTACATAGTAGTGCCACCAATATTATTATTATTATTATTATTATCCCAGTAAACTCTGAAATAGTTTCCTGGGGTGAAGGAACAAGAAACTGACAATTCTATGGAAGTAGCATGTGCTCTTTCATTTTACTGCTCAGAAATGTAATTTTGAGAATGCATGAAAAAAACAAAAAAGGGAAAAGGCCCTTTTCAAATTGAAATAAAATAGGTATGCATGAAATTCTAAATGAGTATTAACTGGTAGAAGTCAAGATAAAGAAAGAAAATCATGCATTCCTGATTTGCAAAGTGGAGATTTGGTGAGAGAGGATATACATTTTGGGTACTATTAAAAGCGAAACAATAGTGCAAAAACAAAATGACCCCTTAATTTTAAGGGTTAAATATAGATGCAAAAAGAAACAAAAAAAAAATAATTAAAAGTAAAAATAGCAAAGTACAATTTCCCTAGCAGCAGTTCCACTCATCATATTGTAACTGCTTTTTATATTAAATTATTTTCAATATGCCTTTTAGCATTGCGTGTATATATATATATATATATATATATATATATATATATATATATATAAAAAGGTGGAGCCTGTAGTTGTGGGGGGGCGGGGGGGGGAGGGTTTACCCGGCCTATAAATTCACAGGCCTCCCCTTCCTCTGGACTGAGACTTCCTGGTTCAAAGGTCATCAACACAAACTACCTGAACAAACAAACAAACAAACAAACAAGCTAGCTAGCAAGCTGGTCTTGGCCTAGTGAGGCCAATGCAAATATTCATTTTACCTAATTCGAGTAATAAAACAGCCCTCCCTCAAAGCTCATGGGGCACTGCCACATCCGGCCCAGCCTCAGCTTTTCCTATTGCTGTTCACATGTTTTTCAGCAAAACTGTAAACACGTATTCAGCCCACATTTGGCCTTTCACTAAGTATTAGCATTTCAGTCGGTATTCGTTCCTCATTCGGATATGGTGAATATTTCACTACTAACGCAAATACGGCTCACTTCAATCACAGCATCACAGTGATCATTTCATTCAGTTCATGCATTCTGATTACTGTAATCGAACATATCGTATTTTATAATATGCAATTCAGTTAGTCACCCTACGTTCTTTTGTATTATAAATGCTATGCCATATTCCATTTTCATATTTGCAGCTTTTGTTACTTATTTTCACCAGGCCTCAGTACCTATGTATTTTTCATGGTTGCCCTCTTGGTATTCAGGTACTCATTGGCCTACACCAGTGATGGCGAACCTATGGCACGCGTGCCACAGGTGGCACGCCGTGCCCTCTCTGTGGGCACGCGGCCACAGGTCCGCCATCACTGCAGAGTAGGCACCTGCCTGCCCGAAACGGCAGGCGCCTACTCTGCTTCCGTGTCGGGAGGCAGGGGAGGGATCTGTGATGCTGATCCCCTGTCCTCCCGCGCGATGCTGTGTGGAGTGTTGCCGAGCGTTACCATGGCAACGCTCCACACAGCATCGCGCGGGAGGACAGGGGATCAGCATCACAGATCCCTGCCTCCCGACACGGAAGCACTGCCTGCCACCACTGGACCACCAGGGATGACGGTACCACCACCGGACCACCAGGGGTGGCTGTATCCCCCCCCCACTTCATTAAAGGTAAGAAGGAGGGAGGGGGGGGGGATACTGACACACAGCACCCCTACCCCCCCCCCCAGAAGTACCCTTACCCCCCCAGCACCACCCCTATCTCCCCAGCACCACCCCTACCCCCCCAGTACCACCCGTACCCCCACAGCACCACCCACCCCCCCAGCAGCACCCTACCCCCCCAGCACCCATACCCCCCAGAAGTACCCTTACCCCCCAGCACCACCCCTATCTCCCCAGCACCACCCCTAACCCCCACAGCACCACCCCTACCCCCACAGCACCACCCTACCCCCCACAGAACCCCTACCCCCCCAGAAGTACCCCCCAGCACCACCCCTATCTCCCCAGCACCACCCCTACCCCCCAGCACCACCCTACCCCCCCAGCAGCACCCTACCCCCCCAGCAGCACCCTACCCCCCACAGCACCACCCCACCCCCCCAGCAGCACCCTACCCCCCACAGCACCCTACCACCCACAGCACCACCCCAACCCCCCCTCAGCAGTACCCCTACCACCCCCAGCAGTACCCCTACCACCCTCAGCAGTACCCCTACCACCCCCAGCAGTACCCCTACCCCCCACACACAGCACCCCTTCCCCACACACACACACAGCACCCCTTCCCCCCACACACAGTACCCCTACCCCCCCACAGCAGCCCTACCCCCCACACACAGTATCCCTACCCCCCACAGCAGTACCCATACCCCACCAGCAGTATCCCTACCCCCCACACAGTACCCCTACCCCCCAGCAGTACCCCTACCCCCCACAGCACCCGTCTCACACACACAGCACCCCACACACACACACAGCACCCCCCTCACACACACACACACAGCACCCCCCTCACACACACACAGCACCCCCCAAACACACACACACACAGCACCCCCCTCACACACACACAGCACCCCCCTCACACACACACACAGCACCCCCTCACACACACACAGCACCCCCCTCACACACACACAGCACCCCCCCAAACACACACACAGCACCCCCCCCCCACACACACAGCACCCCCCCCCCCACACACACACAGCGCACACACACACACACAGCACCCACACACACACAGCACCCCCCCCACACACACACACAGCACCCCCCCACACACAAACAGCACCCCTCATAAACACACACACAGCACCCCTCATACACACATACAACACTCACACACATGCACCCCCACACACACGCACCCCCCCACACACGCACCCCCCACACACGCACCCCACACACACACACACGCACCCCCCCCCCACACACACACGCACCCCCCCCCCACGCACACACACACGCCCCCCCCACACACACGCACCCCCCCCCACACACACACACGCAATTGCCGTGTTGGCACTTTAAGGAAAAAAAAGTTGGCATGTATTGCGGTTTGGGCACTCGGGCTCAAAAAGGTTCGCCATCACTGGCCTACACTGTCTAGTAATTATGTGCGTAAGTATTACTACTGACTGTCTAAATTCATGTCAGGCCAAACTTGGGCCAATACATGTGTTCAGCATTTATGGTACTGGCGGTTAATAAGCTGTCTTATTTCACTGTCTGTCAATACTTACATAGAAATAAAGAAACATAGAATGTGACGGCAGATAAGAACCATTCGTCCCATCTAGTCTGCCCAATTTTCTAAATACTTTCATTAGTCCCTGGCCTTATCCTATAGTTAGGATAGCCTTATGCCTATCCCACACATGCTTAAACTCCTTTACTGTGTTAAAATAGAAAGCATCATATTCTGGGCTGCGCACGGGCATAGTCAATCGTACTTTAAAATTGTCGGTCATAATTATGTCTGTTATGTGTTTTTTTTGTTTTTTTTCAATGTCTAGATTTTTATTGACATTTTTCCTCATATTCAACATAAAATGGGAGATATTGGGGTACAGAAAGAAAGAAGGGAGGGGGGGGGGAGGGGATACAGCCATATATTAAGACCAACGTTGATTCTTGATAACGCAGATCAAGTATTCAGAGTGTGTGCGAACCGTTGCAGGAGGCACCAATCGAGTCCAAAACATGTAAATATATTACAAGACAAATATTGTAACAGTAACAGATATTGTGACATTAATCCTTAAATCTGTGGGCAGATCAATACATGCAGTTAAGACTTAAACAACATATTCTGTAAGTGAAGGAGATTCGTCTGCCCAGTTCGGGGTAGAGATCCACCTGTAGAGCGACTAGCTACTGGTGTGTGGTGGTATGCCCTCGGAAGGCTCCTGTTGAGCTCTGAATTGAACCCATCTGTGCCAACGTGCAGAGTATGTATGTTCCCTACTGTCAAGGCGGCTGGCCATCTGTTCATACCTACTCGATGTCTGTTATGTGTTAACCAGTGACTCTGTCTTATTAACAGCCTAACTAATCGTTAACCATAGAAAGAAAAGGAAATTGGAATATATAGGGTAATCCAAAGCAGTAAACCCCAGGCTGAGAAACTATAACAGCCAGGAAACCAACAATTGAATATGAAATTGCCCCTAGTATATTATCCCTTAAGCCAAGTGCTGAGAGCCAATATGACAATATATAGATGATAGACAAGTATGCAGACCTAAATTGGTCCGCTCATAAGTAAAGGAACAAGTAGTCCCATATATAGGATACAGAGATTAGCCAATAGTATAGAAAAGATAGCTAAAACAAATCTGTAAATAACTGCTTCAGGGTAACCCCACATAAACTAGATATAGCCAGTGTGAAATAAGCTAAACACTGCTGCTTAAAGACAGCCTATCAACTACCTAAAATAGCCAATTCTAACTCATCTACTACTGCCTAAAAATAGAAGCTGCCTATTTGCCCAGGGAGATCGTTAAGATTTATAGTAATAGCAAGTTGCTAAAGTATGCAAAAGCTGTCCAAGTATTAAAAATGACCAGCATTTTGGCGCTTATATGTGCTTTTGTCAAGAGCTAAGATCAGACTGAAGTAGACTTTTTTTTTTTTTTTTCAGTGTCAGCTGCATATACAATTGGGCAAAAAAAGACGATGAGGGTAATTAGAAGCAACAAATTAACCCCTCCGATGCCAGAGGGTCATGAAAGCAAACAAATTAACTCCTCCAATGCCAGAAAGCATGTAAAGAATTCAGTCAATCTTAAAGTATATATCACTAATAGGGAGAGGAAAAATATTAAGAAAGTCTTTCAAAATTGGATGTCACCTGATCCCAGCCTGCATCATATGTTGCAATCATACGTGGTGAATTTGTGGATTGATCAGGAGGGCCTCTAAAGCCTCTAAAGCTCTCCTGTAAGCTTTTTTAAAGGCATTTGTTGAGGTAGCCCTTATCCTTAACTTGCTGCCTTAGGACCCTAGCTTTATTTTTTAAGTCCTCAATAGTGCTGCAATTTCTACGGACCCTGAGGTATTGGCAAGTGGGTATGCCCTGCCTCAGGGGTCTAGGATGAAAGTTATTCCAGTATAGGAGGCTGTGGGCTTTTTTAAAGGGGTAGTTTGAATAGTTCCTTGACTTGTTATTGATGTTGTTAAATCAAGGGAGTTCAAAGTTGAACTTCCGAATTCAGAAGTTTAAATCGTTGATATTGAGAAGTGTTACAAACAGATTAGAATCCTCGAAAGTACCTTTCCACAAAACCAGAATATAATCTATATAGCTGACCCAAAGGTGTTTTATGGGGATGTATGATGAAAATTTGTCTGACTTAATAATCACCTCTTCCCACCAACCTAGGTGTATACGATGGGGCACAAGTTGTCTCCATCGCATTGCCCCACACCTGGTGGTAAAATTTGTTGTTGAAGAGAAAATAGTTGTGTGAAAGGATAAACTCGAGGAGCTTCAAAATGAAGCTTGACTGTAATTGGTAGTCTGTCCCCCTTTATTCGGGGTAGAATTTAACATGTTGGATACCTCCTTCATGAGGTATTGAGGAATACAGAGATTCCACATCCAGACTGCAAAGTGCTGCTGATTCGGGCACAGTCAGATCAGAGAGAAGAGCCAGGGTCTGCTTAGTATTTTGGATGAACGAGGGTAGGGATTCTACATATGGTCTTAAGATTCTGTTGATGTAGATACTCCCATTCTGCGAAAGGTTATCAACCCCAGATACATTGGGGCGTCCGGGGGGATTTTGTAGATACTTATGTATCTTGGGCAAGCAGTACAAGGTTGCTATCATTGGATTACGATTTAAGATGAATTCATATTCATCTTTAGATAGCAACCCTCTACTGCGGCCCATATATAGAATTTATTTATTTATTTATTTATTTTTGACAATCTTTATTTTGGATAGCATAGCAAGAGGTAATATAACAATAACAAGCAAAAACATGCCATGAGTACAATTCACCAAGCTTATAACAGGTGTACATCAGATATTCCAGGGTAGAGAGTTTTAGTTAATAGGATACTGCATAAGATATTGAATGCGCGATATATTCACAACTGCTATACATATTTTGTTAACCCCTAGTACAGTCGAGGTGGTATGACTTTGTAGAACTCTCGTTTGAGATCACTGTAAGACATATCAGGCTATCTGGATTTCTGTGCAATGTTTAGTGTTACAAAGTTATACTGTTACGAAGCTACATGCAGCTCTCAACCTATTTCTCTCCGAGTCGATTTCTCATCTCATCCCTTTAGTTCCCCCCAGTAACATGTGGGACTTTCCGTGTGTCTGAAGTCAAACTACATGCCATCTTCGCAGGGATACAGGGCCACAGTGGGGTATCCATGGCTAGTCCATGTGATCTAGAATAGGACACTAGGTGTTAGAAAGTCATGTCGGTGGAGGGGAGAGTGTCTACCCTCTAACGGGTCTGTGAGTTCGTCACTCGGGACGGTCGAGAGCGGCTCTAGGCCGTACCCAATACGGTTCATTACAGTGTGGAAATCAGGGGGGGTGTCTCTACGGAGGAGTTAAGGAGTCTGACTGTCGGGGCTAAGGGGAGGGGAGGAGGGGAAGAGGGAGGGTGAGGGTGGAGAGGGTCGGGTAGCCCGTCTCCCGCCCCCCGCCCCGGCGGCCGATATGTGCCACAGCCATGGCGTCCAGACATGGGTACATTTTTCTTGTCTATCCTGCAGGGCCGCCGTAAGGGATTCCATAGTCCATCCACTGCCGGAGTGTAGGCGCATCCCGCTGCTTCCACATCGTGGGGATCAGTGATGTGGCTGCCGTCAGCAAGTGTTTTATCAGGGATTTTTTATAGGCAGTAAGCGACATGTCTGTGTGGTGTAGGAGCATGGAGAGGGGTTGGAGCGGTAGTGTAACATCCGTGATCTGTTGAATGGAGTCTCTGACCGATGTCCAAAAGGGGATAATCTCAGGGCAGCTCCACCAAATGTGCAGGTAGGAGCCGTCTGAGGCTCCACACCTCCAACAATCTCCAGGTATCTCCGCGTCCATACGGTGCAGAGTGTCTGGTGTCCTGTACCAGTGCGTAAGGATCTTAAAGTTCATCTCTTGGAATTTGGAGCTGATGGAGCATTTATGTGACAGAATGAAAATCTTTTCCCACTCCTGGTCTGTGAGTGTGGTCCCCGTGTCCCTTTCCCACCTGGAATCATATCTCGGGTGTGACAGGTGTTCGCTAGCTAGAAGATGTGCATATAGCCTAGAGACCCCCTTATCCGGGTGTGACCTGGCCGTGCAGAGAGTTTCAAACTGTGTGACGGCTCTGTGTAGGCATTGTTTGGCTGGGAAAGTCTTGTAGTATGCTTGAATTTGCAGGTAATGGAAGGTGTCTAGTCCCGTGGGTACCTTGTCCCCTAAGATGTCCGCCAGGGGTTTAAGTCGGTTCCCTTGTGTGAGATGATGAAAGCTGAGCCAGTCGGTGTTGGTGTATGTGCTGAGGTCTGCAGGTGTGAGTCCCCCACCCACCCCCGGGTTGTGCGTTATGGGCGTGAGAGGACTGTCCGTGGTCGTAAGTTGGTGTGAGTATCGCAGTGTGTACCAGATTTGCAGTGTGGCGTCGATCAGCGGGTTGCCAATTCGCAGGGCTCCCAGCGTTAGAGTGCTTAACCAGAGGCGTGAGGGAAGAACGCCACCCGCCTGCGCAAGTTCCATGGGGACCCACAGCTTGTTGGTTGGGCGGGCGTGCCAGTCCACTAGCCTGAGTAGGTGGGCTGCTTGATAATATCTCAGGAATGACGGGAGCCCTGCGCCCCCTCTTGTTTTTGGGCGTTCCAGTATCGCCTTGCTTACCCTACTCTTTCTCCCGTTCCAAACGAAGTCTCTCACCGCCGCGGAGATCGCTTGGAAAAAGGTTCTTGGCAGTGTAACGGGGACCGCTTGGAACAAAAATAGCAGGCGGGGTAGCACATTCATTTTAACAACGTTTATCCGGCCGAACCAGGAGACATAAAGGCCCCTCCAGCGCCGGAGGTCATTCTGTAAGGCCGAAAGGATGGGGAGGAAGTTTAACTGGTACAGTAGGGTCAAATTAGTAGGTAGCCAGATCCCGAGGTATTTGAGTTTATCGGTGCACCATGAAAAGCGGAATTGTGAGTGTAGGTGTGCGATCCCCTCCGCTGTGAGTGAAATCGGTAGGGCCTCTGATTTAGTCATGTTCAGCTTGAGATTGGAGATGTCTCCAAACTCCCTGAAGGCCCGAAGCAGGTTGGGGAACGACACTATGGGGTTGTCTATAAAAAACAGCATGTCGTCGGCGTAAGCCGCCACCTTATGCTCCACTCGGTGCACGTTGTACCCCGTAATACCCCCGTCCCGTCTGACCGCCTCCAGGAAGGGCTCCAGGGTGAGGGCGAACAGGAGGGGGGACAGGGGACAGCCTTGCCTGGTGCCGTTGCGTATGTTCAACGGGGCCGAGAGCGCTCCGTTGATCCGGATACGTGCCGTGGGGTTAGTATACAAAGCTAAGATCCATGAGCGGATGTTGGGCCCGAACTGCATATGACGTAGGGTAGCTTCTAGGTACTTACAATCCACCCGGTCAAAGGCCTTTTCTGCGTCTGTGGAGACCAGCACCATATTTTTGTTGGTCGACCGGGCGGAGTGGATCAGATTGAGGGCTCGGATAGTATTGTCCCGTGCCTCTCTACCAGGGACAAAGCCCACCTGGTCCGGGTGGATCAGCGCGGGGAGTATGCGGGAGAGTCTCAGGGCCATGGTCTTGGCAAATAATTTTAAATCTGCATTGAGCAGCGATATTGGTCTATAACTCCCGCAGTCAGAGGGGTCCTTACCATCCTTGGGTATTACCGTCACCGTCGCGTGTAAAGTGTCTACAGGGAACCTGCCACCTTCTAACAGGGAGTTGAGACCCTGCAGCAAATGAGGCAGCAGTATATTTTTGAATTTGCGCAGGTACGTGGTCGGCAGGCCATCGGGGCCTGGGGCTTTGTTGGACTTAGATTGTTTAAGGGCTGCGGCAAGTTCCTCCTCAGTAATCGGGCGGTCCAAGTCCTCGGCTACGTCCACTGGGACCTTGCGCCCCACGTACTCAGAGAGGAACGCCTCTATCTTATGCTGGTGTAGGGAGGTGTCCATGCGGTGTGAGGTAGCGTCAATATTGTACAGATCTGCGTAAAAATGCCTAAAAGCTTGTAAGATGTCCGGAGGTGTCCGTTTCACCGTCCCATCCCTGCCCCTTATCTGATGTACGTGTTGCTGTCTATGCCTCTGTGTCAGGGAGCGGGCCAACATTTTCCCGCATTTGTTGGAGAATTCGTAAAAGTGTCTATTAGACTTCCGGATAGTGTGTAACAGATTCTGTGAAAGCAAATCCCTGAGCTGTCTACGTTGGTCGGTGAGAAGGCGGTAGGTATCGTCTGTATGGTCTTTTTTATGTCGCGTCTCGAAGTCCGCTATCGTTCGTGTCAGTGTCTGGATCTGTGTGGCGTGGTCTTTCTTGCGTTGGGTGCAAAGTTTGATAAAATGTCCCCTGATCACACATTTATGTGCCTCCCACACCGTGAGGGGGGCCACGTCGGTGCCGTAGTTGTCAGCAAAGTAATGCGTCAAGGTCTGTGCTATTTGGGTGGTGAAGGTAGTGTCTCCCAATACACTTTCATTGAGTTTCCAACAACGCTCCCGGGGTTTGAAGAGTGGGGACTTAAGTGTGATGAGTACTGGGGCATGGTCCGAATCATGTTGTATCCCAATGTTGGATGTGAGGAGGAAGGGGAGGTATTCTTGGTCTATCCGGCTATATCTATTGTGTACTGCGGAATAGCATGTGTAGTCTTTAGCGTCGGGATGCGCCACCCTCCAACAGTCGACCAGACCTGATTTTCCCAAAGCTTGTTTGGCTTGCCTTAAGCAATGTGCGGGGATGGTACTGGTGCCCACGGATGTGTCCATCCGGGGGTCCAGCGGGATATTAAGATCGCCGGCTAGTATCAAAGTTCCCTCTCGGAACCTCTCCAGTTGTGTCAAGGTTTTCGTCAGGAATCGATGTTGTCCCTTGTTGGGGCAATAGATCGTGGCAAATGTGTACTTATGCGCTGCAATTACTCCCTTTACAAATAAAAACCTCCCCTGTGGGTCTGCTTGCGAGGTAGTGTTCTCGATTGGGACCGTATTAGCGAAAATAATGGCCACGCCTGAGCGTTTGGACTCCGGGTTGTTGGCGTAAAATCCCAGCGGGTACGTCTATCCCGTATCTGGGGGGCCTCGTCGCCTTTAAGGTGCGTTTCCTGCAGAAACGCTATCGAGGCTCTGTGTGACCACAAGGTTCTCAATAATTGTCGCCGTTTTTCGGGGGCATTAAGACCTCGAATATTATGCGAGAATAGGGTCAGGGAAGCGGGGGTGAAAGTGGTCGCCATGGCTGTTCGGGGCGGAGGGGGGGTGAAGAAGGGGAGCTGGGAGGGGAGAGGTAGGGGTACTATCCCTGTATGTGGGTCCAGGCCCGTCAGGGACTTCGGGGGGTTAGGCAACTAAGACCCTAGGTCGTGAGAGGGTGACCTGATCTACAGGTGGGTCGGTTGCGGGGGGATGAGAAAGTCCGGTAGGAGAGGTTCGTCCAAAGAGAACGGTGCCCGCTCTCCCTCGACCCACGTTGTGGGGCGTACGTCCCGACTATTAGTCGTCCGGGGAATGGGAATTCACGTGGTGGAGCGCCAGAGCCAGCATGTAAACAGGGCAGAGGGGGGGGGGTACCGTCCGGGTTGGGGCGTCTGGGTACTGGCTATGATAGTGTTGCCACCTCGCGTCATCAGCATACCCCGTTAACCTTAGACTGTTTGCTTATATCTCAACAGTGCTTATTAAGGTGCACGGCCCCGGGGTCCCTCCACTGAGCCATACCCCACCCACCATAAAATTCCCTTCAAGGGTGGCGTTCGAGGCCTGGAGCCCCATGCAGCGTCAAGGCCTATAAATCTGCTAATTCAATCGATGGGGAAGGGCCATATAGTGGCTCCATACTGTTGGTGCCATGCCCCGAGAGGCTCGAGAAGGGGCGATATCTCCTCCTAGTGTGAGGATCTACTGGTGCCCGACTCGCACCCGAGGGTCGGGGGAGTTGCTAATTTGACGTGGGGGGGCCAATGTGGAAAAGGTACTTAACTGCGTTGGCCGCGAGGAGACCCCGAGGCCGTCGTAAGAGGTCAGGTTGAACCCCGCCATTCCCGCCCCACCAGTGCAGATCTATAATTCAGTTATCAAAGTTATCCATAACAGAATAAAACAACAAAGGACCAAACATAACTGCTGTCATATATCATAACCGTTGACATACATTAACCTTTAAGAGCCTCGTGTGTTGGGGAGGAGCTACCCCGGGGCCGCAGTCCAAACCGCCCGCCACGGCATTGTAGAGACACCGCACACAGTATAATCGGGGGACAGCACGTGGCGCGAGCGGTTCAGCGCGGCCCCCGGGCCGCACCCGCCGTAATAGACAGACAGCCAGACCAGGTCGTCATTTAGTGCCGCCAGACCGCAGGCGTCGGCCTAGCGGCCCACCGCCTGCCGTGGGGCGGCATGTGCATCTAAGTCGGATAGGGTGACACACCATGGTATAGTACTAGCCCCCGCCCTCCAGCAATATTCATAAACTGCCCAAATACAACTACAGAACGTTTCTTCTGCCCCGTGGATGCCCCCTTGCCAAGTGTGGGCCAAAAGTTCAGGCTGGCAGGCCTTCGTAGGCAGCGTGTGAGGGTGGTTCCTAAACTGGTCCTTAAACTGCTGCCTTAAGTTAAGTTGGCCGCTCCCCAGGCGGAGGGGTACTATCGATCAAACTGAGCCTGCCCGCATGGGGTGGTAGGGGGTATGGAGTCTCAAATGCCCCAGGAAAGAAGGTGTTGGCGTTTACCCGTTCCCCACCCAAAATCGGCAAGGGCCTAGATGTAGCTTTGGAAAAGCCGCTACTGTTCACATCGCAACAAGTATGTAGGGAGGCCCTGCCGGCGGACTGTCCCGGTTCCCACCCATGTTATAAGCTAAGTGTTCTAGTGTAAATATAATCGTGGCAACTTATCTGTTATCGACGTCGCCTGGGGAGGCCTCCTCAGGTCGGCTCCTGCTGCTGCGGGACCAAGACGACGTGTTGCTTAACTGGTGACCAGTTGTTATTCTCCTGGGCCTGCTGGGCCCCCCCAGCGGACGAGTTGCGCATCTCTCCTAGGTAGATTACGGAGAGCCTCAGGACCTCGGGGTGGGATGGTCGCGGTGGAGGCTGGTCCAGGATCCAATTGCGGACAGTGACTGGCGGTAGATCGAGGGCTCTCAGAAAGCCGGGTATATCGTTAGGCCATCGCAGGGAGCACCACGTGTTGCCCTTCTTAGCCTGAAGGCTAAAAGGGAAGCCCCATTTGTATGGGATGCGCTTTTCCTGAAGGATGCCTGTCAAGGGTCGCAGGGCTCTCCGCGCGTCTAAAGTGAGGGCTGAGAGGTCTTGGTATAAGGAAATCGGGGCGTCCAGATAGGTGACTGTCTGCGTGCGAGCTGCCCTCATAATGGCTTCTTTGAGCTGAAAGGAGAGGAGGCAGCAGATCACATCTCGGGGCAGGCGATCCCTTCTCGGGGGCCGCAGGGCCCTGTGTGCACGTTCGATGTGGTAGTCATCCTGAGCTCTGTCGCCCAGTATACGAGTGAAAAGCTGTGCGAGGGCAGTACCCAGGTCTTCAGTTTCAGCTTCGGGCATACCTCTGATCCTGATATTGTTCCGCCTGCCCCGGTTGTCCAGATCCTCCACCTGTCTGCGGAGTTCTAGGAGTACTGAGCACCTGCGCACCTCCAGAATCTCCTCACGGATCGCCGCTCTCAGTTCCGCTACCATGGCAGTTTTATCTTGCTTGGTGAGCATATTAGCCGATATGGCCGTCAGTTCTGCAGTGATATGTGTTAATGTTTCCCCTCTTGCAGGGCTAGGCTCCGAGCCTGCTCCGCTCTCAGCACCAGGGGATGCCGCCGCCATTTTGTCTGCCTGCCTCGTGGCACGGTAAGCGTCGGGTGTGGAGAGAAAATCATCCATCGGGCCGGCCTGTTTTCTCGATGGGCTAGTACCCGATGGTCCTGGGGTGCCCTGGCGCCTAGTTTTCCCCATTTCACCTGCATGGTTTCGCTAATAATAGGGGCTATGTGGGTCGAGATCGCGGAGCTCCGAAAAGCACGTCTCACTCCATGCGCCGGCAAGCCACGCCCCATAGAATTTATTTGTATTCATATAAGAATACATTAGTGGGATCAGATTTTAAATATATATCCCTGTCCTCAAGAAACTTATGAGCCATCTCAACATAGTTTGCCGAATTCATGACAACAATGTTATCGGCAGGTTTTATAATGATTCCGTTGTCTTTTATGAGGGCCTACAGAGCTTTGTTTTCATGTTTGGTTACATTCATGTTTGGATAGAATTGCAAATCAACAGTTTTAATGTTCTCAATTTCAAATTTTACTGCCTCTAGAAATAGCTCAATATTTCGGAAGCTGACCATATTTGGGGTGAAACGGCTCTTAGGTTTCAGATCTGTGTGTCCATGAGTAGTAGTTTCATTGTTTTCTTCTAGAAGAGACATTAGACCATCATAGTCTCTACTAGGCAGGCCTAGATCGCTGGTCCTTCTCTCTGTCTGAAGTTTGTGGTATTTGTGTAAAGCAAGTTTCCTGGCAAACAAATGTAGATCTTTAATCCATACAAACTTATTAAAAGCTGGGACCGGTAATGATAAGAAAGGAGCCCTTTCTCTTCCTTTTATTTGCATATTTACTCTCACCCTCACCATATCTCCCCTATAATTATTGAATTTAATCCTTTTGTACTCTTCCCTGTCCCTTCCTTCCCTTCCTTCCCTTCCACCATGAAGGGGAGAGGGGAAGAAAATCCAAAGAAAGGAGTGGCTCCCTACAAAATAAATTCTACAAATTGTTTAAAAGTTTCTGATTGGAGAAACTTTTCGCATATGTGTCAAAATTAAGTTTTCTCTGAGCAAATGAATATCTCTGAGGTTGACCTATCTTCCAATACTTTAGAGTCTTCAACTTTTCTAACCCGTTCCTTTTACCTTGGCTGATTCTCATTTCTCAAATATAGACCTTGATTTAATATTGCTGAATATGTTTTTATTTCACATTTTTGGATAAACTTTGAAAATGATTTAATGTTATGAAAAATATTTTAATTTTGTAATATGTTAATATTTTCTAGATTTCTTGACTTTTTTTTATATATGATATATTTTTGATATTTGTATATGTTGAAAAAAATATTTTAAAATGTTATCCAAAAATATTAAAATGTTTGAAAAGCATATCCAAAAATATGAAATAGTTTGAGAAACTTCATCCAACAATATTAAATCAAGGCAATAGTGACATGAGAGACACTGCTTTTCAAACTGACAGAAGCCATACCATTGTGTCTCCAGAGAGGAGAGGGATATCAATCCAAAATGTGCATATGGCACACGTAAACTGCATGCACAAATTTGATTCAGGAAGCCAGATAGAAATTCTGACTGTCTTAAAAGCCACTATATGAGCTTCAAGTAAATGCATGATATGCTCTGCATCATAATTGTTGCAATAATGATAATTGGAATAACTTTTTAATCTGTACAATGTACAAACAGATTCAGAAAAACTTTAACCTGAGAATGTCCCTTGAGCCTGCATCAATGAGCCAATCTAAGGTGTTTGCATCCATTGTCACATTTTTTCAACTCTCTAATATCTCCATCTCTCCCGGGAGCTGGCAGAATGAAAACGCATTGGAGACTTGACAACGCTAATGTTGGCCTAGCCTGTTCAGCAAATGTGGAAGCTGTAGAAATAGCATGTAATGTTTGGGTATTGCATAAATAAAGATTGAGCTAAATAATACATTGACAACTTGCTTCAACTGCACATGACTGCTAATCCTTCTTCTTGTAAATGTTTAAATCAGTGTTTCCAACAACTATCTGTATTGTAGATATTGATGAGTAATATGTCTGTTTGCACCCAAATCCTCCATCTCCCAACATCCGTAATTATGTTGTCCAGCTATGGCAGAGGCACAACTATGATGATACTACATAAGGATGTCCAAGCAGTATGGTAGCTTTGTTCTCCGTTACGCACTGGAAAACTTACTCTAGGCTGTATTAGGCTTACTGTGTTTCTTGTTGCCACTACTACCCGAGGACCTACTCACTTATAGCAATGTCTACCTGTCCTAATCCCTAGTCTACTTTCTGGCCTGATCCCCCTGAATCCTCTATTGCTCCTTTACCATACAATATACAGTATAAAACCCTCTTCTTGGATGGTGCAACTGTGAGCAACACATTTATATGCCCTGTCACTGGAATTGTCTTGACTAAGAACTTTGTAGCACCAGTGACATGATGATACCTGATTTTTCTCTTACTATTAAGTCACAATAGGCGTAGTCATACAAAAAAAGATAACAGTCACAAACCCAATGTGTATTAAAACATGTCCAAAAGGGAAGGGAGTACAATTGTATAGTATTGATTGAGAAGTTAAAATTAGAAAAATAACACTCAATTAGTCAAAACTCAAGTGCAGGCATTAGATTTCTTGGTATAAAATTTGTGCTGGAATTCCAGAAACATGTATATTTTTATCTCAGGGACCTTCTTTTAATAGTTACATAATAATATAAGATGAAAAAAGGTTAAAGTCCATCACGTCTGGCTTTTTAATCTGCTGTTAATCTACAAAAAGATGAAAAATACAATTAAAGGCAATTTCCATTTTTGCCATAAAATTGGAAAAAATAATTTTGGATTTAAAAATGTAAAAGAGATTTCTTATTTGATCAACAAGTTGTTACTTGTAGCGGATCGCGGGTAACCCGGTGGGTTACTTCCGCTAATTCCCTTCCTTTAGCCATTCAGGAACTATTTCAGAATATCAGGAGACCCATTCCCGTCCCCCCAGTAACTGGACGACACACACAGTTCTGGAGGTACAACACAATTTTATTAAGCCACACTCAACTTTTATGCATGTCCCCGTGCAAGGGGTTTTCCTCTCAAACCAACAGGGGTCATATCCCAGGAGGATTCGTACCTGGGAGCCAAAGCGCGGGAAAGGGGGTCATTGTCCCTTTGTCTCCCAGGTACAGAAAGCCCACCACACATACAAGGGGTCTTCCACCCCAACGGACAGGGGGTCTTCATCCCAGGATCCCCTGTGTCTGAAAGCCAAGGCGCGGGAAAAGGAACTATTCCATTCTCTCCCAGGCACAGTAAAGCCAGCCAAAGTAGCCACACCAACCTCAGGTGTCCACACCAGGGCACCTTCTCTGATCAAAATCCATTCACAAGACTCCGGTGCTGAAATCTGCAAGGAAAGCGTCTCCTTTTGGGGTACAAATGCTACCCTTGTTAGGCGTTCGTCTATACGAAAGGCGGCCACCCAGGGGAGCATTCATTAATTACTTCCCTTGCGGTTTCTCACTATGTTGCCAGTGCGAATCTTGCGGTTTCACACTTATGTTGCAAGTGCGAACACACACAATATGGACGGGTCTTCACGAATAGGCATTGGTACTGCCATATGACCTATTAAAAGATCCCTGATGTTGTAGTTGTACCTTCCAAATGTTGATTTAGATTTTATTTTAAAAACTAGGTGGAAAATTCCACATCTTTCTTTTTTTTCCTGCAAATAACTTTTCCCACTGGTGTTGATGAAATCTCTTTTATTATACTCATAAACATATCAAGATTGTAACATGACCAATGACTACACTTATCACTTTTGTCCAACTTTATAACTCTTCTCTGCACTGTCTTAAGCCAATGTGCAAATTATGAACAATAATTTTCATCTAAACCAATTGCTATGAATTTGTACATTAACTATTTGTGTGGAATCCAAATAGACTACATAAACCACTGTAAGAACCTGATCTATACTTCTACTGACTTCTTTATAGCAAGCAAGCAAGTTAGTTTGACATGATGAGCCTTTAATGTTTACTAGTTATGACATGTTATTCCCAATAAATCCTGAATAGTATGCTTTAACAATGTTTCAATGACAGATATTAAGCTCACAAGTGTATAATTTCCTGACAGACATCTTTTCACACCTTTTCAATGGGGTCACTAAAATGGCTTTGGATCATTTAGCAAACATTGATAAAATGAAGGCTACTTAATAAAGGAATGCAGACGAATTTGACTTAGCTTAGGTTATTGGCACACAAGTGTAAAGGGAATCCTCCAGCATGTAAGTGTTAAAGGGATCATGTCTGGGAACAAAATCACCTTTGAATTAAATACTGGAAATAACCTATAATTTCTGTTAACCTTTTTCGATGTGATGCTCCATTTTCTTTTAATTGTATTAAAGAAAGTTTATATAAACAAAACTCCAGGGCCTGACGGTATCCATCCACGAGTACTTAAGGAACTAAGTGTAGAACCTCTGTTTTTAATCTTTCAAGATTCTTTTCTTTCAGTGTTCCGGAGGATTGGAGGAAGGCAGATGTGGTTCCTATATTCAAAAAGGGTTCAAAATCCTTGCCTGGAAATGATAGACTTGTGAGCTTAACTTCTGTGGTTGGGGAAATATTTGAAAGGATATTAAGGGATAATATTCAAGAATTCCTTGAGAAGAACATGGTTATCAGCAACAATCTGCATGGTTTTATGAAGCACAGGTCATGTCAAACTAATTTGATTGCGTTCTACGAAGAAGTAAGTAGAAGTATAGATCAGGGTGTTGCAGTGGATGAAAACTATTTGGATTTTGCCACGGCATTTGATACAGTTCCACACAATAGATAAGTGTTCAAACTCAAGGAAATCGGTCTAGATCAGGGGTTCTCAACCTTGTCCTCAAGGACCCCCTACCAGTCCAGGGTTCAGGGATTACCTGGGTGTGTCTAAAGTGTTTAGAATAAGAAAAGAAAACAGAGTCTAAGGTGTTTTTTTTCCTTTTTCTAAACACCTTAGACACACCCAGGTAATGCCCAAATCCTGGACTGGTAGGGGGTCCTGAGGACTGGGTTGAGAACCTCTGGTCTAGATGAAAATGCTTGTTCTTGGGTAGAACATTGGCTTCAAAATAGAGTACAAAGAGTTCTCATTAATTGTACATTTTCAAGCTGGACAGAGGTGGCAAGTGGTGTCCCTCAGGGTTCTATGCAACAATGTGCAATGTCAATCAGCAGTGGCTAAGGCCAGTAAGGTATTGTCATGCATGAAAAAGGGCATTCATTCTCGGGATGAGAATATAATTTTGCCTCTTTATAAATTACTGGTAAGACCACATATTGAAAATGCTGTGCAATTTTGGCCACCTGTTCTAAAGAAGGATATTATGGCACTAGAAAAAGTGCCGGGGCAGACTACAAAATTAATAAAAGGAATGGAACATATCAGCTATAAAGAAAGGTTAACAAATTTAAACCTCTTTAGTTTAGAAAATCGTTGCCTGAGAGGGGATATGATAACATTATACAAATATATTTGGGGCCAATACAAACCATTGTGTGGAAATCTATTCACAAACTGGACTTTACATAGGACACAAGGTCATGCGTTTAGACTGGAAGAAAGAAAATTTTGTCTAAGGCAAAGGAAAGGTTTTTTTTTGCTGTAAGAACAATAAGGATGTGGAATTCTCTGCCTGAAGAAGTGGTTTTATCAGAGTCCATACAGATGTTCAAACAGCTACTAGATTCATACTGCAAAAACAGAATATTCAAGGATATAATCTTTCAATGTAGGGTAATAACTGCTTGATCCAAGGATAAATCTGACTGCCATTCTGGGGTCAAGAAGGAATTTCTTTTCTAGCTTGTTGCAAAATTGTGCTTCAAAGTGGGGTTTTTTTGCCTTCTTTTGGATCAACAGCAAAAAACAAATGTGAGGAAGGCTGAACTTGATGGACACAAGTCTCTTTTCAGCTATGTAACTATGTATACTATAGATTTACTGATTGATATCACATCCAGGTTCAGACCTCCCAACTATGCCGATATAAGCAAATTTTAGGTCCTATCTCGCGATCCTGACTTAGTTGCCTGGTGTCCCACTTTTGGGGACACAAAGGAACTGTCCCCAACAAGCATAGCGTGACGGCACCAAAAGACACGCTCTCGCAATCTTCAGGGCACTAGGACACTAGGACACTGCAGAGAGCAAACAGTGGGCTGGCTTTAATGATTGGCAGGCAGCATGGTGTGTATTCACGCGGGCTGACCTGACACAGCCACAATCCACACTGCAGGATGAGAAGCAAATGAGATGTATGAAAGTGTTCTATTCTTAAAAGTAGTGCAAATATGTTATATATAAGTGAATAAATTACCAATGGAATGTGCCTGTTGGTCCTCTAGTTTCCATGGTGGGTGCCCTATTTATATTACTAATCATTTTTCCAAAAACAATCTCCTTCAATATTTTTGTTTCTCCTGATCTCACTATGCTCTCATTATGGTCACTATTCTTATTTTGACGATGATGACTCACATTTTAATTACGTAAAATGTCTGAGCTTATAAGAATGATTTACATGGAGGTGCCCAGTTACAAAGTAAAGGTATATATACTGGTATAAATGTCTTCATTTAATTTCCAACCTCAAGAAACATATTTGTAAGATATAGGGTTTAGCAAACATTACATTAAAATTCTTGTGAAATGATAGCTGCCTTTGAAATATTATCCTAGTTAATTTATATTGATTGACAGAGCTATGGGTTTAGGAGGGAAAGTCAATTTACCAATATGTTCATGCATGTTTTTCTTCAGCTCAATTTACTTATTTTGTCACTGTGAACAGAAGGCTGTGGAGTGAAGTGCCCCTTTAATCCTAGTTAAATCTAATATGCAACTGTTATGCATATACCAAATTCTATGTCAAATACCATCTATTCTTAAAAGTAGTGCAAATATGTTCAAGTGAGTAAATGTGAATGTGAATGTGTCTGTTGGGAAAGTGCACCGCCATGTTTATTATGAGGAAGATATAGATTAATGGGGCACGCATTGCACCACAACTACTTTAGCATCTGCAAGTCCCTTCATGTGGACAAGTTATCGGCGTGAGAACCAGGAGGTATAATTCCGGTATAATACCAGGAGAGATAATTCCATGCTCTCTGAGCTGTCAGTTTGACAAATCAGTTAAACAAAAAAGCGCAAGGACAGTAACCTGGTACTATAACCTAACAAACACATTTAAGTTGTTATAGTGTCTAGAATATTCGTTAAACCTTAGGCTCCTTTACTATTTCTAACAATTCTTAATGGATTTGTATTTGTGCATTGGTGCAAGGGATGGAGCTAGGCAGGTGCTTTCTGACCATATGATGCAGAACCAGTTTGACTTCTTAGAATGGGGATGGCAGTGATTGTGGTGTTTGGAGTGTTCCTTTAATGATATTTTATGGTGTCCGTTACATAGATGCCTTTATGTTTGGCAAATCCTGTACTATTATTATTGTTAGCATCCATATATAGCGTACGTTTTTATACAATGGAGATATTTAACAATAGCAGAGTTATTATTATTATTATTTTTATTATGATATTTATAGAGCGCCGTCAAATTTTGCAGCGCTTTACAATGGGTGGACGAACACACATGTAGTTGTAACCAGACAAGTTGGACACACAGGAACAGAGGGGTTGAGGACCCTGCTCAATGAGCTTACATGCTAGAGGGAGTGGGGTAAAGTGATACAAAAGGTAACTATACTATTAGACTAGTGACAGTTGCAGAAGAGGAATCAGTTGGGAGCTATTAAATTAACAGTTTAATTGATACGCTTTTATGAAGAAGTGGGTTTTTAACAATTTTTTGGAGGAGTGGAGACTGGGTGAGCATCTAACGGAGGAGGGAAGCGAGTTCCACAGGAACGATGCAGCCCTCGAGAAATCTTGAAGGCGAGCATCAGAGGTGGGAGTACGGTAAGAAGATAGACGTAAGTCTTCAACAGATCGTAAGGGCCTAGACGGGACATACTTGTGTATAAGGGAGGATAGATAGGTGGGAGCAGATAGATAGTTGAAAGCAAGAACCAGAATTTTAAATTGAGCTCTATATTTTATAGGAAGCCAATGTAGGGATTGACAGAAGGGTGAGGCATGGGAGGTGTGGGCGGACAGGAAGATGAGCCTCGCCGCTGCATTCATTATGGACTGTAACGGCGCAAGTTGGGAGCACGTAAGACCTCTGAGAAGCAGATTACAGTAGTCAAGGCGAGAAAGGACAGTGGAATGGACCAACACCTTAGTCGCATCTGGCGTTAAGTAGGGGCGGATGCGCGCAATGTTTTTGAGATGGAAATGACAGGAAATGACAGTTATTTATTAAAGTGAGCTAATTGTTCCAGTTTGGCTATTGTGATCTTAGATTTGAAATTCACCTTGAATTCTCACTTTAGTAAATAACCCTATTAAAAAATTGACAAATAAAAAAAGTATATAGTGATTAGTGCACATACGCTGCATACAGAATCAGCAGGCTAATAAGTCGACACGTGATTATAATGGCCCTGTTGTTCCAATATAAAATGTGTCCCTTTTTATTTTGTATTCACTTAGTCTTATACTTTTTGTGGGATCTGGGGAAATGGCGAGGGGAGACTTAAAGCGTTATTTTTAAAATCGAGAATTGTCTTAAATTCAAAGTAGATTCCAACGGAATTTCAAATTTAAGGCGAACATAGCTGAACTAGAAAGATAGCCGACTTGGAGAATTATTCCAGTGCATTTACTTTTTTCTTAAATTCCCTTTGAATTTCTGATGCTTCTTACTTTAGTAGAACTGTTTCTTGCTTACACAGAAAGATCTTTTAAAGGGATGTGTGGGACACACTACACAGTCTCAAGGATGCTTAATTTTGTGGACGCCTTCATCTACAAACATACACATTCTTTAAATACATACAGGGTTTTCCCCTAAACTGTGAATTGTAAATACAAAAAAAAATTTAAAAAACAGGCAAACAGTTGAACTTGAAAAATGTTGAAGATTAGCTATAATCACAGCGTAGTTATTTTAGTAATTTGCATTTTTTCCATTCAGATTTCAATTAAGTACGATTTAGAGTTTGTTGAATAAGTCAGATGAATATAAACATTTGAATAATAATGACATTACCCATATTGCGGAGGCAAACACTGACACACCATAAACAGACCATATACTGACACAGATACTGACACAAAGACAGGTCATAGTATATTTTTTGCTATTTTTACACAAATTACCCAAATAAACCCACAGAGTAATTCTGAAATTCTGAAAGGAGTGATACATGAAGTGGGAGAGATTGAGGGACTCCAGCAACCAGACACAAACCTATTTATATCCTGTGACAATAGGAAACTTGCAGTCTCTCTTTCAGCTCTAATTACCTTAAAAGGACAGGAACAGATCTGGACACAAAAGACAACACATCAGTCCTCATTATCCAGAGGATTAGTGATTGCTTCTTTGGCTTCATTGTCAAAGACACAAACAGGAATTCTGTAAGCCAGAAATCCTAGCTTTGTTTGTGGTTGTTTGCAATGTCCACTTTTATGCATACGAAGAACACTATAAATTTAAGCATTGCTTCTTTACATTAATGCTAGTACTGCATTAAAGGAACTCTCCCAGCACCATAACCACTACAGCACACTCCACTATGCCCTCTGTTAACTTTTCCCAGATCTAAGCCCTGCAGTGCTAAGCATCATCTAATTGCTGTCAGTTATTTAGTTAAATCCTGCTCTCTGTCTGATGTTGTGGATGCAGGGATGGGTGCCCAGCGGAACCCTAGGTAAGATGTAAAACCATTCTAAAAAAAATCTAACTTACTGACACCATAACCAATACAGTATGCTGTCCAGTATTGGGAATACCGTTTTTATGCACATTAGTCACAGAATGGGTCATTTAAGGAATATGATTTAACCCCTTAAGGACCAAACTTCTTGAATAAAAGGGAATCATGACATGTCACACATGTCATGTCTCCTTAAGGGGTTTTAAGGAATAGCAGAACAAAGTTAGATCTAGGCTAGGAAGCTATATAAAGTTAGGGATTAATTCAGTAAAATAGGAATTATGATGAATTGGTAATACTTGTCCAAAATAGTTGTTTTGAAAAATATATTCCAACTTGGCTTATATTTCACTCCAGTTGTTGTTGTCCTAGAATCTGCTACTGCCTTGTCAATTTTATTTTCCAGGGTCCCTAGTTTAGAAACATAGAAACATAGACTGTGACGGCAGATAAGAACCATTCGGCCCATCTAGTCTGCCCAATTTTCTAAATACTTTCATTAGTCTCTTATATCTAAGATAGCCTTGTGTCTATCCCACACATGCTTAAACTCCTTCACTGTATTAACCTCTACCACTTCAGCTGGAAGGCTATTCCATGCATCCACTACCCTCTCAGTAAAGTAATACTTCCTGATATTATTTTTAAATCTTTGCCCTTCTAATTTAAGACTATGTCCTCTTGTTGTGGTAGTTTTTCTTCTTTTAAATATGGTCTCCTCCTTTACTGTATTGATTCCCTGTATGTATTTAAATGTTTCTATCATATCCCTCCTGTCTCGTCTTTCCTCCAAGCTATACATGTTAAGTTCCTTTAACCTCACCTGGTAAATTTTATCCTGCAATCAATGAACCAGTTCAATAGCGCTTCTCTGAACTCTCTCTAAAGCATGGGTCGTCAACTTGGTCCCTACCGCCCACTAGTGGGCGTTTCAGGATTCCAGGTGGGCGGTAGGGATTTTCAATTTTTTTTTTATAAATTGGGCAGGCGGGCGGGCGCGAGCCGGCGGTACCACTGTGACTGGGTACCGCCATCACCACTTGCGACCCCGGCGGCAAACCGCCGGGGCCGCATATGGAGGGGTCCATCGGGTGGCCCATGCTGTCAGGGCCACCCGATGGATGTGGATTGTGAGGGGGCCCGGTCAGCGCTGTTAAAGCCCAGCGCTGACCGGGCCCCCTGTGATGACATCAAATCTGCTGGGAGGAAGTGATTCCCCGGTCACTCCTCCCAGCATACAGAGAGCCGCGCGGGAGGAAGGAGGAGGAGGGAGTCAGAGTGGGAACTCTGACTCCCATGCACCTGAGCCACCACTGGACCCCAGGGAAAGTCACCCTCCTGCACCTTAAAGGTAGGAAACAGGAGGGTGACTTAAATATAATGTGTGTTTGTTTGTGTATGTGTCTTTGTATGTATGTCTTGTGTGTGTGTGTCTGTATGTATGTCTTGTGTGTGTCTTATGTAAGTGTCTTGTGTGTGTATGTCTGTATACATGTGTCTTGTCTTTGTATGTATGTCTTGTGTGTGTCTTATGTGTGTGTGTATGTCTGTATATATGTGTGTCTTGTCTTTGTATGTATGTCTTGTGTGTGTCTTATGTATGTGTCTTGTGTGTATGTCTGTATACATGTGTCTTGTGTTTGTATGTATGTCTTGTGTGTGTGTCTGTATGTGTGTCTTATGTATGTGTCTTGTGTGTATGTCTGTATACATGTGTCTTGTGTTTGTATGTATGTCTTGTGTGTGTGTCTGTATGTGTGTCTTATGTATGTGTCTTGTGTGTGTGTATGTCTGTATACATGTGTCTTGTCTTTGTATGTATGTCTTGTTTGTGTCTGTGTGTATGTCTGTATATATGTGTGTCTTGTCTTTGTATGTATGTCGTGCGTGTGTCTTTGTATGCATGTTTTGTGTGTGTGTGTTTGTATGTATGTTTTGTGTGTGTGTGTGTGTGTGTCTTTGTATGTATGTCTTGTGTGTGTGTGTCTTTGTATGTATGTGTCTTTGTATGTATGTCTTGTGTGTGTGTGTCTTTGTATGTATGTCTTTGTGTGTGTGTGTGTGTCTTTGTATGTATGTCTTTGTATGTGTCGTGTGTGTGTGTCTGTCTGTATGTGTCGTGTGTGTGTCTGTCTGTATATATGTGTGTATGTATGTGTGTCTGTTTCTTGTGTCTGTCTGTATGTCTGTATGTGTGTCTGTATGTATGTGTGCCAGTCTGTTATAGTGGGATACCTAGCTCAGCCTTCCTACTGGGCATTGCTATAAGGAAGGTTAAAAAAAGGGGGGGGGGAAAGGTGGGGAGGGGAATTGAGGAGGGAGAAGAGGGGAGCTGACGCACAGATGAGAAATCATATTATGCGCAAACAGAGAAGTCGTCTGAATATCACCGAAAGAGGAGACCTTAGTTTGTTCCTTACAACCTCAAGGATCTCATTAATCACTAGTAAAGGTAATTTCAATTTACTTTATTGTTTTCTCATTAAACTTTTTATAAAGTTAAAAACATTATAAACATGCATTAATTGCAAATAAAAAGATAAATGTACGTACATTTATTTTTTTAAAAACACCCTCCTTTCGAAAAAAATATTCCGCACTTGCGCGAAAACTGGTGGGCGGTAAGGAAATTTTTTCAACCAAAAAGATGCATTAGTGGGCGGTAGTTAGAAAAAGGTTGACTACCACTGCTCTAAAGTATCAATATCCTTCTGGAGATACGGTCTCCAATCCTGTGTACAATACTCCAAGTGAAGTCTCACCAGTGTTCTGTACAATGGCATAAGCACTTCCCTCTTTCTACTGCTAATACCTCTCCCTATACAACCAAGCATTCTGCTAGCATTTCCTGCTGCTCTATATCTGCCTACCTTTAAGTCATCAGAAATAATCACCCCTAAATCCCTTTCCTCAGATGTTGAGGTTAGGACTCTATCAAATATTCTGTACTCTGCCCTTGGGTTTTTACGTCCAAGATGCATTAACTTACACTTATGCATATTAAATGTCAGTTGCCACAACTCTGACCATTTTTCTAGTTTGCCTAAATCATTTGCCATTTGGCTTATCCCTCCTGGAACATCAACCCTGTTACATATCTTAGTATCATCAGCAAAAAGACATACCTTACCATCAAGACCTTCTGCAATATCACTAATAAAAATATTAAAGAGAATGGGTCCAAGTACAGATCCCTGAGGTACCCCACTGGTGACAAGCCCAAGCTTTGAATATACTCCATTGACCACAACCCTCTGTTGCCTGTCACTCAGCCACTGCCTTACCCATTAAACAATATTGGAATCCAAACTTAAAGATTGCAATTTATTTATAAGCCTTCTATGTGCAACAGTGTCAAAAGCCTTACTGAAATCTAGGTAAGCAATGTCTACTGTACCACCCTGATCTATTATTTTAGTTACCCAATCAAAAAAAATCAATAAGATTAGTTTAGCATGATCTCCCTGAAGTAAACCCATGTTGTCTCTGATATTGAAATGCATGTATTTTTAGATTTTCAACAATCCTATCCTTTAACATGGTTTCCATTACTTTCCCCACTACTGAAGTAAGGCTTACTGGCCTATAGTTGCCCGACTCCTCCCTACTACCTTTCTTGTGAATGGGCACAACATTCGCTAACTTCCAATCTTCTGGGACTACTCCTGTTAACAATGATTGGTTAAATAAATCTGTTAATGGTTTTGCTAGTACACCACTAAGTTCTTTTAATAACTTTGGGTGTATTCCATCAGGTCCCATTGACTTATTTGTCTTTACTTTTGACAGTTGAAATAGAACCTCCTCCTCTGTAAACTCACATGTAATAAATTACATATTTGTCCTTTTTCCTAACTGAGGTCCCTTTCCTTCATTTTCCTCTGTAAATACTGAACAAAAATATTCATTGAGGCAGTCAGCTAGACCTTTATCCTCGTCTACATACCTTCCTTCTTTTGTTTTTAATCTAACTAATCCTTGTTTTACTTTCCTTTTCTCATTTATGTATCTAAAAAATGTTTTGTCCCCCTTTTTTTTTTACTGACTGTGCTATTTTCTCTTCTGTGTGAGATTTGGAAGCTCTTATAACTTGCTTAGCCTCTTTCTGCCTAATCTTATAGAGCAGGGGTTCTCAACCCAGTCCTTTAGGACCCCCTACCAGTCCAGGATTTGGGGATTACCTGGGTGTGTCTAAGGTGTTTAGACAAAGGGGGAAAAATACCTTAGACTCTAAGGTGTTTTTTTTTTTTTTTTATTAACACCTTAGACACACCCAGGTAATCCCTAAACCCTGGACTGGTAGGGGATCCTTGAGAACAAGGTTGAGAACCCCTGTTATAGAGCATTCTGTCTTCCTCACTCTATATTTTTTATAATTACTAAATGCTAACTTTTTCTTTTTTTACTATTTTGGCCACATCTGCGGAGTACCACAGTGGTTTCTTGCTTTTACTGACAAGCCTAATGAAATTTCCTGTTGCCTTCAGCAGTGCAACTTTTAAATAATCCCATTTCTCTTGGACTCCATTTAAATTGCTCCAATCTGATAATGACTCCTTTACACATATTCTAATTTTAGAAAAGTCTGTTTTATTAAAGTCTAAAACTTTTGTTTTTGTGTGGTGTGACTCAGTCACTGTTCTTATATTAAAGGGAAACTCCAGTGCCAGGAAAACAATCCGTTTTCCTGGCACTGGAGGGTCCCTCTCCCTCCCACCCCCCAATCCCAAGTTGCTGAAGGGGTGAAAACCCCTTCAGTCACTTACCCGGGGCAGCGACAGGTCCCACGTCGCTGCTTCCTCCTCCCCCGCCGCTCCTCCTTCTGGTTACGTCGGCCGGTGGGCGAGACTGATCTCGCCCGCCGGCCGAGGAGACCTAATGCGCATGCGCGGCAATGCCGCACATGCGCATTAGCGCACCCCATAGGAAAGCATTGAAAATGAATTTCAATGCTTCCCTATGGGGAATAGAGCGACGCTGGAGGTCCTCACACAGCGTGAGGACGTCCAGCGACGCTCTAGCACAGAAAACCTGTGCTATGAAGCAGGAAGTGTCCTCTAGTGGCTGTCTAATAGACAGCCACTAGGGGAGGACTTAACCCTGCAAGGTAAATATTGCAGTTTTAAAAAAACTGCAATAATTACACTTGCAGGGTTAAGGGTAGTGGGAGTTGGCACCCAGACCACTCCAATGAGCTGAAGTGGTCTGGGTGCCTGGAGTGTCCCTTTAAACCACACTGACTGATGATCACTGGATCCTAAACTTTCACCTACAGTAATATCTGATACCAAATCTCCATTTGTTAACACTAAATCTAGTATGGCCTCTTTACAAATTGGCTCCTGAACGACTTGTTTAAGAGACAATCCCAGTAAGGAGTTTAGAATATGTGTGCTCCTGGCACAAGCAGCTAATTTTGTTTTCCAATTCACATCAGGAAGATTAAAGTCACCCATGATGATAACTTCCCCCGTCATTGTCATTTTAGATATTTCCTCAACTAATAGATTATCTAACTCTTCTATTTGTCCTGGGGGCCTATAAATCACACCTACACGAGTTACTGTGTGATTACCAAATTCTTACGTAACCCAAACGGATTCTATGTTCGTCTCACTAACTTTTATTAGGTTGGATTTTATGCTATCCTTCATATACAGGGTCACCCCTCCCCCTTTCTTGCATTCCCTGTCTTTTCTATATAAAGAGTGTAACGGATCACCTGGCACCCCGACTGAGTACCTCCGTTAATGGATGCTCCTAGCGCTTCCTGAGGACTCCAAGCACTCTGGCAGACACCACAATCACCGAATCCGAGAAACCTTTAAATTCTCCCAAGCATATGAATGCTGTAGACCATTGAATAGGAACCATACGAATAGGCTTGTACTCCTAGCAGTCAACTGGAACAGCATGCAATAAATCCTTCCCCCAATAATGAGACGACACATCACTTTGAGGGTAAAACAGGAACTCTGGACTGGCTCATCCAGCCTGGCTTTTATTTCCATCTCACACATACAGGCCACACACAGGGGGAGGCATAAAATAACCAATCCGAGATATGGTACAACCCACACATCCCCTCCCCTTAGCCAGAGAGATAATCCACTTATTATACAGTTTAAAACATAACTTTTACACAATATCTGTAACTTCAAAACCATACATCACATTCACATAAAAATACATATCCACAATCAATCCATTCAGGGGAACAACATATTAAAAAATGGCATGGATCAGACCAGGGGTTCAAAAGTTAGTAAAGTATCTTTTAAAACCCCTAGCTTTCCAGGTTTACAGGGCCTTCTCTGTGCTGGAGAAGTAATTCAATTATCTCCCAGCACAGAGACAGACTCCATTAAGCACATGGGGACACAAAGACAGTAAAACACTTTAAAATACATAAATTCACCTTTTACACATAACACACAGACATTTCACCTATCCCCAGATAGCTGGGATCTGCGCGCACAAAACTACCGAATAGCGCGCAGATCCTACTCACACAGTACAATTGCCATGGAGCTAAAGTCTTTCCCATAGTCTTTCATTATATGAATAGGCTCCATGGTATAGCTATCTGGGGTATCACATTCCCATAAAGTCTGGTCCATAGTACAAAGGCAAGAGGCGGGCAATCAGCCCCCTCCAAGGACACGTGGCGAGGTCGGTTTCGCCACAATCCCAAAAAGTCCCAATATGTCCATCGATGATTTTAAAAGGGCCAGTAGCAGCAATATAAAGTACAATATGCCCCAAATAACCCAGGGGCCATAGTCAGCAGGTAGGAGGCTAGCAAACAGGCTTCTCCAGGGCCCAGTGGCGAGGTTGGTTTCGCCACAAAGAGTACCCTGGTATTGCTATGTCCCAGTCATTTTTCTCATTATACCATGTCTCAGTAACAGCGACTAAATCTACATTATCAGTTGCCATTATTGCCACAAGTTCATGGATCTTATTCCCTAAACTGCGAGCATTTGTAGACATGACTCTAAGCTTGTCATTTTTAAACACACTTGCTAAAGGCACCTTCTGTCCTTGTCTTGGGGGGCAATTGGATTGATGTTTTATCACCCTTTTGCCCCCTCCTCCTAGTTTAAATACATCCTAGCAAAACCTTTGAACTGCTCACTGAGAACATTAGGCCTCACCATAGTCTCCAAGCCTATCTCTACAACACCACTAGCCTGAGCCTGTCTCCACAACACCACTACCCTCAGTGCCTGAGCCTGTCTCCACAACACCACTACCCTCAGTGCCTGAGCCTGTCTCCACAACACCACTACCCTCAGTGCCTGTCTCCATAAAACCACTACCTTCAGTACCCGAGCCTGTCTCCATAACACCATTACACTCTGAAAGTGCAAAAAATGAATTATGTAGACTAACAGACTGTGCAATATGCCTTTTATCCACAACTGTAACTCTACCATATCCTACAGTAATCCATCTGCCACTCCTAGTACATCTCTGCGACAGCGGCTTTGCAGCAGTACCAGCCTGAGTTTGTTTACCAGATAATTTACAAATCTCAGACTTCAAAAATACAATCTCCTGATGCAAAATAGAGAACTGTCGAGGGGCGTGGCTTGGCGCCGGACGAGAATGGCCGCCTAAACCTCGCGCTCCGCTCCTGCCTGCCCAAACGCACAACTTACCAGCACAAACTGGCACCCATGGGACGCACCAGACGGTCCCAAATGACCCCCTCCACCCCGAGAACCCAGGGGAACAGCTCCCACCCCTCGATTAGGAGTTACCTCCACACGCCGGGCGACTTGCTCCCACAGGAGGAGGACTCCAACATGGCGCCCTCCTCGCCAGGCTCCACGATGTCGGAAGACGGCCCCAGCATGCGAGGAAACACACCGGCCCCACAAACACCGGACTGGTATACCCTCTTCACATCCCTGCCGAAAAAGGAGGATTTCCAGACCCTCATTGAGGAGGTTAGATCCACCCTGCGCACCGAAATTTCGGCCCTCGGCACCTCCCTCAAGGCACTGGAAGCGAGGGTTCAAAAGCTAGAAACCCAAGGCCCAGACCTGCATTGTCCTGCAATAACTGCCACTACAGCACAAACCAAGCAACTACAGGACCTGCGGCTCCACGTGGAGGACCTGGATAACCGCGGCAGACGGCACAATATCAGGGTAAGAGGCTGCAGGGAATCAGAGGCCCCAGAGGATACCAGAGCCCTCCTAGTGCCACTTTTCAATCGCATCCTAGGCCGGCCCAGGGAAGCCCGCATTCCAATAGACAGGGCTCACAGGGCATTAAGGCCCAAACCACCCCCGGGCGCCCCCCCCAGAGACATAATTTGCCATATACCTGACTTCCAATTAAAGGAGGACATCATGAGGAAAGCCCGCGCAGAACGCTCCTGGAGGCACGAGGGACAGGTGGTCGAGCTATACAACGACCTCTCCCACCTCACCCTGCAGGCCCGAAGGGCACTACGACCCATAACCGCCATGCTACAAGAAGCCCAAATCCGATATCGTTGGCAATTTCCCTTTGCCCTTACGGCCCGCCGGGGCAACACTGAAGCCACGATCCGCACACCGCAAGACACCCAGGCTTTTCAGGAGGCGCTCGGCCTCCCACAAATTCCCATCCCGGACTGGACTAGTTGCCCGGTCAATGAACGCTACGCAGGAAGACCTGTTGGCCGCTTCATACCACAAGGCCCTGACACCGACTTCACCCCCCCCCCAGCAAGCAGCACCTGAGGAATAAAGGGGACACTACCTACTCCCTACCACTCAAGATCAAGGATTGAGCTACGCATCAAAGGATCCGACCTACCCACCTTCGTTAGACATCAAAGTACCCCCCCCACCCCACTTCCAAGACTTTTTCATTCTGACCAACCCCCCTCACGCATTCTCTGGACACTGGACTTCATCCTGCTCCACCACCCCACCTGGACTGCCCCGATGATCTCACCAATGCCCAATTGGGCCCTGCAACATGGGCGTCTGACTCACCGCACCGAGCACCTCTAGACGGCCCATTGCCCTACCATTGCCAATACTGGCTCTTCCCACACCCCCCCATGGCGGGCTGGGGCACAAACACCCAGAGACTGAGCCCCATTTTCACGCCGGAGCTCATACCCGGTGCATTCCTGGACTTCCGTGGACTGCTGCTCTAACATCGCTCTTAACACCCTCTCGTAGAATGCGATGGGAGAATGTGACCAACGGTGCAAGTATATTACAGGGGATCATGGACACTGCAAACACACCACTAATCACACACACCCCATGAGACACCACACACAGCAACAACAACCTACTCACCCTTTGCTACATAGACCTACAATAGCATGACACACATCCACTCACCACACTTTTGCACACACTTTAAGGAACACTGACACTAGGGGGACAGGACACCGACACCTTGAGTCGCAATGGTTTCAATGTCACACTGCTAATGCCAATGTTTTTTATCTCTGTCATAACCTATGTACTTTCTTGAAAATGTAACATTTGCCCAAACAACAGCTCTAGGTTTGTTCACCGATACGAGACAACTGACCCTGCCTGACGAGAGGCCTGGAACAACACCACACAGTGCAAACGAACGACTAAGCTGACACCAGGGTGGGCAGGCAGACCACACAGGAGCATACGGGAACACGCAGACGACACTGTACGTACAAAGCAACGGGCTCAAGACGACCACACTAGAGACACCTAGAAACCCACAAGACACACACGAAAGGCAGACGCACCGACGTAAGTCATACCTCTACCAACACGAGACAGCCTAAGCTAACATAGTGTCAAGGCGAAAACCCAAAGGGTAAGAGGCGAATAGGCACACGTTTCCCCCTCCCCTCCTCCCCCTCATACCCGACTGGATACTCTCTGACAGGACACGCCCCCCACGACGCACACCCCAACCGACCGACGACGGAGGGCCATCTCACCTCCCGACATCACTCTGTATGGGCATGCTTGATGTGCTTAATCTGTTCAATCTGCTCGCCTAGCATAAACCGCCTGAAATGTTTGAATTGTTTGTATTGTTTAAAATGTTACTTAAATTCTTCCTGGGCTGATGTAGCCGAAAGTCCCCACCTCGCCCCACCCCACTCTCACGCCGCTCGAGGCACGAGACAAACCATCAAGGGGCTGAAGCGGACGCCTGCTCACACACTACACAGACCGTTTGCGCCCCCTCCTATGATCCTACCCTCCATGGGTGCCACATCAATTTACACCACAGAGCTACTGGGCAGCAGGAGACGGATGAGGGCCGACTGTGACCCACCTCTCACCGGGAAGTCACTAGTGGGCGACCATCCCTCACCCGACGCCACCAACCCCACGGGTGCACTGTCAACAAACCTGTGAGGCGGACCCACGGGACAACATCCCCGGACCTCCGCCTCCCAGCGGCACATTACCCCTACCTACTGTCGCCTTAGCGACCCAATCACACTCACTAACCCACACACCCCACTCCACTGCTCCCTCCCTTCCTCTCCCTTAACACCACCCAACCCGGGTCCGAGGGAGACCCAGCGGCATGGGTTCGCCCCCCCGCGCTCCCCGCGCCCCCGGCACAGGCAGAAAGGACAGCAACACCATCAACCTCTACACGATCAACGCAAGGGGCCTCAACTCCCCACACAAGCGGGCCAGAGCCCTACGGGAGATCAGGGCGCTAGGGGTATCGGTTGCCTTCTTCCAGGAAACCCACTTCCACGCACCCCAGGCCCCTAGGTTCTCCGACAGATACTATCCCACTGGACACTTCGCCCACAACCCCTTGAACAAATCCAAGGGAGTGGCCATCCTACTCTCGGCGGACACTCAGTTCCATCTGGAGGCGGAGATAAAGGACGCGGAAGGGAAAGGGAAAATAGGCGAATCGAAAATCACCCTGGCGAACCTCTACCTCCCGAACAAGGGACAGAAGCAGTTCCTAACCTCTGCCCTAAGAACCCTAGAAACGTTCGGAGAAGGCACCGTCATAGTTGGAGGGGACTTCAACGCCCCTCTGGACCCCAGAATCGACACGTCGAAAGGCACCTCCACGATACCGGACCATGTCCTCCGGGGCATGAGGTCCCTCCTCTCCGACCATCAACTCGCAGACTGCTGGCGCATTCTCCACGATACAGAAAGGGACTACACATACTACTCGACACCACACAACTCCTACTCGAGAATAGACTACTTCTTCGTCCAACACAGAGACCTGGACACACTGAGATCTGCTCGCATAGCACCCATGACCTGGTCGGATCACGCACCAATACTCTTGACCATCGATAACCCCAGGCCCTACAAATCGCAATGGACGTGGAAACTTAACGAATCCCTCTTGGATGACCCAATAATACAAACGGAGGTGCGCACCGCTCTGGAGCACTACTTCCTCACCAACAAGCCACCTGACTGCACACTGCCCGCCATCTGGGAAGCGCATAAATGCGTGATCAGAGGAATTCTCATCAAACACGGTACCCGCCTGAAAAGACAGCGCGCGCAAGAAATCTCACACCTCATCGACCAAGTAACCCAACTAGAAACGCGACACAAACGCACCCTCGACGACGCTACCTACAAACAACTCCTAGACGCCAAAGCGGATCTCAACACACGTCTCACATCGAAGATTCAATTCCAATTCCAACTCGCGAAGAAAACGTTCTATGAATTCGGGAACAAGAGCGGCAAACTACTCGCAAGAGCGCTGAGAGCACGGAGACTTAAGAGCCATGTCCAACGAATCTCCCTGAGGGGACAATCCCTGCTCACACCAAAAGCCATTGCGGAGGGATTCAGACAGTATTACTCCTCACTGTATAACTTGCCATACGCACCACCACATCAGAAGAGATCTTTGCAGCACGACAAAAAGCATATATTACACAACACATGACAACTAAGCTCCCGCCCGGAACCATATCCGCCCTAGAGGAAGATATCACGAGCGAAGAAGTATGCTTAGCCATTAAAAAGGCAAAACAGGGAAAGAGTCCGGGACCGGACGGATACACGGCAAAATATTACAAGATGTTCGCAGACGTTCTTACCCCACACTTGCTCACCCTTTACAACTCCATACAAAACGGAGGCACAATGGACCCAGCCTCGCTTCGAGCCCATGTCGTGATAATACCAAAGGAAGGGAAGGACCCGTCCTCCTGTGCTAGCTACCGACCGATTTCCTTGCTAAACACTGACCTCAAATTGTTCGCCAAGATCCTGGCCCTCCGCATCCAACCACTACTACCAGACCTAATCCATCCAGACCAGGTGAGATTCGTGGAAGGTCGGGAGGCCAGAGACAATACCACCAAGGCGCTCAACCTGATCCACGCGGCAAAGCAGGGTCCTTCGCCTGCTCTGCTGATCTCAACGGACGCGGAGAAGGCTTTTGACAGGGTCGACTGGTCCTTCCTGCGGTCCACACTGGAACACCTCGGATTGGGCCCGCACATGATGGCCTGGATATCGGCCCTGTACACTAACCCGACTGCCCGGGTACAAGTAAACGGACTTCTCTCCGACCCGTTTGAGATCAAAAACGGCACGCGACAGGGCTGCCCATTGTCACCTCTGCTCTTTGTCATCAGCCTGGAACCGTTCCTCAACGCCGTGAGAGCCCAACCCGACATCTCTGGGATCGGAGGCGGCTGGGGAGTCAGCAAAGTCTCCGCATATGCGGACGACCTCCTGTTCACGGTCACCGAACCACAGCGCTCCCTAAGAGAACTGATGCAGCAATTCGACACATACGGCACTTTGTCAAACCTAAAAATCAACTTCACTAAATCTGAGATCCTCAATGTGGGATGCCCTCAAATGCTGGTGACCAGCCTACAGACTGACTTCCCCTTCCGATGGTGCACAGGGGCGATCAAATACCTGGGGACATGGCTATCGGCGGACCTCGCGGACACCTTCCGCATCAACTTCCCACCCCTCCTCGACCGGATCACGAAAGACCTGGATTCCTGGCACCTCCCCCACATCACATGGCTGGGAAGGATCAGCGTCCTCAAGATGAATGTTCTCCCTCGTCTCCTGTACCTCTTACAGACCCTACCAGTACATATCCCCAAACCCTTTCTCGCACAAGTCCGAAGGACAATGGCAGAATACGTGTGGCACCGTAGACGTGCGAGACTGAACTTTGCCACTCTCACCAAACCCAAATTATACGGGGGCCTAGGATTGCCGGACCTGGCAAAATACCGGCAGGCGATCCACCTCCAACGGCTGATAGAGTGGACACATAACCCGAAAGACAAACTGTGGATCCCGATAGAGGCGAGCTTCTCGCGGACACCCCTCTCCCTCCTTCCATGGCTCCCGAGAGCAATGTCAGGTGAGCTGCCAAAACAACACCCAACACTGAATGTCACAATGTCCATCTGGAGGAAACTGGCACGGCAAAAAGACATGGCTCCGGAGCTCTCACCTCTCTGTCCCGTATCGCACAACCCAAGATTCCCCCTGGCGGAGGACCCCCGCTACACTACGGCGCTGGGACTACCGACTACCCCTGCAGATTGAAGGACGTGTACAAACAGGGCTCAATCACGCCTCTGGGAGACCTGGTCCCGAATAACCCGCACACCTGGCCACTCCACTTCAAATACCACCAACTAACGAGGTTTCTGAAGACCACACCCGGACTGGACTCAGCAGCCCGTGCACTCACTACTTTTGAGACGGTATGCACGAACCCTCCAAGCCCACCACACGCAATATCGTTCCTCTACCGCATGCAGATCACACCAACCACCGACACACCTCTCCCCTACTTCACTAAATACTGGGAACGGGACCTAGGATACACATTACCAGCGGAACAATGGACCACAGTGTTTACGCTCATACACAAAGCATCCATAGCCACCAAATTCCAGGAAACTGGGTATAAAATGCTATCACACTGGTACAGGACACCTGAGAAGCTATCCATAATGACAACCACCTGCGAACCCGAATGCTGGAGGTGCGGAAAGGAACTGGGATCCCTCTTCCACATCTGGTGGACTTGCCCACTTATTAAACCCTTTTGGACGGCGATCCACGCGGTAATAGTGACCATGACGGATGCGAACATACAACTCGTACCGGAAACCTACTTGCTCCAACTAACATCAATCCCCATATCCGGATTTAAAAGATCAGTGATACCACACCTCCTAAATGCGGCACGTAGTCTCATCCCGAAGCATTGGAAAAAACCCACGGCCCCGACACTGAGAGAATGGCTGGCCAGGGTGGAGGATATTAGGCAGATTGAGGAGCTGATCCTCTCGGCGGCGGGACGCACGCAGCGCTACCTTGACACATGGTACCATTGGCTCCGATGGCTCGCCTCCCCAGCCGGTACCAGAGACGACACGCAGCCCCCCGGAACGGCCGAAAGGCCCCCCCCTCTGACAGGACCAAGCAGGAACAACGGAACACCAGAGACAGGTTCGGACGAACATGCATCTGCCGGCTCCGGGGGCTGGGACGCGGACCCGGGCCCCTGAGGCCCACGCCTCACCTCTCACACCCCAGCCCACTCCAACCCTCTGCCACCCCCCACCATCACTGCCCCCCCCTATCTACTACCCCACACCGCCCGTAACCCCCTACCGGAGCGATGACTCCAAGAAAGAGAGCCTCTCTGAATACCAGACACACATGACCCACTCCCTCACCTAGACGAGGCCAGCACATACCACATCCCAAGCGGCTCCCAGGGGCCCCGTCGGGGACCCCTGACAAACACACACTACAGGCCTCCAGTGACGGACCCCCAGACACGCACCACAAAATGACCTACTACCCGAGGACCTCCAAGCCCACTCCCTCATGCGCCAAGCTAAAGCGACTGGAGGGATACCTCGACCCACATCTCCCTGCTGCCCACAGGCCGCCCCCCATTCGTTTTAGATGGAACTCACATTTTCGCCACAACTAGAACTGGCATACATAATGACATCACCTGACTAAATTTGGTGCTGTGAGCTTAGGGTATTCTCTGTTCTACAGTCATTTAATATGCTTGACCATGGAAATGTAAACCTACACATTATCCCTGAAGCACATATCTGCCCTCACTAATGTATGTACAAATACGCAACCAGGGCACTGTTCCCCACGGCTCACACTCGCTACAACCTCACTCGACCTTAGGCTGCTGTCTCTTTAATGATATAAGGCTACAGTTAAACCTGTTAACTATACTAGGAAACGTTTATATGACTAAAACATACGTAAGTTGTTTTCATGCCATAATTTTGTTCAAAACTCTGCGACCATCGCACCTGTTGAAGCTGTTGTGGCTATACAGGCAATGTTGTAATCTTTTATGCACAACAAAATAAAGGAAAATTTGAATAAAAAAAATAAAAATAAAAAAAAATAAAAAAAAAAATAGAGAACTGTCTACAGATTAGACAGCATCAAAATCCCCCAAAAAGTGGAACGTGAAACAAATGCATAACAACTATTACACTGAACTAAGTCTGCCATTTCAATGAGGTGAATAATTTAAATCAAACAAATCTTACATTTTTAGTCCTCCTGAATACCTCAGACTACTCTTAGAAGCAGCATTCTCCAGAATATCTCCAACCACACACACTTAGAAGCAGCACTCTCCAGAATATCTCCAACCACACACTTAGAAGCAGCACTCTCCAGAATATCTCCAACCACACACTTAGAAGCAGCACTTAGATGAAGCAACTAAGCTATATTAGCCAAGCTAATGACAACAACCCTTATATAACTCCTAAAAGCACCACCCACTAGGAATGTTTAACACCTTGGTAGGCCTATGCTTATTTGCAAACAATAGCTAATTAACTAGCAATCAATAGTAAGTATTTGGCTAATCAAAGCAAATGCCTTGCCATATTACCAACAGGAAATCAAACCTTGTACAATCAGTAACCTTATCCCCCAAAAAGTGGAACGTGAAACAAATGCATAACAACTATTACACTGAACTAAGTCTGCCATTTCAATGAGGTGAATAATTTAAATCAAACAAATCTTACATTTTTAGTCCTCCTGAATACCTCAGACTACTCTTAGAAGCAGCATTCTCCAGAATATCTCCAACCACACACACTTAGAAGCAGCACTCTCCAGAATATCTCCAACCACACACTTAGAAGCAGCACTTAGATGAAGCAACTAAGCTATATTAGCCAAGCTAATGACAACAACCCTTATATAACTCCTAAAAGCACCACCCACTAGGAATGTTTAACACCTTGGTAGGCCTATGCTTATTTGCAAACAATAGCTAATTAACTAGCAATCAATAGTAAGTATTTGGCTAATCAAAGCAAATGCCTTGCCATATTACCAACAGGAAATCAAACCTTGTACAATCAGTAACCTTATCCTACAGATGAATCTTACCTGTAACAGTAGAAAAGAAAACTCTTAGCAAACTCTTAGACAGTTGAAGCTTCTGTAAAATTCTCCAGAATATCTCCAACCACACACTTAGAAGCAGCACTTAGATGAAGCAACCAAGATAGTGAATAAACGCAGTAGTTGCAGGCATCACTTGCTGTGACTCTTTAATTTGACATCAGATATTTAAAGAAACACTCCAAACACCATAACTACATTATCTCTATTAAGTGGTTATGGTGTCTGTAATCCCAATGTGCAGTCTTACCTTTTAGCGTTGAACTGTTTTCAAAAGATTTGGGCTGATGCCAACTGAATGAGGGTGTCAGCCTATAAATGCCCAGCAATCGCAAGTACAGGTGTATGCACATTTACTCGCAATGGGTGGCCATTGATAAGCTGAAAGTGTCAGCTGGTGTTGTGGTGTCCCTACTACTTCTGTGTTAAACTGCCCAAAAATGATTTAACACTAAAAGTTAAGATGGGGCAATGTGGCACCAGGAACATTAGACATCATAACCATTTCATTAAGATGAAGTGGTTATGGTACTGGACTGTTCCTTTAATATCACCTGTCATTCTCAGAAATATGTGAATGAAAAGGCCCAGACCACTTCTGATTCAGCCTCCTTTTGTGATATAGACATAAGTGATATCAAATCCACTCATGTAAGGACCAAAGTTCCCAGTCATTGAATTTATTACAAATATGGAAAAAAATAAATCGATATATCTATAGCAGAAAAGAAACTTCCGTTTTAGGTATAGAATAAGTGGAGGTCGGACTGAAGGTACCCATATTGGCAGTCTGCAAAGCACTTGCTCTGACAGAATCAGCGGTATAGAGATCAGTTGTCAGACAACTTTTTCTTTAACCATATTTTCGCAGAAGATCAACCATGCAGAAATGTAATTGACTGGTACAGGGCATCTTCAGATATCTATCTCAGAATTCTGGCATTTTGTAAATCACGTTATTTGACAATTGATTATATGCAGATTATATTGCCTTAGTCAGACAGCCAACAGTATAGGATCACTTTGTTAAGTAACTATTTCTTTATACGTTTCTTTGCCAGGAAGGTAACTTTGCATTGTTGGAATTGATTGGCTTGGCCATCTTCAGATCTATAGGTTGGACTTCTTACACTATATAAATCACTGTGCTGGAAAACCATGCCTCTATAGATTTACCTGCCAGAAATGTACTTTAATGTTAAACTATTTGAAAATGATTTAACACTTGAATATAAAAAGGCGATAGCCCTAGTGATCACTGCCAAAGGTCTTTATATCTCCTCCATATTGTCAATATATTAGTTATTATAGGGTGTAGTAGCAGGTTTAATCTTTGCATATGCCAAGTGACCCATGGTAATGACTGAAGGGGTATTTCTGTAAAACTCTGCTCCAGAGAATACCATGGTCGTTGTTGTTTAAGGTTAGTCCTTTCGGGGGTGTGGCCAACAATCGCATGGAGTAGTCGCACGGGGTGAGAGCTCCGCGACCACCGAGCACACAGCAACACATTAAGAGCCGAAACAGCAAATTAAACTATACCTAACAGGAGCTACACCCTCTCTGCCACCCATGGCACCATCCAAACAACTCAAGTTAACGGATCCGATCCGTACAAGCAAAAAAGAACGCCCGCGGCAAAAACAAGATGGCGCCGATCCGGATGCACACTCACAAGAGACGGACAACATCACAGAAGAGGACACTGTCCAGCTATCTCAAGATGATGCCCCAGTCACAAACCATAGCCTGCATCTTATGTTACAAGCACTGAAGGAATCCCTGAGAACGGATTTCAGACAGATTACAAAGGAAATCCGTGAAGAAATTCAAGACTTAGGTGAGCGTACAAACCGCTTAGAAAACAAAATGGAAGAACTATGTTCAGCACATAATGATGTTGTAGACCAGCTACACAAAATGGAAGAAGAACAAATGAACATGAAGGTAAAAGTAGCTGACATGGAAGACAGGGCAAGGAGAAATAATCTCAGATTCAGGGGCATCCCGGACACAATTTCCACAGAGGCACTACCACAATACTTAAGGAACATGTGCGCCGTCATTGCACCGCAGCTTGAGGCCTCAGCCTGGGCACTAGATAGGGTCCACAGGCTTCCCAGACCAGCTAGATTTACGGCGGATACACCTAAGGACGTGATAGCACGTTTTCATTATTATACATCAAAAGAAACTATCCTCACCTCTACAAGAAAAATGGATCATCTACCAGAGCCCTTTCAAGGCATCAGTATCTATGCTGCCCTGTCCGCGGCGACCATGGCAAAACGTAGAGAGCTTATTAATGTCACTAAAACGCTGCGAAACCATCAAATACCATACAGATGGGGATACCCAACCAAACTGATGATATGGTATAAAGGCAGAACTGAAGCGATCTTGGAAGCAGAAGTCGGCATGGCGAAACTTAAAGAATGTGGCCTGCACCACAACATGGGCCACAGCTCCCCGCAGAAAACACAACCGAAAAGGATGAGAACCGAATGGTCCATGATAGGCTCCCCTATGAAATCAAACTAGCAAACTGCGGACTAAATCCTTACGCTCATCACAGCTCGCCGGACCCGCTGAACCCACTTAAGTATCACCCTTTAGTGTCTGCTTTATGTTGCCCTAATTTAACACGCAAATGTCAAACTATTGTGTATATAATTCCAAGATGCATATATGTACGCACTTGCACGTGCTAACGCTGCTAGATATACCTAGAAATATTGTGACTAACGCTGCCACTAAGGTGCCAAGACGAAAACGTGTAAATAATTTAATGCTACTCTGACATTTTATGCCACATGCTCTAACGTAGGGACTCGCAGCTAGCCTCACATAGCACTATTGTGAACAACACAACATAAGAATATGTCGCACTGTACCATGTTTTCGGCAGTACATAAAGAAGCACGCACACACATGCACACACGAGAGCCACATACTAACTAATCACGCGCCACCAGCGGCGATACCAAATCGTACCCAACTGGATACATGCCCAGTACACATTACAAACGGCTATGTACGCGTATAACTCCTGCGCTGGCTACATACACTGCATACGACCACACAAATGTATGATATTAGCCTTACAAGGTCCTAACGCACGTACTATTGGCCATAAGGATAACTGTCAGGTTCTTGTGTAAATAATTTACTGTTATATAGAAAGCATGTAATGCACTTTACAGCCTGAAACTACGAAGCTTGATTTGTGCAGGCCTACTATGTAAAATTATCTATTCAGCATATGTTTAACTGATAATCGTAACAAATGTTGTGTTAAGGTTCGCACGAACACCTGAAAACACACGGGCTTACTATACTCTAAATACCCTCACGTAACACCGGTAGTAGGGACAACTCATGCCCCAGCAATTAACCACGTTCACTGTCCCCAACACCACATCTTGAAGTGTGGCAGTGAACATAGCTCAAAGGCTGTTCCTAATTTAGATGCCTGTTGGTATCAATAACAAGGCTAGCTATTTGCAGCGGAGTTATCCACGGAACTCTAGTGTCGACATACTACCATGTTCGAATACACACATTGCTGACGACCGACAGAGAATTGTTGTAAAAAACAAAACCACCCAATACCAAGTTGGCAGCTACAAACACTTAAGGGCACGCAACATTTACAAGTGGTTCGGTGGGCTGTCCGTGAGATGACACACGGTTACCCATCTCTAAGAGAGCACTAAACTCCTACAGCATAGGATGGCTCGTTAGAACGACCTTCTCACAAGTACTGGTCGGTGGCCACTCTCACACCACCCTCCAATGCCCGTATGATGAGAGAAGACGTCTCCCATCTGAGGTAGAATTCACCCCTGCACTATATGCAGGTCTGTTCCAGTTTCCCCCTCCTACGTTTCACTCCTGCCCCAATTCCCAGGTTATTACGTCCTATGTTTCGCTTAAACGCTACGTACGACACTGTGTCTCAATCACGCAAAACACTTGACACACGAATACATAAGTCACAATCCCAGCCCAGACACCACTACTATAACAGTATCAACATAATGATTAAGAAGGTACTCCTGATAAAATATGTACACCCTAATGGGGAGATGCAAAAAAACCTAGGCATTACCAGGGACAAGGAGATGACGAAATGCACACAAACTAACCTTGAACACACCTACTATGACGGGCACAACATTTAAAATATTTTCCTTAAATGTGAAAGGGCTGAATAGTCCACATAAGCGACACTTGGCAGTCCAATCCATGAATACGTCAAAAGCTGCTGTTGTATGCCCCCAGGAAACCCATTTCTGTATTCGCAACCCACCCCGAATCAGCTCAAAACAATATCCCCAAGCATTCCACGCATACTCCCCCCCACAAATCTAGGGGAGTAGCCATATTCTTCCACAGAGATTGGGTATTCCAGGAAACTAAAATATATGAGGACCCATCGGGGAGACTCCTGATCTTGGTTGGAAGCCTTAATGGCATGCAGGTTACAATTGTATCCATATATGCACCAAACGAAGCCCAAATTTCTTTCATTCGTAAAGCTATGAAACGAATAGACTCCATAAAACAAGGTCACACAATAATATGCAGGGACTTTAACTGCACACTAGACCCAGACCTAGATATCAAAAGAGAACATAACAAACGACCTACTTCATGTGCTGTCTCCAATTGCACTGAATTCAGCAAAATCCTATTCACCCATAATCTCTATGACACTTGGAGAACCACATACCCAAAAGAAAAAGACTATACCTACCTATCACAAGTACACAATACTTACACAAGGATCGATCTATGCCTGGTGGATAAAGCCACCTTGGCAAATGTTGACGAGGTACAGATCGGTCAGCGTACATGGTCGGATCATGCACCATTAAGTATCACCTTCCGAACCCTGTACCAAGCTAGGGGTAGAGGCAAATGGAGACTCAATGAGAGTCTACTTGACAACCCACAGGTACTTGATACGATCCTAAAGGAAGCATCAGAATACTTTCTAAATAACGTGACTGACCTCATCCCAATACAAACCGTATGGACAGCTCATAAAGCAGTCATGCGCGGAATATTCATTAAAGAAGGGTCGAAACAAAAAAAACAGACAACTGGAACCCGCAACACACTCCAATCAGAACTACAGTCTTTAGAGACTCTAAATAAAACAAACCCAACCAAAAGCATCACAGCACAAATTACCGAAATTCAGAACAAATTACAGGCTCTAGACCTTGTAACCACTGAAAGGTGGCTAAGAACTCTGAAACTTAAACACTACACATATGGTAATAAAGCAGGCAGAGTGCTAGCTAATAGACTTAAAACTAAACAATTACAGCCCAAAATCCCATACATAGACTCTCCTACCAAGGGTAAAATATACAATCCCCTGGATATTGTGAATGAGCTATCTTCGTATTACAATAAACTATATAATCTGAAAACCGATGCCAACATACTACAACCAAATGCCACACATATAGAAGCTTTCTTGAAAGACATACCCATGCCCCGACTAACACTACAAGCGAGTGCACAATTAGATGACCCATTCACTGAAGAAGAAATACGTAAGGCCATAAAGTCCCTGCCCAAACACAAAGCACCTGGTCCAGATGGTTTATCTAACTACTATTATCATAGAGCGGTGGACATACTCACACCCCATCTAACCAACCTATTTAACACTATCAAACAATCTGGGGACCTCCCTAAGGAGATGCTAGAAGCCCATGTGGTCACCCTACCCAAACCAGGTAAACCACCTACACAATGTGAAAATCTCAGACCCATCTCTCTACTAAACGCAGACATAAAATATATTCAGGATGAGGAATGTTGAAGGAGTCTTTGCTAAGATGCTTACAAGGTCTACTCTGGTTCAGTGGCGACTTGAGAGATGCAGGTAAAACTGTAATTGGTGATGCATCTGGAATAATTTGTATCAGAGGCATCAAAGGGGGGAATGTGGTGGAATTTCAGTGAAATGTAAATTTAGTAGGCCAAGATTTCCATGTGGCATATGTGTGTCGTGTCAGTTAGTTAGCTACACGTAGCTAGGATACTGTCATCAATGTACTGAGCATGTGCAGGAATGCAGGAACTGAAATTGCACTTATTTCCTTTGTCTTGGATGAGCCATGTGGTTTGACCAGATGTACAAGTCTATATTCTGCTCATTGATTGGTTAAAGGTATATGTGGGTGTAGCTATTAATGGGAGGCGTTATAGTGCTATATAAGGAATGTACACCATGTGTTGGTCTCTCAGATATTTTTGGAACAGGAGTTCATCTGAGGCCCGATCGTGTTTGGCTTCTGCTAGTTTACTCGGTAACATTACTTTAACTACTACTGTTTTATAACTCAGGCATGACAGTTCAGTTGTTTAATATTAGGCCAAGCACCAGAACTATCAACCAGATTTTATTATATGTTAAAAAAAAGGGGTTTGAACCTTAATTAATGACGGCACATGCAACAATTCTGTTATGTTCCACTAGCATTCTATTGTGCATTTTATTATGTTTTGAAATTCTCTTTGTCTGACGTTTGTTTTTACCAGCACATGATGCAAACTACCCTGCTTTACAAACGTCACTATTGTAATGTCATTATTAGCAACATTCACGAAAAACTAATCACATCTTCACTGATCTAATTGTCTTTATACGTTTTACTGCTCTAAAATACTCATATTTGTGTTCAGCGATTTGTTACGAGTACAACAGTATCCCACATGTATAGGTCTTGCAGATTAGCTTGTATTTTTAATTATATATTGGTGGATCTACCTGACAACCCAGGCAGTCCTGCTGCAGCCAAATCTTGGAATCAAGCCAATTTGAGTCATGACTGTGGTGTCATTGCAATCACTATAATTACTGAAAGCAGAGCTGCGTGGAATAGGCATAGGGGGGGGGGACGATACCTGCCTGGAAGGAGAGCTTTGACCACTGGAAGCTGAACCCAGGACCCTGATCCAGGGTGGGAAGTTACGGTGAGACCCCGACCACGCTGCGGCGGCTAGGGGCTGAAGTGCTGATGGTGTCCCAGCGATAGCTAGGAAGCCTGTTTGGTGGGGGTACCCAGTCGGGTACCAAGCGGTCCGTCACACCATCTCATGCATCAATATACAAATGCTTTAATAATTGTCACTTAGAGTAAAAGAGCCCAAGGTTTAATGGATATTCTCAAATATTGCACTTTTTATCATTCATTTCTTTGTTTGGATTAATAAACTTTAGTCAGTTATACAAGACGAGCAATATTCAGATTATTTCAGTAATATCTACATCCATTGTAATACATATTTGCTCTATTCTGTATACATTGTCATGGTTTTTAAAATGTCCTTTTGTTAGATTATCCCCTCTGTTTAAGTTTCCTGCTCCTCTTTCACCACGTTCACCTGAGCCTATGCAGTTGAGATTGATGAGATTATCAGGGGCTGAAAGCAGTACAGACGTAGGGAGAGTTTATGCCTGTATCGTGGGAAAAATGGCTATCTAAGGATTGCCAGTACTTAAACAGTCCTGAGTGTGGTGGTGATGATGATGTTTTCTAAACAGTATCTCTCAAACTTGGGGTACTACATGCCACCAAACCTTTGCTTGGTGAATTTTGCCTGATTTGCCAACATTGTTTCTCTTCCTTTTAAGAGTAGGGACATAGATCATAGAAGACATAGATGGTAGACCCTTCTAGGGCTTAAAATTTAAAGTCCGATGCTACTAGCCAGACCTTAAAATTTACTTGCCAATGCATGCTTAGAGGATCCAAAATACACTCATCGGGTGAATTTCTACTCAACGGGGCTACATTTTTACTCTCCCATGTCTATTTTCAGTCCTCCTTACACAATCTTAGTACTGCACAGACCTTCATCATAGGTCCCAACTCTGGCGTCCAGAGAATCAGAAGGCTGATGGGAGGGGGATAAAGCAGGTGGTTCAATGGCACAGTTATGTCACTGGCTCCACCCCCAAAGGGGGGCTGACCGACAGGAACCCATTACTGACAGGTCTTCTGTCTATCTTTTAAGGCCAGCATACTGAGGGCAGACACTGCAGGGAGCACTATTTCAGGTGGTTTGGTTTCCTGGTGTCCTCAAATGTGGGACAACAGGATTCAAAGTTGGGACAATAGGACAGGACCCAAAAATTGAGACTGTCCCACCAAAATCGGGATGGCTGGGAGGCATGTATTATGATTGTGCCTTAGTAAATATATATAACAAAGACACTTAACTTCAGAGCTCCTGCTAATTCTGCTATCAGTATAAGCAAAAGTAGACCAGGGCAGGAAGGGGCTCCATTATTAGAAGCTGGTCTATTTTTTATGGCATATGTAAACCAGCCATAAGCTGCAGTTCCAATCATCAGATATGATGAGTAACTGTAATGAAACCTACTCTAACCATATTAAAAATAGTATATACCTTGTTTTATATAGATGATTCCAAATTGCATTCTATGAAGAGTTAGTAGAAATATAGATCTGGGTGATCCAGTGGATGTTATCTACTTGGATTTTGCTAAGGGATTTGATACAGTTCCACACTAAACGTTACTAGTAAAACTGAAATCAGTTGGTAGATGAAAATGTGTGTTCTAGGAAAGAACACTGGCTTTAAGATAGCGTGCAAAGAGTAGTTGTAAATGGAAATTTGTGGACAAAAGTGGCAAGTGGAATGCCTCAGGGTTCTGTCCTGGGTTCACTTTTCAATTTATTTATAAATGGTCTGAAAGTGGGCATTAAAATTAAATTGTTAGTGTTTCCAGATTACACAAAATTTGGTAAGAAAATACAGTCTGAACATTATATAACTTAACTACAGAAGGATTTGGATAAATTGGGGTGCTGTGCGGAAAAGTGGCAGATGAGATTTAATACAGATAAATATAAAGTAATGCATTTTGGAATAGGGAAACCACAAGCCACTAACATTAAATGGGGTTGAGTTAAGGATAACATTAAATGAAAAGGAATTGGGAACCAATATAGTTCACAAACTAGGCAACAGTATACAATGCCCGTCTGCCGTTGCAAAAGCTAGTAGGGTGCTTTTGTGTAAAAAAAAAAAAAGAAAAAGGGGGGAGGGGTATTGATTTATGTGATCCAAATATAATTTTGCCTCTTTACAAATCAATCATAAGACCCTACCTTGAATATGAGATGCAATATTAGACTGCAGTTTTAAAGAAGGATATTGCAGAACTAGAAAAAAGTGCAGATTCTAGCTACAAAATTAGTAAGGAGGGTGGAAAACATTAGTTATGAGGAAATGCTAGAAACACTGAAACTGTTAGCAGGTTAGCACATGAAGCAGGTTAGCACATGTACTGACATATATATATATGTGTGTGTTACATCCCCTGATATATCCTGTCCCATCTCACCTCATCAGATCTCTCTCCCCTTGTCTTGTGCCTATCCTAACACACATCTTTAACTGCTCTCTCTCTTCTGGCACTGTTCCTGCTGACCTTAAACATGCCACTGTAATACCTATCCTGAAAAAAACATCTCTTGACCCGTCCTCCCCCTCTAACTATCGTCCCATATCCCTGCTCCCTTACTCATCAAAGCTTTTGGAAAGACTTGTCTTTACCCGTGTGTCTCACTTCCTTAATTCCAACTCTCTCCTTGACCCTCTTCAGTCTGGCTTCCGCCCTCTCCACTCTACTGAGACCGCTCTTATCAAAGTGACTAATGACCTAATCTCCGCTAAATCCAAAGGTCACTACTCCATATTAATTCTCCTTGACCTCTCTGCTGCCTTTGACACAGTTGATCATGCTCTCCTCCTTCAAACTCTTCAATCACTCGGTCTCTGTGACTCTGTCCTCTCTTGGTTTTCCTCCTATCTCTCCCAACGCTCATTTAGTGCCTTTTCCAAGGATACCTCCTCCCCTCGCCCTGTCTCGGTTGGAGTTCCCCAAGGCTCTGTCCTTGGTCCCCTTCTATTTTCTCTTTATACTGCCTCTCTTGGAAAACGTATTGCCTCTTTTGGATTCAACTACCACCTGTACGCTGATGACACTCAGATATACCTCTACTCACCGGACCTCTCCCCCTTCCTGCAACGTGTCACTGCTTGCCTCTCTTCCATCTCTGACTGGATGTCGTCACGCTTTCTCAAACTTAACCTCTCTAAAACTAACCTCCTTGTCTTTCCTCCTCCTAATACTGATCCTCCTCTCTCACTCTCCCTTCAAGTCAGTGATATCCACATAAGTCCATCCCTACAAGCGCGCTGTCTTGGCGTCATACTTGACTCTGGTCTCACCTTTGAGTCTCACATCCAGTTTGTTGCCAAGTCCTGTAGGTTCCAACTCAAAAACATAGCCCGCATCCGCCCCTTTCTTACGCAAGATGCTACCAAGGAGCTTGTCCATGCTCTAGTAATTTCCCGCATGGATTACTGTAACCCTCTCCTGATTGGTCTCCCCAAAAGCCGTACTGCCCCGCTACAGTCTGTAATGAATGCTGCAGCTAGACTGATTTTCCTATCCAGTCGGTCCTCTCACACCTCGCCCCTCTGCCAGTCCTTACATTGGCTCCCTGTATCCTATAGGAGTCAATTCAAAGTGCTAACCCATACATTTAAAGCACTGAACAATTCCAGCCCCTCTTATATCTCTTCACTGATCCAGAGGTATGCCCCTCCTCGTACCCTCCGCTCTGCCCGCGACCACCTCCTGACCGCTGCTCGCACCCGTACGGCCAACTCACGCTTGCAGGACCTCTCACGGGCGGCTCCTCTCCTATGGAATAACTTGCCTACTGCCATCAGACTCTCCCCTAGTCTTCAATCATTTAAGAAGGGCCTTAAATCCCATCTCTTCAGGAAAGCGTATGGCCTCCCAGAGTAATCTCTCCCTTACATACCTGTCTCTTGCTCTCCTATGGGATAGTGCTTTGCTCTCTCCTCCAGCTCTGCTTCACTCCTACTTGATATTTCCTATCCTAATGTTTCTAATACCCCACCTCCTATAGACTGTAAGCTCATTTGAGCAGGGTCCTCTTCAACCTCTTATTCCTGTAAGTTTTCTTGTAATTGTCTTATTTATTGTTACATCCCCCCCTCTCAAAATATTGTAAAGCGCTACGGAATCTGTTGGCGCTATATAAATGGCAATAATAATAATAATAATAATAATATATGTGAGATATATTATATATATATATATGTGTGTTACATCCCCTGATATATGTGAGATATATTATATATAGAAGGCGTATGCCTGAAATTGTGGGAGGGATTTTATGGCTATTTAAACCCAGCAAATCCCCTTACTCACCTGTCTGCGACGATTTCGGAAATTCGCTTTCATTTCCGTTTTCACAGACCTCTGACGTCAATCTGCCGCGACGCTCGTACGCAGCCCGCCGGTTTTCGTGAGTCTCTTTCATCCACATGGAGGCCGTTCGGCGGTTCGCCCAAACCGTGAGTCCTTTCGAATTTATCCTCCTTTTACACGTACGCTCCGTTTCGCTTTATCATTCCACGACGTGGAATGTTCTGTATAGCTTCCCGCACACGTTTCATTCTCTCTAGCCGGCTGTTAAAACTGCAACCCCTTCGTGCTAGGTTATATTCTGTTTAAATATTTTGGAGATCAGTCATACTTAGAAAGCCAGCGAGCATAAAAGAAAATAGTCTTCCAGTTCCACGTGGCTAAAGGGAAGATCTTGATCGTCAAAAGAATTTGCATTAGAATAATGGTTCACATGTAACTAACTTTAAGAGAAAATGCAGCTATAAATATTGGATTTTGATGATTCCATGAAATCAATATCCTAGATCAAGAGAATTAATTGCATAAATTATAACTGCCAATCAATGATCATACCGTCCTCGGGCTGGGCGTGTAAAGGGAATGCATGGTTTAACTTACCGGCTCCGCTGGCCCATGGTGTTTTTTCCTGCCGAATTCACCCCAAATCTATACACACACACACATATATATATATTTACACACACACACATGCATATTACTAGAAATCACATGTATCGAGTGAAGCCATTTCCCTGACACACACATACTGATACACACACACTGTGTTTTGCCACTGTCCCCTATGCACACCGCAGTGCATAGGTCTCAGTACACCCCAGTGCAGAGACCAACCTCATACTTTGCCATTCCTCAGCCACCTGTGGCACATGGAGTACCTAGTGCCCATATGCACTAACGGCCCCAGGTATTCCAGCACTGTCTTTGGTTTTTCTTTATTTCTACAATGTAAAACTCAGCTGTTCAAATATCTGTTTATTTTCATGGCGTGGTTTGTGCTGCTATTGTGCTGAAGTGAATCCACTAATGGGCTCCCTACTTACATGTCATTAAACACATTACTGATGTGATTCCAGGTCGACGCTAAAGCCGTTAACATTACACTACAGCTCACTTCTGCCTCTACCCAAGTTTTCCATTTCGTCCACAGTTTTGATTTTATTTCCCACTATTCAGGGCTGCATTACACAAAATGCATAATTAAAGCTCTCTACACTGCTCACTCACAGTGAATAGCACCTGTTAAAAAAAAAAAAAAAAAAAAAAAAAAAAAAATTTGTAATGATATAATGATTCTGTAATTATATTAATACATTATCCCTGATGTTCACGTACGCACGCATGAGCAGATATAAACACTGATATACTGATATACAGAGACTCGCATTGGCGGTTATGGAAATTTGCCTGCTCGTTTGGTTATGGCTGAATTTTTGGATAATTGGCTATTCTGACTTTCTTTAACCTGCTCATCATTGTGAGGGTCTTTTGAGCGATGTAGGTACACAGCACACGGAGCGTGGTCTGTACCAGCCCTAATTCATCCTCAGTCAGTGAGGCAATTTGTGTTACGTGTAAAACCCGGCGTACTCCTACGCAGACAAGCACACACGTTACTGGACAACTGCATCTACTTTTCACATTGCAGTTCCTGTGAGCGAGCCTCGGCTACGACAAGTACGCGTTTAACAATACTACAACTAGATCTGCATATATATATACATATAATATCAAAAGATATACACGTCTATTCATTTTGCATTTCGAACCGAGGCCACGGTCTGGCACCACGAGCCCCGAGGGCCATACATACGATCGTACACGCATCCTTGTTCATACGTCCCGACCATCCGGACCCCACATGCTCTCTGGGCACTCCAGTTTCAGTCAAACCATACGATCATAACTCTTTGCTACCCACGTTTCGTTCTGTAGTATGTCCTCTCTCACTAACTACCCTTCCTTCTTAGTTAGCAACTGCTGGCTGTTAGGTTCCTAGGTGTCCACTAGTTGTTATTCTCCCCGGCTTCTTCGCCATAGGTTAGTGGTCCCGCGAGGCCAACACCCATCCTCATACTCGGAGGTACCATGCCCCTCGGGCCAAATCATAGTTAGTCGCCTCGCATTGTGGCATAGAAAGGGCCTCATCCGTCACTCCCATTCTATCTTATGTTTAACTGTCACCGAGAGGCCGACACCCCGCCACCTCATTCAGTGGCCACGCTACCCCCTCACGCCAACGCATAGATAGAGCCTCTCAAGCCGCTTGGCAACTAGCAGGGCCTCACCCGTCACCAACCTAGTGTAATTGTTTCGCCGCATTGCGGCACTAGCTAGTCGGCCAGCACACACGCACTCACGCTCGCGCTCCTAGTAAACTGGGGGGGGGGGGGCGGCACACCCCAGGCCCGTCAAGCATAGTCACTATGTTTTAGATCCCTTAACCGCTTCAGGTATCCTGGCGCTTTATTTCCCGCCTTAGTTTCGATCGTGCGTTACATACTCCTACATTGATGTATAACGGTATTTCAGAACTATCGTTCTCGGCTACTCCGGTGCTTTCAATACGTTATCTCTTACGGGCAATGGGTCTGCTGGACGCTTAGTGCTAGCTGTTCGAGGATACCTATATATATACATGTATATTTATATATACATATATATGTTACCCCAACCTGTCGCTCACTGGCGATCCTTAGGTTCCACGTACACTACGTGCCCAGACCGAGCTTGGAGACTCCGAGACCAGCGGTTCCTCCAACAACTTGTTTCAGGCATTTCTTGCTTATGTTCAGTCGAATTGGTAAGTTGGGTCTCACGTTGCCCTCCGCGTTGCAAGTCGTACAGATTTGGCCTCGTATCGGACCATCGTCGGGTCCTCCGGGCGCTGTCGTGACGTACTGTGACTGCTTCCGGACTCATGTATCACGGATATACCGTTTATTTCTTCGCAACGTTTTGGGGACACTTTGGTACATTGAGTTCTCAATAACCATTCGTCGACTCATACTATCACTCAATTCTCACGTCGGCGTCGCTTATACAAGCAATGCAGGATAAGCTTTAACGATCTGATGGGACCGGGTGAACAGTATTCCCACTTGTTTCACATCGAACATCGAGGCATCACTCCGCCTCCATTTTTGGCCAAACAAATACCATTCGAATCCTCAATCTACTAATTAGGGACTTGTCTGCACGCCTGACATTCACAGGGTCCTCCATGCGCAGTCAATTCATTTGTCACGCATTTGTCGTTGTTCACGCTTCTCTCTATGTAAGCTTAAGTAGTCCATCGGAAGTTACTTTCGGTCATGCTGGATGTTTTAATTTAAGGCGTTACACCTTATGCATCCTGTTGTACAATCTTTCACGATCTCATGCCTACCAAGTAACTGCTATAGGGTACTTGCTATACGAACACATATCGTCTTCAAATTTTGTCAAAGCTCCTCTTCAGGTTCCTCTCTCGTGCAAACATTTCCCTACGGTGGGTCACGGTTTTGCATTCTATTCTTCGTTTCACGTCACGGCAGTTTCTTCAGGCGCCGGTTACAGTCCTTTTTCGCTATGGTTTAATGCAGGTAATCGCACGTGTTCGGTCAGGTTAACACTTTTCCACAAGAGGTTATACCCTGCCGCGCTTAGATGGTACAAGTCCACATGGCCTAAATCGTAGGTAGGGCTTCTCTCAAACACAGGGCTACTGGCACGGCCTCAACTCTTACGGGATAGTCCTTATCTTCACCTATTGGTTCCCATTAGCTATTAGCTCTACTACACGAGAAAGCTCAATGAGCTTCTGAGTTTTGCATAATTTAAACCTATTACGTTTCCTTCCTCCTCACAGCACGCTACAAGAAATAGCTCCAGGTATCGTATTATCTTTAATAAACGCTAACCCTGACGTCTCAAGTTCCCCTGCAGTTTCCTCCGCTTTAGCCACTTCCGAAGTCCTGAAGTCGGACCTTGCTTAAACGTAACGGTTGAGATAAAAGAACACGCAGTCCAGATTTCCTCTGCAGGTCAAAAAAGGTATCAATCATGCCTGTAGTTAGAGTCTATGCAGGTAAGATTTGTCCACTAATACTAAGCAAACGTACTCTACGGCTTTCGATATGTGTAAGTATTGTATGTGGTTCAAGATGCTAAATGCGTTCCGATTATAATGGTTGCTCGTACAATTTTTGCCACATCTCTCAAACAGTTCATGCTATACATTCGCTCCTTGTTTGTTAGTCTTGGCCTCAATCCAAAGTTCCTTCTCGGTACATTCATTCCGTGTTAGGGCCGCCACAGCAGCCTCAAGTCATCCAGTTCCAACTCATCTTGTAGAGTAGATGGGTCGCTGGTAGTCCTCGGCATACAACCGGTTCATTCCAAATCTAGAAAGAAATCAGGCTCGCTTTCTATAATATGTCTAAATGTTTTGTTATGTTTAATAAATGTCACACACTTTTTGGCCCTCTTTTGCAGGCCTAACCTCACGTCGGTTTCGGCACACCTCAACCGACTTTCATATATTAAAATTACACACAGTTTAATGTGCGCCCCTTCCATAATCCCGTACACAAATAGAAGGCGTATGCCTGAAATTGTGGGAGGGATTTTATGGCTATTTAAACCCAGCAAATCCCCTTACTCACCTGTCTGCGACGATTTCGGAAATTCCCTCCCACCACACCCTCTTCATATATCATTATACCTGGGTGGGCCCTCTTTTGCAGACCTAACCTCACGTCGGTTTCGGCACACCTCAACAGACTTTCATATATTAAAATTACACACAGTTTAATGTGCGCCCCTTCCATAATCCCGTACACAAATATATATATACAGGGTCAACAGACAACAAATCACAATGTGCCCTGTTCATTAGCAGGAATATACAACAGACAAGAGGTCACCCGTTGAGAATGGAAGAAGGGTTCTTTACAGTAAGAACAATACAGATGTGGAATTCTTTCCCTAAGGATGTTGTCTTGTCAGATTCTACAGATATTTTTTTTTTTTTTTTTTTTTAAACTTGGATGCTTTTTTTGCATGAACAGAATATTCAAGGATATACCTGTAATTGAGTAAACAGGCTGATGATCCAAGTAGAAATCTGATTGTCATTATGGAGTTGGGAAGGATATTTTACCCTTTTTTGTGGCATAAATGGAAATGGCTACAATTGGGATTTTTGTCTTCTTTTCAGAACTTTATTATTTTAGTATTTTCTCAACCTAGCCATTTATGCAACTATATAATAATCTTCACAATGTAAATAATAAAAACAATAGTGTAAATAATATTGCCTACTTGTTTTATTTTTATTTTTTCCACCAAAATTAAAAGGTAAACTAAAACAAAATACTCACAACTTTCTATCTGGCACTCCTAGTATTTTGTGTTGGATGCCAGCCAAAGCCTGTACTAAAATCAGACATGCCCAGTCTAGCACCTCATATAAGTACATTAATCATTGAACTGATTTTGCTATGGAACACTGCAACAAAGCTGTTTTCTCATGTAATCATTTAATTCCTGACAAGCTTCCTGCGTGCATACATAATTAAAGAGAGAATATAGAGAGGAACCTTAAGGAGCCACTTCAGAAGCAATAACAAGTCATGAAAGTGAAACTGTCCCTAGTGGGGATCTTGTACAATCCAATAACTAAACGTTAGCTATGGGCTTGGCTTTTTCTTTTTTTTTTTTTTAAAAAGAAAGAACTGTATTTGATCACCTATATTGTACTCCAGGGTGTCCTGGCACGGCCCAGTGTGTCATGTACATGGGCGCCATGGTAGTATATGTTCGGATACAGCACTATACTATAGACAGAATGCCTTACATCTGTTCATAAGCCACATTCCAGCTCAGATGCCCAAGCGTTGATGAGCATGCCCTAAGCATCCTGGAAGTGTGTTTCACAATTACTTCCCTTGCATCTTGCACTTTAGCAAATACTTCAGAAGATTCCCCACTTCCTCCGTTTTTTTTATCTGGAGAGAAGGCTGTTTTTAGGATTCTCTTTGATATTAAGTGCTGTGTGTGCCAATAGAGAGGGATATGGCATATTGTTCCACAAAGAACCTGACGCCTCACATGAAGATTCCCAAAAGTGTGGTGACTCTCAGGACTCAGCCTTTCAAATGATGTATGCAATCCCGTACGCAAGGATACGCATCCTTTGGCACTCCAAATCTTGTGAACTACACCTCCCTTAATGCTTTTACAGCTGACAAAACATCATGGGAGACACAAGAACACAGATATACCAGCACAGAAAAGTACTCAGAAACACAAATGTACATAGACACATGTAGGCACACACACACACACATATATATATCTCAGCAAGCTTGATAAAGACCTCATTTGAGGCTTAAGCGTTGCTGCTGTTACTTTATGCACTGATCTTCATTAAATCTACTTTTTGATGATTCTTCAGTGCCCAGATCAATTTTGTTTTTCCATTGACATATTGGGATTTGCCAGCCTCAGGTGCAGATTTGCACCCTGGAGTGCGGTTTCCTTCTGTTTCATATATAATGTGTTTATTTTATAAAATATTTGCTCTAAAAAAATGCATGTTATCTCTGCAGACACACATTGAATTAACTTGGATTAATGGAATTCGTTACCAAAAATGTAAATACTGCATGAAAATACAACCTCATGGTACATAACTAATCCCTATTTTATACTGAATAGCCTTTGGACTGTTATGTATCTTAAACAGAAAACTATCTTTGGACAGCCTTTGCTCCAAAAGCATTTTATTAAAAGACATTCAATTTAAATTTAAAAGACCCCCATGAGCAGTGGGTGGGTGCCTAAAATGACAATGGGGGGGAACATACTGCCTCCCCCCGGCCCCCACCAGTGAGCAGTGCGTGGGGGCCCAAAATGACAATAGTGGGGGACCTATTGTCCTCCATCCATGAGCGGCAGGTGGGGGTCCTAAGATACAATAGGAGGGGGACCTACTGCCTCTCCCCCCTCGGCCCCCACCAGTGAGCAGTGGGTGGTGGCCCAAATTTACAATAGGGAGGGACCAATTGTCCCCCCGGCCCCTCCCATCCATTATATTTTAGGGTCTCCACCCGCCGCACAATAGCTCATAGGTGAGGTCTGGGGGGGACGGGGCAGTAGGTCCCCCCCTATTGTTACTTAAGGTCCCCCCTTATTGCACTAGCAACTGGGCAGCTATCACTAGTATTTTTAACTGACAGCGAGCAGCCACTGGCTCGTGTTTAGGCGATATGCCCCTACTCACGGCATGCGGGAGGATTTAACCTCCATTTTATTAATATTTAATGCAGGAGGGGGTAGGAATTGTTTATATTTTTTACAAGGAGGGAGCTGGTCGCCCTGCTGGTTCCCTCCTTGTTTTTTTGTTGTTTTTTTCACATGCGCAGTGTTATTTTTGTCCTAATGTATGGAAATGAATTATTTTTTACTGAATTTCGTCCGAAAAACAAATGTTTTATGGACTAAAAATGGACGAATTAAATTTTTATTTAGTACGAATTAATTTGTACGAATGTAAAATTTCACCGGTGCTCTTGTCTAGTTAGTATCAATGAATAAAGAAGAAGAACCAGAAGATATGACGAAAATAGCTTCTGGAACAGAAAGGAATTTGATTACCGTATATACTCGAGTATAAGCCGAGTTTTTCAGCACATTTTTTGTGCTGAAAAACCCCAACTCGGCTTATACTCGAGTCAATAGTCTGTATTATGGCAATTTGCATTGCCATAATACAGACTGGGGCTGTGGGGGCTGCAGAGAGCGTTACTTACCTCTCCTGCAGCTCCTGTCAGCTCTCTCCTCCTGCGCGCCGTCCGTTCAGCACCTCGGTCAGCTCCCAGTGTAAATCTCGCGAGAGCCGCGGCTCTCGCGAGACTTACACTGTGAGCTGGCAGAAGAGCTGAACGGACGGCGCAGAGGAGGAGAGAGCTGACAGGAGCTGCAGGAGAGGTAAGTAATGCTCTCTCACAGCCCCCACAGCCCCCCACTGAACTACCAATGCTGGACCACCAGGGAAGGAGAGCCCCCCTCCCTGCCATGTATCAAGCAGGGAGAGGGGACGAAAAAATATAATAATAAAATGAAATAATGAAATTAAATAAAAAAATAAGAAGAAGAAATAATAATAATAAAAAATATTAACATAATTAAAAAAATTATAATAAAATTGCCCACCCCCCACCAAGGCTCTGCATCACACACACACACCACATTCATACGCACACACTGCATTCATACACACACTGCACTCATACACACACACACTGCACTCATACACACACACACTGCACTCATACACATACTGCATTCATACACAAACACACACTGCACACATACACATACACACACTGCACTCATACACACACACTGCACTCATACACACACACTGCACTCATACACACACACTGCACTCATACACACTGCATTCATACACACACTGCACTCATACACACACTGCACTCATACACACACTGCACTCATACACACACTGCATTCATACACACACACACTGCATTCATACACACTGCACTCATACACACACTGCACACATACACACACTGCACTCATACACGCTGCACTCATACACACACACTGCACTCATTATACACACACTGCATTCATTATACACACACTGTAAATAAATATTCAATTAATATATTTTTTTTAGGATCTAATTTTATTTAGAAATTTACCAGTAGCTGCTGCATTTCCCACCCTAGTCTTATACTCGAGTCAATAAGTTTTCCCAGTTTTTTGGGGTAAAATTAGGGGCCTCGGCTTATATTCGGGTCGGCTTATACTCGAGTATATACGGTAATATCATTCTAAGTTTAATTATTATATTTGTATGACCCTGCAGAATTAGTACTTTTTTTAACAAAAGGCAGATAAAATATTTAAATAAATGCTGTCAAATCATGTTTCCACATTTCTGCTTTGAGGAATGAGATTCTATCTATTATTATCTCATCTTTACAACTGGAGTGTATTGGTAGCTCCATCTTTGGGAAGGGGATAATTAGGACAAATTAGGGGACTGGGCAGTCAGATGAGCCAGGATCAGGAAAACGGAGAGCAGCGGAGTCAGGAACAAGGCCAGAAGTCAGGAACCAGGAACACTGTAAACAGGGAGTATTCTGGGAAACAGGAAACCACGCAAGGGCAAGAGGTACTGGGACTTTCTGCTTAAATGGACACTCCAGGCACCCAGACCACTTCTGCCCATTGGAGTGGTCTGGGTGCCAACTCCCACTATTCTTAACCCTGCAAGTGTAATTATTGCAGTTTTTTATAAACTGCAATAATTACCTTGCAGGGTTAACTCCACTTCCTGGTTCCTAGCACAGGAAACCTGTGCTAGAGCATCGCTGGACGTCCTCACGCTGTGTGAGGACCTCCAGCGTCGCTCATTTCCCCATAGGAAAGCATTGAAATGCATTTTCAATGCTTTCCTATGGGGAGCACTAATGCGCATGCACGGCATTGCCGCGCATGCGCATTAGGTCTCCCCGGCTGGTGGGCTGGATCAGTCTCGCCCACCGTCCGACGCAGTCAGAAGGAGGAGCAGCATGGAGGGAGAAGCAGCGACGTGGAGCGAGACATTAATGAAGGAGCTGATCGTTAAAATCATCTGAAAGCTCAGACACAGAGAAAGGAAGGGTTGCTGTTTAAAACAGAAAATAAACCCTGACACACAGTTATTGAAGAGGAGTGGACCAACATTCCACAGGCCACCATCAACAACATTATCAACTCTATGCGAAGGAGATGTGTTGCAATAATACAGTAAAACTGCACATTTTAGAGTGGCCTTTTATTGTGGCCAGCCTGAGGCACATCTGTGCAATAATCATGCTGTCTAATCAGCGTCTTGATATGCCACACCCAGGCCCGGACTGGCCATCGGGAAAACCGGGCAAATGCCCGGTGGGCCGCGATGGCCATGGGCCGACAGGAAAGATCAAGAGATCTCCCCTGCCGGCCCATGCGCAGCAGCACCGGCACCAAGATGGAGTTCTATCCCATCATGGGCCGGAGGGGAGATCGGGAAGTGAGACGGTCACCCTCCGCACACGGCGAGCAGCTTCCTGTATCTTCTTCTCACGAGCTCCGAGATTATCAGAGCGGTGCCATGGTAACCCGCGGCAACGCTCTGAAAAAACGGCGCTCGTGAGAGGGAGAGAGACCTTGTCTGTACCCTACGGGGTACAGACTGAAATTACCTGCCGCTGGACCACCAGGGATCGGTGTTTGGCGTAGCCCCCCCTCACTGGACCACCAGGTATGTGAATGCTCCCTCCCCGCCTGCAAAGTTGAAAGGGGGAGTAAATGGATTTTTTTTTTATTAATTTTTTTAACTTTTTAATAATAATAACAATTTAAGGCCATATACACACATACAAACACACTACACATACTGCACCCTTGCACTAACACACACTGCACCACTAACACACAAACATACTGCTCCCCTGCACTAACACACAGTGCACTAACACACACTGCACTAACACACACTGCACTAACACACAAACATACTGCTCCCCTGCACTAACACACTAACACACACTGCACTAACACACAAACATACTGCTCCCCTGCACTAACACACTAACACACACTGCACTAACACACAAACATACTGCTCCCCTGCACTAACACACACTGCACTAACACACACACATACTGCTCCCCTGCACTAACACACACTGCACTAACACACACTGCACTAACACAAACATACTGCTCCCCTGCACTAACACACACTGCACTAACACACAAACATACTGCTCCCCTGCACTAACACACACTGCACTAACACACAAACATACTGCTCCCCTGCACTAACACACTAACACACACTGCACTAACACACAAACATACTGCTCCCCTGCACTAACACACAAACACACACTGCACTAACACACAAACATACTGCTCCCCTGCACTAACATACTACACACGCAGCACCCCCTGCACTAACACACAAACACACTGCATACACTCTATACCCCTACATACACAATACAGCCCCTGTATTAACACACAATACACACTCTATACCCCTATATCCACACTGCACCTCCTGCACTTACACACAAACACACTATACACACTCTATACCCCTTATATACACACTATTCCCCTGGCACTCACATACACACACCCTATACCCCATAAACCTACACTACTCTCCCTGCACTCTCATACGTTATACCCCTATAAACACACACATTACACCCCCTGCATGCACCCACACTAATTTATATCCCCTATAAATACATATTCTGCACCCCCTGTACACACTACACCACCTATGCATACATTACCCCCCCATACGTGCCCCCCATATGTGCTCTACAGCTCCTATATGCATACACACACTAGAGCCCCTAGATACACTCACAAACACACAGTACAGCTCCTTAGACGCACACACTCCACAGACCCTATATAAATACACACACGCAAACACACATACTTTACAACCAAGAGACACACACACTACAGCCCCTAGCCACATGCAATACGCCACAAACAGACCCCTTTACACACACAATTGATATACACACATGCAACGTTCAAACATATACAACAACAAAGGAGCATCCCCACACATGCACAACACTCTTTAACAGCCCGGTTCCTGTTTTGATCTCTGGTATCCCACTATTGAGGACACCAGAGACAAATCACCAGCAAACGTAGCACAAATTCAACCCCCCTACCCTTCCCCCCCTCAAAAAAACCCATGGCATTTATTTCAGCCAGGAGCACTGGATGCTCTGGAGGAGCGTCACATTAACATACTCATTTGGTGGGGGGGAGGGGGTGTGCGTGTCAATGGTGGTGACATGACATGCCCCCTTTCTGGCCCCGCCCCTAATAGTGGGCTGCTCTGCCTTTAATTGCCCGGGCTGAATTGTTTGTCCCAGTCCGGCCCTGGCCACACCTGTGAGGTGGATGGATTATCTCGGCAAAGGAGATGTGCTCACTAACACAGATTTAGACACACACACATATTTACACAGAAGCACACAGACATATTTATACAGATACACACTCACTCTCACTCTCACACACACACCCTAACACACACTCACACACACCCTAACAAGTGTTTTTTTTTATATCTCCAGCCACCCTCCTGTTAGCTTACCTTAATTTAAACTGATGATTCGAGATTGATCACAAGAAACCACTAATTAAAGAATGACTTTATGATTGACTTTAAAAGCATTGCAGATTTGCATTATCTATTCTAATAACTATTGCAAGTTATATTGAGATTATTCTAAAGTAGTGGCTATGCTATGCTAGTGGATGGTGTAATCCCTTAATAGCTGAATTAGCAATAAAATATATCATTTCTATGGTGAGCAATAGATGTATTTGTTTAGGGGTAGTAGTTTGTAATTGAAATGAACCTATCATAACACCAATAGACATGTGAAATACTTTTATCTGTTCCTTGTAAATATTGCTGTTCAGGCTAATATTCCACAACTATGACAGTGGTACATAAAAGTACATTAAAAGAGAGAAAAAGGGTGCATTTGAGAATATATGAAGAGAACTTCACTGGAGCTTGTCAAGAACAGAATGAAGCAAGCTCTTCCCACCCCACCAAGAGTTATACACAAGTCATATTGTACAATTGTTTGAAAAGCATGACATTGTGTAACCCTCATTTCACATGGAGAGAAATATTAAAGGGACACTTTAATTTTAGGGGTGTGATCAGGGGCGTAGCTGTTTTGAGAAATTTTAGGTGACTTACTAATAAGAATTTATGTATCTAAAATGTCATTAAGAGCAGGTACAGCGTATCTTATTTACAAAAACTGATATCGAAACACATTTATTGGAGCTTCTAGAAAAGAGGGACATTAGGGTAAAAAGAGGGACTTGGATCCAGAATAGTGATTGCCCCTCTTATGTATAGACACTTGGGAGTTTTGCCTCGATAAAAGTGGGTCTTATGAACAATATTTTTCTGTGTAGACACTCCAATCTCAGAAGATCAAGTTTTGAAAAGAAGAAACAGTTGTTGACACCCTACTTTGTTTACAGTCAACTTAGTAAGAATACATCAGTTTGCTCAAGTATAGGTGGTTGGGGATCAGGTAAATTGGGTAATTTTAGACAATGCTTGGCAGGCTAAGCTCACAATACATTTTCATGTGTGGTTGGGAACATTGAAAGATATAGGACAATAAACAATTCTTGCTGCTACGGTTTTCCCCTGTACTACCGTTATCTTTGTGTGGGGGTTGAGTAATAGATCTGCTGACAAACCTTTGTTTTGCGTGCCATGAGTCCCAAAGGGTAAATGGTTAACTTTTCTTCGTATGAGTGTATTGCGGCTCAATGGGGCTCACTGAAGCAAAGAAAGAGCATCTGCTCTTATAGACATAAAGGGATAACATGCTGTTCTTGATAAGGCTCTATAATTATCATGTGACTGTGTCAATTTATCAAATGATTTGTCTTCGACTTGTTACATATGCAGCAATGAGCATATGTCACTTGATTCTCAAGTAGAAAGGATGTATACGCATTGCTTAGTATGTAATTGTTAACAGCAGTTACATTTCTTTCAATTGTCCCTGACTTTACCCGTAGCTATTCATTTATTCAGTAAAGGGACAATGCAGGATGTTGTCTATTCACGATTTTAATTCCATAATTCATTAAAAACATACAAAAAAAAGGAAATAATTTGAAAACAAGAATTAGAAATATATTTGCTGAATTTTCAGCTATTTTCAAGTCAGTAAGCAGTTAAAAGTGTCCATGGACAGTCTTTAAATGGTTGTTTGTGACATATGTAGTTCAGAGCGCAGTAGTCTGATACATGAGTAACTCCGTATTACCAACCTCATAATTGCATTTTAGAACAGATTTTTATTTCCCGAGAAGAGCATGCATGCATATAATTGGGATTGTAATAGGAGCTCTTTGGGATAGACCAGCCCCTGCTCCTATATCTGAGGCATTAACCTCAACAATTGTAAATTGACACACACTCTCAATGACAGACACACACTCTCACTGATTTAAAACACACACACTGACAGAAACAAACACTCATAGACACACTCACAGGCACATATACACACTGACAGGCACACACTCATAAATTAATTATATATATTTTTGTCCATGGGGTCCAGTGACTCCTGCGAACTTCCAGTGCTCTTTAGTGATGCCAGCCGGTAGTGATGTCATATTCCGTCTGGAAGTGACGAGCAGTTAGGAACTGGAAGAACATTAGCACTCTTTTGCCGCCTCCTGTCGGCTGCCGCCTCTCTCCCTCCCCCTGTATATTATGTGTGAGTAGGCTCCTGCTGTCCAAATAAGTGCCCTGGTAGTTATGCTACTGCCCTTAACCCTGCAACATAAAACATTGCAGTTTTAGAGTAACTGCCATGTTTTCATTGCAGGGTTAAGACTCATTGTTAGGAATATTGCTTTGTATTCCTAACACTACACCATTCCTTTAATTGAGACTTTATAGAAGGACGAAAAAAAAAGGGGGAGCAGCACAAGAGAAAAAAAAAACATGTCTATGTAAAATCCATAGCCCCTTATAAAAGAAGGGTGTGAATGTAATACCGCCATGTTGATTAAAGGAACTCTGCAAGAACACTTATAGGGAAGCATTGGAGATCGAGCGGCAGCACCGAGACCAGAACACCAAAAGATGTAAAATACATGTTTGTGGTTCTTTGACTAGAAAAATAAAAATATGTATGGAAATTATTGTCCTTAATCCTGATCATAACATGGCAGCATTAACCAAGGATAACACCAACACAATATATATAGTGGAAGGGACAGAGTTCAGATACTACTAATAGATACAAGAACCATTAATGTGCAACAAAGTCAATGAACTTGTTTGAAAAGCCAAATGAGTAATCAATGGGACATCCATACTATCTGCCTAGACCAGGGGTAGGCAACCTACGGCACTAGTGCCATGCACGGCACTCGAGGTGCCTTTGCACGGCACTCAAGGCTGCTAGAGAAAAACAGGCTCTGGCCTATCAGGAGTCCCAGTAAAACTTCAGATATCTGCTAATCCGAGAAGGTGGTGAAGGACAATCCTCAATTTATGCATTGCAGCACGTAGAGGTAGTGATCTCAGAGCACTTGTGAATAGGAATCCACACTGTAGTAGAGCAGCCTGCAGCTGCTGTTGCAGCTCCTGTCCTTGACCTGTACCTTGCCAGCCTGGCCCCCACTGGAACCCAGGGAAGCCACCCACACTGCTAGATATACACAGAAATGCAGAATAACCCTCCCCTCATACAAATAATACGGACAGCCCACACACAAACATACACACAATCCGCACAAACGAAACACCACTAACAATCCACATACATGCACACAACCTCACATGCAATACCCCAAAAAGCCCCCACACACTACCAAACACACACTGTGACATATCCATCCACACACACACACACAATTGCACAAGCGGCCCCCATACACAGCCCACATTCATATGTATCATACACAATACCATAAACTACTCATGAACATAAACAATATAATAGCTCATATACGCAGGGCCATCTTTAACGCAGGGCAAACTGGGCAGCTGCACCGTGAGCCCTGCTGGCCTCAACTATTTCTAACCCTCTGGCCGGTAATCTGCACACTAAGGAGGCCAACCGGGTGGCCCATGCACAAAGGACCACCTGGTGGGCTTCTGTCAGCAGGGGCCCGCCGCACGCTGAGGCGCTTTACCAGAGCGAGCGGGCCCCTTGCTTTTCGGCAGCAGGCTGGGAGGAAGTGACGGCCGCGCATTACTTTCTCCCACAAAGAGAGGAGCACGCGGGAAAGAAGAGTAAGCAGATTGGAGGGGGGCTGGCCGAGAGCGCTAGACCCCAACTCCCAACACCTTCAACCACCAGCAGGAAAGGTAGGAAACTGGAGGGTGGGTTTTAACGTGTATGTCTGTGTCAATATGTCTGTCAGTGTGTGTGTGTGTGTGTGTGTGTGTGTTAGTGTGTCTGTATGTATGTGTGTCATATCTGTGTGTGTCAGTATGTGTGTCAGTATGTCTTTGTGTGTCAGCATGTCTGTGTGTCAGCATGTGTCAGTATGTCTTTGTGTGTGTCTGTGTGTCAGTATGTCTTTGTGTGTGTCAGTATGTCTGTGTGTATGCCAGTATGTCTGTGTCAGTATATCTGTGTGTGTCAGTATGTTTGTATGTCAGCATGTCTGTGTGTGTGTCAGTATGTCTGTGTGTGTATCTGTGTGTGTGCACGCATTTAAGTGTGTATATATCTCTGTGTGTGTATATGTGCATACATCTCAGCATTCACACACTAACACTAAACACAAATACACCTCTGCATTCAAATCTCAACACTACGTACAAACACATGTATGTGTTAAGAAGAGTAGGCAGATTGGAGGGGGGCTGGCAGAGAGCGCTAGACCCCAACTCCCAACACCTTCAACCACCAGCAGGAAAGGTAGGAAACTGGAGGGTGGGTTTTAAAGTGTATGTCTGTGTCAATATGTCTGTCAGTGTGTGTGTGTTAGTGTGTCTGTATGTATGTGTGTCATATCTGTGTGTGTCAGTATGTGTGTCAGTATGTCTTTGTGTGTCAGCATGTCTGTGTGTCTGTGTGTCAGTATGTCTTTGTGTGTGTCTGTGTGTCAGTATGTCTTTGTGTGTGTCAGTATGTCTGTGTGTGTGTCAGTATATCTGTGTGTGTCTGTATGTTTGTATGTCAGCATGTCTGTGTGTGTGTCAGTATGTCTGTGTGTGTATCTGTGTGTGTGTGTGCGCATTTCAGTGTGTATATATCTCTGTGTGTGTATATGTGCATACATCTCATCATTCACACACTAACACTACACACAAATACACCTCTGCATTCAAATCTCAACACTACGTACAAACACATGTCTGTGTTACACACCAAAATTATATGTAAATACACCCCTGCATTCAAAAACCAACACTACACAAATACATGCTTGCAATCACGCCAACACCACGTACAAACAAATTCCATACAAAAACCTGTTTACATTCAAACAAACAAAAACTGTTTAGTGCTAAATACAGACCTGCAAACATGGGTAAATGGTAGAGCCCCAGCTATCAATGCATTTCTGGAGTTGCACGACAGATGGGGATCTACCTTTTAATCACCCGTGCAACAGGGAGACCCCCAAAAATTCTTGCACCTCTCTACTTAAGGTCCGCCACTGCGTTGAGGTGGAGGACGTGATTGCATGCCTGGGAAGGAGGGACAGGGTCCAGGGGGCCCTAAGCAAATGCTTTGCCCAGGGTCCAGTCACTATTAAAGAAGGCCCTGCATATACGCACAAATACAACAATACAAAGCAATTACAGTAAAAGTAACACAAGCAGAATACGGCAGCATACACATCTTGAATTAAAAAAAAAAAAAATAGGACCGGCACGCTACAGGACATCACAATCCTATATCGGCACAGTGCTGCTAAAAGGTTGCCTACCCCTGGCCTAGACAAATGAGTGTACTCCATAGGCTGCACATCAGCAACCCATGGTATTCAATCACTGGGATAAATAATGAGTTAGGCAGGAAGTAAGTACAAGATAATCAGACCTATATAAGAACAAACATATTTTCCTGACAGCAATGCAAATTGACAGTGTAGGACGTACCTAAGATGTTTTGCCTTGACGTGGCAGGGGAGCTTACACTTAAATGGTCAGGGAGTGGTAATAATAAAAAAAACTCCAGTTATTTAAATGTGCATTGGGATTTGGGATAGTGTACAAGAAACCTTTTTCTTTATATAGACATTGCTGCTGCCCAGGAGTAATGGGAGTTTGAGCACATGGCTTAAATTTGTATGTTTGTATTTGCTTTCGTATTGATACCGGAGAAACTGACGGAAGCCAAGCACAGAGAGATGGACACAGGTTTCTTCAGGAAGGAAGAGATTCTTTATTCGGTTCACCGATCGGGACTCAGAGGGACTAATGTCACCAAAATACAACAAGTTCTGAGCCCAGGACAATAGTGTAGGCTCCTTATATAAGCATGTAACTCCACCCATAAGTAGCTCCACCCACACATTCTCTTACCCAATCAATCGAATAAGAACTAACTTCCTGTTTGACCGCATGGCTTGCCCAGCACAATGGAGGAGGGGAATACTACATCCGGTATTCTCGCACATGCTCCGTACACTACTGATTGTATCTTTGCCACGTGCAACCAACCGACCGATACACCAGTATATGCACGTACACATGCCACGTGGTAATCTCGGCCTACTAAATTTATTTTTACCGAGATTCCACCACAGTATTACACAGCTATATGGGAACTAGTCTACTTATTGTCTTGGCTAATACAAGTTAAAGGGTCACTATAGGCATCAAAACAACTGTAGATTAATTAAGTACTTTTGGTGTATAAATCATGCCCCTGCAATCTCACTGCTCAATACTCTGCCATTTAGGAGTTACATTTCCTTTGTTTCTGTTTATGCATCCCTACTTACACAGCCTGCATGAAAACATGGTTTTATTTCAATCAGATGTTAACATACTTTAGAAATTTTTATCTCCTGCTCTGTAAATCGAACTATAGTCAAGCGCATGAGGCTCCTGTAGGATCTGGGAGGCTATTGAAAGAGCAGAAGATGAGATTCTAAAATAAACAGTACGACAAAGGAAGCTTAAACAGTAGATCTCTCTTTACAGGAAGTGTTTTGGGAAGGCTGTGTGAGTCACATGCATGGAAGAGTGACTAGACTGATTTAACAAACACATTTAACTCCTAATTGTCAGAGAATTGAACAGTGAGATCTATACACCAACACTTCTCTATTGAGCTAAAGTTTTTAAGCCTTTAGTGTCCATTTCAAGTAATGAAACACAGTTGGTTGCAGGAGGTTTCCATGCACTATGGTGATGTAGTAAAAATGTGATTTACTAAAGAACTATCTTCCTAAATCTAAAACACAGCCTGGAAACAACTGTAAAAATATATTTTTTATTTTATTTTATTAGTTGCGTTAGAAATTATAAAATTTTAATTGGCTTTTTGGCGGGTTGAAGAGAACATGAAATATAAGACAGAAGACTTCTGATGGTAAGTATATATATTTATATATATACACACCGGTATATATATATATATATATATATATATTTTTTTTTTATTTTTTTTTACCAGGTATTAGATTTATTGCCCTGTCTCACTTTTATTGGAATGTGGGGCTACAGGACTGAGGACCTATAACCACCAAGAGGGGTGGGGAGGAATGGGCTTGCCATTATTTGGGGTAGTTGGAAACTGCATGTTCACCCCTCTTTAGTAGTTACCCCATGGCCACCCATGGTCCTCCACCTTGAATATTATAAATAGGGCCCAAACCTGGTGCTAGTGGTTAAGACATTAGGTCTTCCCTCCTTTAATATTATTAGTGCCCCATCTGCTGATCATGGGTTGTGGCTGGAGGATGGATATTAGGTCCTCCTCCCCTGATATCATTAGGGCTCTCACATGAGGATGCCCCCCCCCCCCTCTTTTTTATAGTAAAGACAAAGAGGAATTGGGGGCACACCCAGAACATTCATTTTACAGGAATGGTGCTGCCGTAGTGACCAAAATTCATACATAATACAAATTCAGGAACAGCACACACATAACAATACATATTTCAATTTATGAGGCTACTTAAAATTACCTATCCTCTTTATTTTATGACATAACCCCACCCTGGCCACAGGTAAGAACAGAGAGTAATCAATCTGTCCATCCCCCATTACTTATTTAAAAGTCGCCCACTCGATGCCCACAGGTGGGGGCACGGGCAGGAGAACGTTATTTCACAGGCCCTATACCCATGGGATGTGGCCTTTTCTAGCAGCTGTGATACCGGAGAAACTGACGGAAGCCAAGCACAGAGAGATGGACACAGGTTTCTTCAGGAAGGAAGAGATTCTTTATTGGATCACCGATCGGGACTCAGAGGGACTAGCGTCACCAAAATACAGCAAAGTCTGAGTACTGAATACATAGAGTACATTCCTTATATAGCACTGTAGCTCCTCCCACAATTAACTACACCCACACATACCCTTAACCTATTTAATAAATAGAGTCTAAACTCATCCATCCGGTCTAACCACGTGGCTCATCTGATACAAAGGAGAGGGACGCGTAATTCCAGTTCTTACATTCCTGCACCTGGTCAGTACAGTGATAACAGTATCTTAGCTACGTGTAATTAACTAACTGATACTACAAACACATATACATACATATGCCTTGTGGCAATCTTAGCCTGCTAAACTTGTATTTTACTGGAATTACATCACATTCCCCCCTTTGATGCCTCTGATATTTCACAATTACTTGAGGCATCACTTAACCTTGGTTTGCATATACCTCAGGTTACCATGAACCAGACCAGACTTATCTTATGATGTGAATCTTTTAACACTCATCTTCCTGCATTGGTTCTCCTTGATCTAGAGCCTTATACTTATATATCGCCATTATCTGTGCAGCAGCCTTCCTCTCTGCTATACTTCCTATCAGGCTTTGCACAGACCTAACTACTAAGGGTATAAGACACGGTAGGAGTAGACACAACAGTAAAATCAGTAGGACTCCACCTACCACTGCCTTAAGCCCTCCAAACCACTCATACCAGCTACCAAACCAACTACTTGGATTGTACCCTTTCCATACCTGAGTAGGCACATGCACTAGTTTAACCATATGGCTAGTAAGCTCAGCTATTGCTTGCCCTTCGTCATCTATTTGAAGACAGCAATTGCTCAGGTTAAACTTCCCACATACACCTCCCTCTACTGCCAAAAGGTAATCCAAGGCTAATCTATTTTGGTACACTGCTGTCCTCATCCTGGTATTATGCTTCGCTAGAAGATTGAGTGCTTGTGAGGTCTCATTAGTAATAATCTCAACCACCGCCTGTAATCTTATAATACGGTTGAGCATATAAATTGGGGTTCTATAACCAAAGGTACCATCTTCTGCCCACGTGGCTGGCCCATAATAATCTATGATACGCTGGGGAGGCCATTCATTATCTTCCCAGGTGCCTATCTCTAAGGGTCCCCTTTTCTTCCTATGATTCACATCATACACTTTAACACCTAAAGTCTCACCTGTTTCAATCGGTAACAAGAAGAAGGATGGTTTGAGCATACCCAACACACATGCCCCTTCCCAGTCCTGTGGCAACTCCGAATAGGCTTTCTTACCACAGATCCAGTACAAATTTGCTGGGGCTCTCCAGGTAGATGTGATGGATAAATCAAACCACACATCCTTTAAACTGGCATATCTAGCAAACGGGTTAGATGGTTCTGAGACATTTGAAGCCGACCACCAAGTTGTATTTTTAGTATCATCATCATAAGCTTTTTGCCCTAGACAAGTTAATTCTCCTACAGAAGTATTATACATTATTCCTTTCCTTGCTATGCAAACATAACCTATGATGGAGGTCTTTAATCTCCACTCAGATTTACCTCTAACACTCAAATGATAATCGGCTTGTGTAGATATTAGTTGGTCAACTGCCTCAGAACCGGACATTACCTCCTTTGCTTCCCAAGGCCATTGGTCTCCCATGTTAGTACCTCCACACACATAGCAGTTGGTAACATTAAGACTACCGGCAATACTTTCAGCTAGGTCAATGAACAGGTTTTTAGCGTTATGGGGGATCTTATTATCTATACTCATCTCTTCATAAAAGGAATGGTATACTTGATGAGTCTGGGAGGATACCGTATCAGTCTCTATTCCTATAAACAATAATGTCCCAGGATCTAAACCCGTCCCGTATATCTGAAACCCAAATAAATTTCCATACTTATCTAGGAACTTGTCGGGGTTATTAATAAGTATATGGACTGGGTTGCATTCCATAGACTTACAATAAGGGCTAGTCGGCAACTTAGTCACTATCATGTCTTTATCTACTGTCTGTCCCCAAGTCGCCCACCCCACACAAGACCAATATGGACAAAAGTTATAGTCTTTATTTGGGCATCTAGGACTCACATATTTATTTTTACTACTGGGACAAATATATTTATCATTAGACCCATACGTCCTCTCCCATCTAAGATCCCCACATACATTCCACGGTTTTCTACCACTTGATATCGCCTTACATGCATCAAATAGCAGAACACCCGAAGAATGTACGGATTCTAACACCGTCTTATTAATTAGGGTCCCCTGAGGATCTCCATTCCTGAGAGTCAACCAAATTGTACGAGGTTGATACTCTGGACTGAAGCACTTAGGTTCTCCTACTCCTAAATGGCACACACTATAGTCTATATTTAGGTATCTACATCTTGATACCTCTCCTTTACATTCGTATTGTGAATGCCAAATTAGGGTTTGGGAAATATGGTTACCTGTTCTCGTAGTCTTAATGCATACCTCACAGCTAGGAGTGTCGGTACCTCTACCTTCCTGAATATAAAAACACATATAAATAAACACAATCAAAAGCACATCTTTCGCCGTCATCCTCAGTCTTCGTCCGTGCGATGGAACCTCAGCTTCCAGGATGTGAGGGCTGCAGGGAATGGAGTTCTGCTCGTCTTCACAGGTGTCCCTTCGAGACTTTCCTGGCTTATACACTATGTGTTGGTAAGCGGACAGGCTTTATTATGGCCTTCTCACTCACACCTGTAACAATAAAATTTGTAATCCACAATAATTCCTCGTTACTCCGACTGAGTAGTGCGTTTCAACCGGATCTTGCAGGGATTCTCTGGATCTGCTGTAATTTGCCAAGAATCGACTGCTGCTGGTTTAACCCTGGAGTGATGTATCCACGGAGTTACTTCGGCTACTTTTATCGCTGTAGGGGTAGACAAAAGAACAACATAAGGACCTCTCCACTTGGGCCCTAACGGTACATTATTCCACTCTTTAATCCACACTTGGTCTCCTGGATGATAACTATGAACAGGGGGATAAATATTCACAGGTAATCTATCTTGTACCCATTTCTGTACCTCCTCCATAGTCTTACCCAACTCTACAACCTGCTGCCGGGTAATTCCTTCTCCCAACTGACTCAAGTCCCCCCTTAAGTTACCAAGTACGGGAGGTGGTCGCCCATACATGATTTCAAAAGGAGAGAGGCCCATCCTTCTGGTAGGGGTACTGCGGATTCGCAATAAAGCTATGGGTAAGAGAACGTTCCACTTAAGTTGGGTTTCCTGACACATTTTAGCCAACTGGTTCTTTATAGTTCTATTCATTCTCTCTACCTTACCAGAACTCTGGGGTCTATATGCAGTATGAAGCCTCCACTTTATACCAAGCATATGAGTCAGTTGTTGTAGGCACTGATGAACAAAAGCTGGACCATTGTCCGATCCTATAGAACAGGGTAGTCCATATCGGGGTATTATTTCTCGTAGCAGGAATCTTACAACTTCTCCTGCTTTCGCTGTACGAGTAGGACATGCTTCTACCCAGCCTGAATAGGTGCACACAATTACCAACAGGTAACGATGTCCACCCGATTTAGGCATTACTGTAAAGTCTATTTGTAGATCGGACATGGGGAGTCCCCCCATAAACTGGACTCCTGGTGGCTTTACTGGTCCTTGTCTTGCATTATTCTTAGCACACGTTACACATCTGCGTACAATGGCCTGAGTCAAGTTGGACAATCTTGGTATGTAGAAATGTTTCCTGAGAGATTCTTCAGTACTGTCTCTCCCAGAATGTGTCCCGTTGTGATAATTTTGGACAATTTCTACCGCTAGTGATGCTGGTATGACTATTCTTCCATCTTCTAGCTGATACCACTTGTTCTCCAAATACTTTCCCGGTTCAGTCTTTAACCACTCCTCTTCTTGAGCTGTATAAACTGGAGTCCATTGGGACAGTGGAGTTGGTATAAGAGCAGCTATATGCCCCACATACTCCTGTCTTCCTGATTCAGCAGCACGCTTAGCTGCACTATCTGCCATCCGATTTCCCTTGGTTACATCACCATCTCCTCTCAGATGCGCTCGACAATGTATGATACCGACTTCTTTCGGCTCCCACACTGCTTCCAATAGTTGTAGGATTTCAGCTGCGTACTTGATTTCTTTGCCTTCTGAATTCAGTAGTCCTCTTTCTTTATACAAAGCTCCGTGGGCATGAGTGGTTAAAAACGCATACTTAGAGTCCGTATAGATATTTACTCTTAAACCTTCAGCCAATTGTAACGCTCGTGTTAGTGCTATTAATTCTGCCTTTTGTGCTGATGTTCCTTTCGCCAGTGGCCGAGCTTCTATCACCTTGTCTATTGTTGTCACTGCATATCCTGCATAGCGGATCCCTTCTTTCACATAACTACTGCCGTCGGTGTAATATTGAACATCGGGGTTCTGGATGGGAAAATCACGAAGATCTGGTCTACTTGAAAATACTTCATCCATTACTTCCAAACAATCATGTTGACTTTCAGTAGGTTGCGGCAAAAGGGTAGCTGGATTTAAGGTGTTTACAGTCTCTAAATGCACTCTTGGGTTTTCACACAACATTGCTTGATACTTGGTCATACGGCTGTTACTAAACCAATGATTTCCTTTGTAATCCAACAACGTCTGTACTGCATGTGGGACTCGTACATAAAGTTCTTGACCCAGAGTGAGTTTATCGGCTTCAGCTACTAGCAGGGCGGCTGCAGCTACGGCTCTTAGACAAGGTGGAAGTCCGCTGGCCACTGCATCCAGTTGCTTAGACATGTAGGCAACAGGTCTTTGCCATGATCCCAAGTACTGTGTCAATACTCCCACAGCCATTCTTCTTTGCTCGTGTACATATAAGTAGAATGGTCGTGTGTGATCAGGTAGACCTAATGCTGGGGCACTCATCAAAGCCTTCATCACATCTTCAAATGCCGTTTGCTGTTCTTGGGTCCATAAGAAGGGGTCGTGCTCTGTACCTTTGATGGCTGCGTACAGAGGTTTTGCCAGTATCGCATAGCTGGGAATCCATATCCTACAGAAGCCTGCTGCCCCCAAGAATTCTCGCACTTGTCTTCTATTCTTGGGTATTGGTATTTGGCAGACAGCTTCTTTTCTCTCTGGCCCCATAATCCTTTGACCTTCAGAGATATGGAATCCCAGATACTTGACAGTTGGCAAACACAACTGAGCCTTCTTCCTGGACACCTTGTATCCGGCCTTCCAGAGAATATGTAGTAGATCGTGCGTTGCTTGCTGACATTTTTCTTTTGTAACTGCTGCTATCAACAAGTCATCTACATATTGTAACAATACACATTCTCCTGGGATAGACTCGAAATCCAGTAGATCTTGACTTAGAGCTGAACCAAATAGGGTAGGTGAATTTTTAAACCCTTGGGGCAGTCTTGTCCAAGTCATTTGGCGTTTTGAGCCCGTTACAGCGTTCTCCCATTGGAAAGCGAAAATACATTGGCTTTCTGCGGCAATTCGGAGGCAAAAGAAGGCATCTTTGAGATCTAAGACTGTGAAGTAAGTAGCCCCGCCCGGAATTAAAGCAAGCAGGTTATATGGATTGGGTACAACTGGATGTATGCTAACAACCGCATCATTGACTGCTCTTAAGTCCTGTACAGGTCGATACTCATCTGTACCGGGCTTTTGAACAGGCAGCAATGGGGTGTTCCAGGGGGAAGTACAGAATTTTAGGATACCATAACGTATGAACTTATCCAGATAGGATTGGATGTTCTTCTTAGCCTTCTGCGGAATGTGATATTGTCTTAGGCTCACTGGATAAACCCCATGTTTCAGTTCAATTTTTATTGGTGGAATATTGCGGGCCAGTCCTGGTGGGTTGTTCTCTGCCCAAACTCCTGGTATGTTAAACAATGTCTCATCACTCCTAGGGTTTTGGCTAGTCAACACTGTATAAAGTCGCCACTCTTCTTCCTTTGGTACGGATAAAGTCATAATACCTGAAGGTCCATTAAACTTTAAGGATGTTGTTCCATTTGGTAGGAACGTAATCTGCGCTTGTAATTTTGATAGCATATCACGTCCCAGCAATTGGACTGGACATTCAGGCATATAAAGGAATTGGTGTTTTACTACGTGGCCTCCCAATGTACAGAGTCGACTTTTAAGAACCGGTTTTTCAGCACTTCTTCCAGTTGCTCCTATCACAGTAATAGTCCTTCCAGATGGAGGAGCAACTAGATTAGTCACCACTGAATGTTCAGCACCAGTGTCGATCATGAACGCACTCCTTTTCCCCCCTATTGATACATCGACCATAGGCTCCGCTCGACCAAGGGGGATGGAGCCCGGTCGGTATCAATAGTCCTCCATGACAGTGTCAGCCAATCCTACAAAGTCCCTACCTTCTCTATCGCGGGACCTTTGCGCTGCTGGAATATACCTGTCTTCCCTAACACTTCCTCTGTTCCCATTACTCCCTCTATAACCATTACTCCCTCCGGGGCCTCCTCTACCTCTCGCTCTACCTCTAAAGTTTCCGTAGCCTGCCCTGGGTTGGTCTCTCTCGTACTGCTCTCTTTGCGGACATTCGTTCCTCCAATGCCCTTCTTCCTTGCAATACGCGCATTGATCCCTACTCAAAGGCTCCCTACTCCATCTATTATTGCCTCTATCTGGGCCCCGTTTATCTACGCCTGCGATCGCTACCGCTAGCATATCAGCCTTTTTACGCATCTTGCGCTCTTCCTCTTTCTTACTTTCTGTATCCCTGTTCATATAGACCTTATTTGCTACCTCCATTAGTTGGGTGATGGACATACCTGCAAACCCTTCTAACTTTTGTAGCTTGCGCTTAATATCTCCGTATGCTTGGCTGACAAAGGCGGAGTTAACCATTCGGGAATTGTCTGCGTCTTCCGGATTAAAGGGGGTATACAAGCGGTATGCCTCCAATAATCGGTCATAAAAGACACTGGGCGCTTCATCGCTTTTCTGGATCACCTCAACTGTCTTCGACATGTTAATGGCTTTCTTTCCTCCGGCTTTCATGCCAGCAATTATAGCGTCTCTATAGGCTCTGAGTTGAACCATATCAGCACCATTTACGTTCCAATCGGGATCGGTGTTGGGATAGTGTGTCGCGGCCCATGCTGCTGGATTGGCTTGGTTCAAAGCACGGGCTCTATCCTCTAATGCTTTAATGGCTGCTTGATTTATTCTTGTCCTTTCCTCATTGTTAAATAAAGTCATTAGTAACTGCTGGCAATCAGCCCATGTCGGATTATGCGTCTGTACTATTGAGGTGAACAGATCAGTCATAGCTTGTGGTTTCTCAGTATACGAGGAATTATGGGTCTTCCAGTTTAAAAGATCGGTTGTGGTAAATGGGACATATACGAAGACTGGGTCAGCGTGTGCCATTTGACCTGCGGCATCGATATAAGCTGACCCGGGATTCAGACGAAGAGGCATCTGATAGTGCTTTAATTGTTGGGCACCAGTCAACTGTCGGGTTTGGATGGGGCTACGTAGAGAGGCGTCAGTCATGGGTTCCGGTCGGGGAGAGATAGGGTATGGGGATGTGGGAGGTCGGTTTTGGGAAAAGGTCGTAAATAAAACACTTCGAGCCGAGCTAGATGAAGCTTGACCGGAAGTCTGAAGTGGCGCCAAATCAGGATATTCGTTTCTAATGGGGGTGGATTCTGGTTCCGGAAGGGGAGATTTAGTACGAGGGGGGGTGGATCCTGTACTGGAGGAGGAAGCGGAAGTGGATGAGGGTAATGAGGGGAGGGGTGCAGGACTTCCTGCGTTTGCGTCACTTCTTCTTAACGGAAAGTAAGGGGGCGGCAAAGGGATCTCGGACTCAGGGGGCGTGTCCAAAATGGGCCTAACACCAGTCCTAGTGGACGAGCAAGTCCTAGCTACCATGAGGCGACACTGCTCCTCGTGGCATGTCTGGAGCCATTTTGGCGAGTCATTTACGGCCTGTCTCCAACAGTCAATATAAGGAAACTGGCCGTAAAGTTCAGGCCTACCCGATACAGCCACGTGTAAGCGCTGTACCAGAGTTGGATCCAAACTGCCACGTGGCGGCCATGCCGCAACCAAAGTAGGCCACTCCCTAGTACACAAAGTGACCAAACGTACAGGAGACATCTTTACCCCAAAATCACAAACTTTGAATCCCTTTTTAAAATTCTTAACCATACATCCTAAGGGATCCGGAATCGTTGACTGCGACGCACCCATACTTAACAATGGAACGTCGTCGACAACGAATACTATACACGCGTACTATTCAACAGTCACACCCGTTTCCTCTGGCAACAGCACCACGTGGTACGGTTACCAAGTGAAACGTACACAATAACAATAAACACTCAGGGAATTCCCGTACACACACAGCTGTTACACCAGTCACTATATAATCAATATTATGCCCTTTGGCGTAACTATACAGTCACCCACGCTATAATTCTCTATATACGAATTACCCGTCTATAACACACCCCAGTAACATCGTCTTTTACAAATAGCGGTTACAGTACGGTTAGCATAGGTCAAAGCACAAGTTAAGGTCACAATACAATTATTAGTGGTTATGGTGTTAAACATGCAATGGACGACAATGATTAGTACTTATTATATAATGTCAGTAAATATACAGGGTTATGGTACCGTGCACTATAATACAGCAACACACTATTAACACTCTCGCTAGACGGCTGAGCTCGCGCTATCTAACAAGATATACACTTTACTAAAACAATCGTTAACACATTTACAATTCCCAACTAAACTATTGGCCAGTACCTTGAATGGACTACCTAAAACTATATACACCCGTTTTGGTTAGCCACACTGCCCAATCACCACATATATAGCGAGCTAGAGAACCGAATTTACACAGGCGCCTCTTAGTCGCACTATCAAAAGTCTAGTGGGTTCCAAATTTACACGCCTTCCCACTTAGCCCAGATAGGATGAGAACTAGCGAACCGAATTTACACAGGCGCCGCTTAGTCTCCCGGTCCCTCCGACCTAGCGAACGTAATATACACCCTAGAACGCTAGTCTAGACAAGACACCGGTGTCCGGCTAGGGCTATTTACACCAGGACCCCGCCTGACTAACCAAATCAAACGGTCTGACTAAAGAGCGTTCGATCGAGCGGTGCGCCTTCGCTCCTTCCCTCCGACAGAGGGGGCAGATACACAGATTCAAAACCCCTTTGGGCCTACCGCACAATCGGTATACCCCTAGTGGGTCCTGCCGTCTAAAACAGCAGTTGTCTTACCTCCTCGTTCCTGAACCTGAGTTCACACTCATCGACGGGGACACCCCAGCACTTCTCACGTAGAGGCCGATGATCTCCTGGACAACAGACCAGTGGCGCCGAGACGAAGGGAGGTCCACGCAGAAGTTCAGGGGTGCAGCCGTAGAGAACGTGGGCAAAGATAGACCGTCTCACGCCTCTGCCTCTCAGCTACCGTTGAACGATGAGCTTCCCGGCCAATGCACCAAATGATACCGGAGAAACTGACGGAAGCCAAGCACAGAGAGATGGACACAGGTTTCTTCAGGAAGGAAGAGATTCTTTATTGGATCACCGATCGGGACTCAGAGGGACTAGCGTCACCAAAATACAGCAAAGTCTGAGTACTGAATACATAGAGTACATTCCTTATATAGCACTGTAGCTCCTCCCACAATTAACTACACCCACACATACCCTTAACCTATTTAATAAATAGAGTCTAAACTCATCCATCCGGTCTAACCACGTGGCTCATCTGATACAAAGGAGAGGGACGCGTAATTCCAGTTCTTACATTCCTGCACCTGGTCAGTACAGTGATAACAGTATCTTAGCTACGTGTAATTAACTAACTGATACTACAAACACATATACATACATATGCCTTGTGGCAATCTTAGCCTGCTAAACTTGTATTTTACTGGAATTACATCACAGCTGTGCTACCTTTTAATTTTTTCTATGTGGTGGCTGGCTAGCATTGGTCAGCTGCCACATAATGGTTTATCATCTATAGGGCAACTAGTACTTAAAATTATCATTTACTTGCATGAATGCAAGTGAATGATAATCTGTGAACATGCGTACGGTCCCAAATACTATTAAGAGCAGTGCTTTGTGAATCTTCCGAATCCTATAGTTTGTATTGGATTCATATGTGAAACCAGACAATAAACGCATCCCGGTAATTGCTGCAGATTTGGCCAGGTTGACCGAATCCCGACCACACTTTAGTAAATATAAGAATTACCAATGTTTTAGAATTCAGTCATTTTCACTGGGTATTGTTCATCTGGAAAAAATCCGGTGTTTAGTGAATGTCCCCATTGAGATCTGAACCATTATTTATTGGCTTCAGATAAGCATTTAACAGAAGGATGTGAATTGATCCAAACCGATAAAAGGCTTATAGGGAGCTGATTAACTGCTGATGTTACATATCTGCAGGAATGAAATCAATATACAAAAAAAGCACCAATATTTATTATATTTATTTGTTGGAGGGCAGAGGGGGTTCCTTTAATTTGATTTTAGAAAAAAACAAACGTGCTTATATTTTTTATGCAGCTTATATTCTATTCTAATATTATGGGAGTTTTTTGTGAAAATATTTGTAGAGTTTTCTCTAACACGTAGTGATTTTTACATGTTCCAGAAACAAACTGTGTTTTATCTTTGTCTCTTTGGCCTAATAAAATATAGTTTATGTTCTTTAACTCAATTATAATCTTTTAGGCCTTATAACAAGTCAGAAATGTCACAATAGCCACAAGGATTAGCTTTATCGTGTTCCCGAACTAGTTAAAGAACTGTTCGTTGTGGCCTACCTGTAACAGTGATAAGAAATTCTAAAATTGGAATAACTTGCTTCTGTTGGGAGGGCTGTCATCTTTCTTCAAGCTTTAATCAGTCTGTTCCTGTCTACACAATTCTAGTATTTTCTTTTTGGTATCCTGGGCCAACTCTGTGGAATCTTTCAATAACCATTCTTTCAAACTTTCTTCGAACTTGTTTTTTGCTGTAACAGTGTTAATAGCAAGTCCTGTAATATTTTCTTATGTTTATTTTCCGTGGAATGCCAGATATTTGTACATTGTTTATTTTTACTGTGCTTGCCAAATTATTTATCCTGATATCCGCTGATTATAGTGTCTTTTTTTTCTATCAAATTTTCCATGTGAACATTTTAACATCTGTGCCTGTATGTTCAAAACTGTAGTGAAAAGGGTGAAATTTATCGAAAAGCCAGGAGGTAGAAGGTGGCAAGTAATGCGAATCATGTCACTGGCAGAGCCCAAAGGGGTGAATTGGCAGATCAGCCTGGTGTGAATGCATGCCAGGCTTCTTGCCATGCATGCCAGGCTTCAAGGAGGGCGGCTCACAAAGGGTAAACCATGCATGTGCCCGGAGCATAGAACCATTATGCCTAGTGATGCACTTGCACTACACTTTTTGGGGGACAGTCCATTGATGTACTGCTTTTGTTGTCCCTAAAAGTCAGAATGGCGAACAGGACAACGAAATCGGTACTGTCCCGCCAAAATCGAGAATGTTGTGAGGCATGCATTAAAGAGACAGAAAAGTTTTAAACTTGAGTCCGAACGAAGTTTCCTTTATTTCAGGATACTACATGTCGTCCCATATTGTGCCTCTTCCAGCATTTCTTGACAGGTTACAACACTGTCAGAGTTGATATTGGGTCATACATGTGACGCATTGGGAGCAAGCTCAATAAAAAGTCTACTCCACCTCATCCGATCCATTCTCTGGCATTGACGGTGACATCACCACTTGTGGTCTGGGTCTGAGATAACTTACCTGAACCTGCCGTCACGAGTGCCGTCATCTTTCTCGCGCTGCTCCTCTTCAACTCCTGTCGCTTCAGCTGATGTCACTGCTGTACTATCGTGTACATGCAAGAGTACAGCATTGAGGACTATGGATGATCTCGTGAGACAACTGGATCTTGTATAGACACAGCCAGTTCCCTGCAGTTGTCACTCCGTCTAAGAAAGTCAAGTGAAGGAGAAATTCAGAGACAAAGTAGTCCCTGTTTGTCTCTGTATATCTCTTGACTGGGTTGGAATTTCAGTGAAAATCCAATACAGTTAAAATGAGTATTTCATAAATATTTTATCTTACTCGAGGGGCCAGAGCCTAACTGCCAAGCAGACCAGACGTGTTTTCCTGTAGCTCCTGCAGCTGGTACCGACAAACACTGATTGATCCCGCACCACTTGTTTCTTGGACCGCTGTATGCGATTCACAAGTTAACGGAAAACTCCAGTGCCAGGAAAACAATCTGTTTTCCTGGCACTGCAGGTTCCCTCTCCCTCCCACCTCCCAATCCCCAGTTGCTGAAGGGGTGAAAACCCCTTCAGTCACTTACCTGAGGTAGCGACGATGTCCCTCGTCGCTGCCTCCTCCTCCGCGCCACTCCTACTACTGACTCCGTCGGCCGGTGGGCGAGACTGATTCCGCCCACCGGCCGAGGAGACCTAATGCGAATGCGCGGCAATGCCGCGCATGCGCATTAGGTCTCCCCATAGGAAAGCATTGAAAAACGATTTTCAATGCTTTCCTATAGGGAATTGAGCGACGCTGGAGGTCCTCACACAGCGTGAGGACGTCCAGCGACGCTCTAGCACAGATAATCTGTGCTAGGGACCAGGAAGTTCCCTCTAGTGGCTGTCTAGTAGACAGCCACTAGAGGTGGAGTTAACCCTGCAAGGTAATTATTGCAGTTTATAAAAAACTGCAATAATTACACTTGCAGGGTTAAGAGTAGTGGGAGTTGGCACCCAGACCACTCCAATGGGCAGAAGTGGTGTGGGGGCCTGGAGTGTCCCTTTAAGGGGACTTTGCTGTTTTAGGGGATCCCTCTTGCAAGCTTCCCCAGCTCTGAATCACCTGACTCAATTTCTGATGCCTACTCGTGTTGGAGCAGAGGAGAGGTGGCCGCTCTCCGCGCTCTTTAGCCGACTGCAGGGACTCTATATTATGCTGGATCCCCTCCCCCCTGTGGACCGGTGTGCGATATCCAGTTCCTAACTGCCTGGCTTGCTTCACTTAACTCTGGAGACAAAAAGTAGCTGATCCTGCACAAGTTCTCCTCAGAGCCGACTACCCCAAAATGAATGCGCTACCTCCTTGTGGACATGGACCAACATTCCTCAACGGGGCCCCACAAGGCGCAACTGAGCATATACTGGAGTGGCTAGATCAGCTATGCGTCAGCTTCTGGGCAAAACTAGAAATTTTCCTTGCAGCTGCACATAACCAGAACTGGGAGAGAGGAATGTTGGGGGACTAGGGGTGAGCAGGCCCCCTTCTGGGAAAAAAGTACCTTCAAGCACCTGTGCCTCCTGACATTAACCTGCCTGGGCTTAACATCACTAGGGACTCAGTCTCATTGCATCCACCACAGAGACAAAAGACCCGGCGCAGCTTGTGGCGACGGACCACCAGGCACTTCTGCTACCGCCCGATAGGGTGGGACTTGGACTCTGCTATAGGTATCCGGGTCCGGTGACTGGGGATGTTGGACCTTATTCCTGCCTGGGGCTGGAAGGGATCCCATAACTCAATCCTGCCTTGTCATATTACTTACTAACTTTCCTCCATTCCTGACTCTGGGTATCGGCTGATGCTGGACTCTGCCATCTACCGTGATTTCAGTTTCAGTTTCTTTTTCATTTTCTACGTTTTTCAATGCAGTGACCTATCAGAAATCCTAGCCCCAGTGGTAACATCACTTTGAAACTCTAGCTTGTCCTGCGTTATCATTTAGTCTCTATCTACATGTCTAGCCAGGTGTATTCCATTATGAGTTTAGCTGCTGTCCTATGTTCAGAGATGTTAGTTTAGCCCATTATTCTTCTTTTACAAAAAATAAAAAATTAGGTATTATCAAATGTCAATGTTGATGTCGTGCAACACAATTTATACGTATTTATACGTATACGTATCGTGTCGCATTACATTTGATATTAATGAAGGTGCACACGAGGCTGCACCGAAACGCGCATCAGGTTTCTCTGCCTTTTGATTTATTTTGGTTTGGGCACGTTAGTTCACAGTTTGTTTTTCACAAGTTTAAGCATGATTATTTAAATCATTTCTTACCTCCTTAACCTATCTAGCTAGATTAACAGGGAGAGAGGCCTTTTCTCTATATACCTATCCTATTCCTCCTTTCACTTTATAATGAATCTTGGAACACATTAAGTATGATGGAACTGTCTGGATAACCTATGTATGTGATTCCATAACCCCATCATAAGAGAAAATTAATACTTTTAATCTCAATCAGGAATAAGGATAGGAATATTGTAATACTTAATTTATAGAGATCTGTTGAGCCCTCTCACTGTTGAGCAAATATTAGACTTTTTAGCAATATATTTGGCAGTATATTAACAGAATTGATTTGTCGACAATATTGCTAAAAATAGACTTAGTCAATAAAGTCCTTTTTGCAATTTTAAGCATAGAGCTGATTCTATTATACACTTCATAAATGGTTTAACTGGTAGTTAGGTTTAAGAGTAGCCTTATGCGGCTAGTCTCACAGTGGGACGAAGTGCCCTTCGCCACTTGGGCCTGGAGAGGACTGCTTGCCAGCCTCTTGCCATGTGATTATGGTCCCTGGGAGATTGGGCCCCTTAAAAACAGTATTCGGCCCTAACAGAGTGCATGTCACTCATTCTGTCCCTTTAAATACAGTGGCCATTCGGTACTTGCCCTGTGTGAGCAGTGATACCCCAGATAGCTATGCCATGGAGCCTATTCATATAATGAAAGACTATGGGAAAGACTTTGGCTCCATGGCAATTAAACTGTATTTGTGTGGTCTGCGTGCCATTCACCTAATAATGTGCACGCAGACCTGAGCTATCTGGGGATATGTTACATGTCTGTGTTTAATGTATAAAAAGTAACTTTGTGTATTTTAAAGTGTTTTACTGTCTTTGTGTAACCATGTGCTCAATGGAGTCTGCCTCTATCCCTGGATAATTGGATTACTTCCCCCCATTGTCTCCAGGATAGAGGCCTCTGTGAAACCTGTGTGAGCCAGATTTTGCCATGCTGCCAGGGCTTTTAAAAGATACTTTACTAACTTTTGAACCCCTGGTCTGATTCATGCCATTTTTTAATATGTTGTTCCCCTGAATGGATTGATTGTGGATATGTATTTGTATGTGAATGTGATGTATGGTTTTAAAGTTACAGAGTATGTGTGGAAACTGTATTTTTACTGTATGTAATAATTATGTTAATTGCTTATCTGAGGGGAGGGGATGAGTGGGTTGTACTGTTACTTGATTGGTTGTTTTATGCCTCCCCCTGGGTGTGTCCTGTATGTGCACAACTGTAATAAAAAGCAGGCTGGGTGTTCCAGACCTGAGACCACTGCTTGACCCTCAACACGGAGCCTTGTCTCGTTCTTGGGGGGATTCACTGTATGCTGTTGGAGATTGATTGCTAGGAGTGTAAGCTGATGTCTGCTTTTCCTGTTCGTCTGCTAGCAGCTATTCGTGAGGTTCCAGTTTGGAGTGCTATTTTGTATCCAGTTCGGGAGTTTGGTGTTCTGCAGTAGCTGTGCCTGTCTCTCAGGAAGGGGCATATCGCCTAAACGGATTTTAACCCCTTGTCTGCTGAAACGGTCCGTTACACACAGTAATTAATATTATGTTGGTATTTGATTTATTCTGGTGGAGATCCTCTCCAGTCCGATTTATAGGAGTCTTTGCTACGTTCCACACAGCATAGGATACTTTCAATAATTCCAGGTTGCACCTATCCTGGTGAAAAGGAAAAGTGCCTATTTTTTCTAAGTTTATCATTAGGGTGAGACCATGAGACACCCCTGGAGTGTCTGACAGGTGTACAGGTTCCGGGTAATTTGTTGATCCCAGTCCCTGCATTAGTGTGTGTCTGTTTGTTTTTCTCAATAAAATATAAATTGACCAAAAATAAATAAATTATATATATATATATATATATATATATATATATATATATATATATGTGTCTTACTCATTAATCAGGGGTGATGACAGTGGCACTTTATGTTTATTTTGGGTTGTTATACACTTGTTTTGTTAAACATTCTTTCCACCGGATTATTCTACACCAGATGCTACTGTCCCTAGCAAAACGCTGCACACACATACTCCAAACACAATGACCACTTCAAATCACTGAGATGGACATGGTGCTTGGAGTAATACTTTAATTATTTGGTGGTCCCTACCCCGAAGAACAACACCTCAATAAAATTACCGTTTTGCAGTATGTAATCTTGCCCCTGTTCTTTATTACAATTACATGTGATCTTTTTTCAACTAGTCTATAATAAATCGGTAGCTTAAGGTTACTAAATCCAAATAATTTATTTAAATCTCCTTTTAGCAGCTTTGAGGTTAATTAATGTCAACATACAGCACAACGTAAATGCTAGGAGCCGAGACAGTAAAATGCATTGTAAATATTGTGCGAGGAAAGTTTACATGAAATTTAGAGGCGGATTTGTCCATAAACATGACACAGGTTCACTTCAAATATTTATTTTTTAGAAGTCAGGCAGGCAAACGGTTGCTGACATGTGTTTTATATTTTATACTACTGTTCTAAATATACTTATAGTTGTGACGTCTTGTACAGTATTGTACCGTATACATAGTCAGATCAAGAGACAGGGTGTATTGAAAAAAAGGGCAAAATTAGGCATATGAAAGAGTGTCTATTTAACCAAATGTACTTAGTACAATGCTTACAGACAGAAAGGTCAATACGACAGTCGGATCGTTCCTGCTTTAATGTATTTGTTTTCCAAACACTCTTCTTAGAATGGTCTTGTTGATGGGTGAAAACTACAAAACGTCAACACCCAGGAGAAGACAAATATATAACATGACGCATAAATAAAATTGTCAGGTTAGTGAAAACAATATTATCAAGTGAATTGATCTTCCATTTAAGAAAGGAACAATGTCAGTTTGATAGCCAGAGGCAGATGGCAAAGTAGTATATTTTATACTACGGTTCCAAATAATGGAAGAAGCAAAGCAGTAACAATAGTTAACAATAGTTTCTGAGTGTTGCACTACTTGTACCAGTTATTGGAGAGGTATAAAAAGATAACACGTAAAAAAAACTCATACAGCAGTCTACTTCAGCAACTCATACAGCAGGAAACACTCTTGACCTCATCTTCACCAATCTCTGTACCACCTCTAATCTCTCCAATGTTCCATTTCCTTTATCAGACCACCATCTGCTGACCTTTGACATCGGCATACCCCGTACCCAAATTTCACCACCCTTAACTCTCCAATCTCACAGAAACCTCCACTGCCTTGATCTCCAGCATTTCTGCACCAAACTCTCCTTTTACCCATCTCAAATCTCACTTGCCCTAATTCTGCAAACTCAATCTACAACTACACTCTCTCCTCTCAACTAGACATCATGGCACCTCCTACATTTAAATGTAGCAAGTGTTCCCAATTACACACCAAGCTAACCCAATATCTAAAAAAATGTTCCAGAACTGCTGAACGCTGTTGGAGAAAAGCTCACTCTGCGCCTGACTTCCTCCACTATAAATGTATGCTGCGCTCCTACACTCTGGCTCTTTCCTCTGCAAAAGTAAATTACTTCAACACCCTCATAAGCACACTGTCCAGCCAACCCAAATGCCTATTTCACACTTTTAATGCTCTCCTTCGCCCTGTTGCTCCCCCTCCTCCTACCACCCTGTCCACCTCAAACTTTGCAACTCACTTCACTGAGAAGATTTTTACAATCAGGGAAGATATCTCTAGCCTCTTTCCCTCCCCTTCTAATACATCACCCAACCCCACTAACTCCACTGTTCTATGCTCATTCGCACCTACTACAATGGAAGAGGTTTCTGCTCTGCTCTTGTCCTCCCGTCCCACCACCTGTTCCCTCGATCCTATTCCCTCATATCTCATCCGCACTCTGTCTCCCTCTCTTGCTCTTCCTCTCAATAACATTTTCCTTCACCCGTCAATCATGCAACAATAACCTCAATTCTGAAAAAGCCCAACCTTGACCTAAACTCCCAATCCAACTACTGCCCTTTACCAATACTGCCATTTGCTTCCAAGATCCTTGAGAAAGTTGTGTATGCGAGATTGACAGATTTAATCGGATCCAACTCTCTGCTTGACCTGCTTCAGTCTGGATTCCACGCTCGTCACTCTGTTGATCATCAACAGCTTCTTCTCATTCTCAGTAATCTCGGTCTACGAGATACTGCTCTCTCCTGGTGCTCCTCCTACCTCTCTCAGCGCTTTTTCAGTGTTTCTTTCTCTGACCCTGACTCTACTCCCCAACCCCTCTCTTTTGGCATTCCCCAAGGTTCTGTCCCTATTCCCCTACTTTTCTCCATCTATACTGTCTCCCTTGGTAAAATCATTAGCTCCTTTGGCTTCCATTATCATTTATATGCAGATGACACACAAATCTGTCCTCTCCTGATCTCTCTCCGCTCATCTTGACTCGTGTCTCTGACTGCCTCTCCGCGATTTCCAACTGGATGGCTGCTAACTTCCTTAAACTCAACCGGTCTAAAACAGAACTTCTGGTCTTTCCTCCCTCAAGTGTTGCTACTCCTGTGTCTGTGTCCCTCTGTCAGGATCGGGACAGGGATCCAACACGCAGAGTACAAAGAGTGGAAAGGTACGTATACCGGGCCTTAGAATGGCCGGACTAACGTACCGAGAGTAATAGAGAATAGTCAGAGACAAGCCGAGGTCGAGGGAACGAGAAGACAGATGAGCGAGAGACAAGCCGGGTCAAGGGAGAACAGAGAAGCAGGGAAGTACAACAAGCCGAGTCAAAACCAAATAGAGCAAACTAGAGTACCAGAGCACTGAGTGACTAGACAAGCTAGAACCACGACAGGGCAATGAGCTGAAGAGAGAAGTAAGCTTAAATACCCTGGCTCCGGATGGTAAGCACGCCTCTGACAAGTGCCGATTGGATATCGGACACTTGAGTGGCAGGTCGCTCGTGATAGCGTCATGACGTCACGTATTGAGCGTCCTGCTAGAAAAGGACGTGGATTCCTCGCGGCCGGTGTTTAAGTGGCTGGATGAACCGCGAGGAACGGAGGAAACAGCTCGCCTGGACGGATAAACCACCAAGTCTCTACCTCCCTTAGAGGTAGAGGCCTCAGGTACCCTGACAGTACCCCCCCTCTCAGATACGCCCACCGGGCGGAAGGAACCGGGGCGAGATGGGAAGCGGAGGTGAAATGCTCTGCGAAGGCGAGAAGCATGAACGTCCTCCTGAGGTACCCAACTCCTCTCCTCAGGACCATATCCCCTCCAGTTGACCAGATATTGCAATTTTCCCCTTGAAATTCTGGAATCAACGATGGAGCTGACCTCGTACTCTTCCCGACCCTCCACCTGAACAGGACGAGGCGAGGAGACCTTAGAGGAGAATTTGTTGCAAATAAGAGGTTTCAATAAGGAGACATGAAAAGAGTTAGGAATGCGTAAGGCAGGTGGCAGAGCAAGGCGATACGCAACCGGATTGATACGAGTGAGAACCCTGTAAGGACCTATGTAGCGAGGAGCAAATTTCATAGATGGAACTTTTAGTCGAATGTTCTTAGTACTTAACCATACCCTATCCCCAGGAACAAAAACAGGAGCCGCTCTTCTATGCTTGTCAGCGTGTTTCTTGAACAATGAGGAACTATGTAACAGAATTTGCCGAGTCTGATCCCATAATTTCTTCAGGTTGGCGACATGATCATCAACCGACGGTATCCCCTGAGAAGAGGAAACCGAAGGAAAAATCGAAGGATGAAAGCCATAGTTCATGAAGAAAGGGCTAGAGCGAGTTGAATCGCAAACAAGGTTATTGTGTGCGAACTCCGCCCAAGGAATCAGACCGACCCAATCGTCCTGGTGTTCGGAAACAAAGCAACGCAGATACTGTTCGATCTTTTGATTGGTACGTTCAGCAGCTCCGTTAGACTGAGGGTGATAGGCCGAGGAGAAGTTCAATTTGATGCCCATTTGAGAACAAAAGGATCTCCAGAAACGTGAGACAAATTGAGAGCCTCTATCAGAGACAATCTCCGAAGGAATCCCATGTAGGCGAAAAACCTCTCTTGCAAAAATCTCCGCCAATTCAGGAGAAGTCGGAAGTTTAGGTAATGGCACGAAATGGGCCATCTTAGTAAATCTATCCACCACCGTGAGAATAACAGTCTGTCTCTTGGAAGCAGGCAAATCAACGATAAAGTCTATGGACAAACAGGACCAAGGTTTCTCAGGAATGTCCAAGGGGTGTAACAGGCCACATGGAGATGCATGAGGTAGTTTAGTCTTGGCACAAGTTTCACAAGCTGCGACGAACTCCTCAATATCTTTTCGCAGTGAAGACCACCAGAAATCCTTGGATATCAAAGAGTATGTCTTGCGAATACCAGGATGACCAGCTATTTTACTTTCGTGAAAACATTGTAAGAGCTCCAGTTGAAGTTCAGGAGGAACAAAGTTTCTTCCCTCAGGAGTGTCTCCGGGAGCTAGATGTTGTGACTTCAAGATCTGGTCAAGTAGCGGAGAATGAATTTTGAGACTGGTATTAGCAATAATATTGCATTTGGGTACAATGGAGGACATAAGTGGTTCAACTGAAGCAGAGGGCTCATATTGGCGAGATAGCGCATCGGCTTTAGAATTCTTTGACCCAGGTCTGTAAGTCAGAACGTAATTGAAATGGGTAAGAAACAACGACCAACGAGCCTGCCTGGAGGACAACCGCTTAGCCTCTCCGATATAAGACAAATTTTTGTGGTCAGTTAGAATGGTAACAGGATGTAATGTACCTTCCAATAAATGTCTCCACTCTTTCAAAGCCTTGATAACCGCTAGTAATTCTCTGTCACCAATGTCATATCTGCTTTCAGTACCGGTCAATTTTTTAGAGAAAAATCCACATGGATGTAATGGTTTATCAACCCCCAACCTTTGAGATAGAACAGCACCTAAACCAGTCTCTGATGCGTCTACCTCAAGTAGAAAAGGCAGAGAAGTGTCGGGGTGAACTAAAATTGGAGCGGAAGCGAAAAGCTCCTTGAGGGTCTTGAACGCAAGGAGAGCTTCAGTAGTCCAATTCTTAGTATCAGCCCCCTGTTTGGTCATATTAGTGATAGGTGCGATAATGGAAGAATAGCCCTTAATAAAGCGCCTATAATAATTAGAAAAACCAATAAATCTCTGTACGGCTTTAAGACCTTTGGGTAAAGGCCACTCTAGAATGGATTGGAGCTTATCCGGATCCATCTTAAATCCCTCCCCAGAGATCACATAGCCGAGAAAGGTTACCTGGGTTTGATCAAAGCTACATTTCTCCAACTTGCAGTACAAGCCATGCTGGAGAAGCTTGTGCAAAACCCTCCTGACTTGCTTGTGATGAGTCTCAATCTCACTAGAATGAATGAGTATATCATCTAGGTATACAATGACGCAATCTTGCTGAAATTCCCTAAGAACCTCATTTATCAGATCCTGGAATACAGCTGGCGCATTGCATAACCCAAAAGGCATAACAGTATATTCATAGTGACCATATCGAGTATTGAATGCCGTCATCCACTCATGTCCCTGCTGGATTCTCACCAAGTTATATGCCCCTCTGAGGTCTAACTTGGTGAAAATTGTAGAGCCCTTCAAACGATCGAAGAGTTCGGTGATCAAGGGAATCGGGTAGGCATTTTTAATGGTTATCTTATTCAAGCCTCGATAATCAATACAAGGTCTCAAAGAACCATCTTTCTTTTTAACAAAAAAAAATCCAGCCCCGGCAGGGGAGGAGGACCTCCTGATGAATCCCTTGTCTAAATTCTCGTGAATATACTCCTCTAGAACTGAGTTCTCTTTAGTAGATAATGGGTATACATGACCTCTGGGAGGCATGGTACCAGGGAGTAGGTTAATTTTGCAATCAAAGGACCTGTGTGGAGGTAAGGTATCGGCTTTCTTTTTGTCAAATACTGCCTTTAAATCTAGATACTGAGGCGGAATTTGTGTCTCTGTAGGATTGTCAGAGGTAGTCGATGTGTTAGTTAATCCGAGAGGTAAGACCTTCCGCAAGCATTTTTCTTGACAATTCTTTCCCCACGAAACTATCTCCCCAGACTCCCAATTAATAATAGGGTTGTGTCTCCTCAACCAGGAGTACCCCAGGACTATGGGAATAGACGGAGAAGAAATGAGCATTAAGGATATATCCTCTTTATGTAGGATGCCAACAGTTAAGTTAATCGGTATGGTCTCATGGAAAATAACAGGCTCAAGTAACGGTCTACCATCGATGGCCTCAACAGCCAGTGGTGTCTCTTTTAACTGGGATGGGATAGCATGCTTGGCAACAAAACCCTGATCTATAAAGCTCTCAGCAGCTCCAGAATCGATTAGTGCCATAGTCTTTACTACTCCCTTCTCCCACCTCAAAGAAACGGGTAACAGAAGCCTGAACTCTTTGTAGTTGTGAATAGAGGACAAAGTAGAAACACCCAAGGCCTGTCCTCTAGAGAAACTTAGGTGCGAGCGTTTCCCGAACGATTAGGACAATTTAGGCGTAAATGTCCTCTGACTCCACAATACATACATAAACCCTCCCTTCTTCTGTACTGTCTCTCTCTCTCTGTGAGATGAGTACTGCCTATCTGCATAGGTTCAGAAATACGTAAGTCCTCGAACTCAGAATTTTGAAAGGTAGGCGCTAGTTTAAAGGAGGGTCTACGGTTCCTATCTCGAGTGTTCTGCCTCTCTCTTATGCGTTCATCAATACGAGATATAAAAGAAATTAAATCCTCCAAATTCTCAGGAAGTTCTCTAGTAGCGACCTCGTCAAGAATTACATCTGATAACCCATTCAGAAACACATCTATATAAGCCTGTTCGTTCCACTTAACTTCTGCCGCCAAGGACCTGAACTCTAGTGCATAGTCCACAAGTGTTCGATTGTCCTGTCTAAGGCGCAACAGTAATCTAGCTGCATTGACCTTTCTACCAGGAGGGTCAAAAGTTCTTCTAAACGCAGCTACAAAGGCATTATAATTATAGACTAGTGGATTATCATTCTCCCATAAAGGATTGGCCCATCTCAGAGCTTTCTCAATGAGTAAAGTAATAACAAATCCAACCTTCGCTCTATCTGTAGGATAAGAGCGGGGTTGTAATTCGAAATGGATGCTAATCTGGTTCAGAAAACCACGGCACTTCTCCGGTGACCCGCCATAGCGTACTGGTGGGGTAATACGGGAAGAAGCACCTACAGTGGCTACCTCTAGACCTGAGACTGCAGGAGAAATAGAAGGAGTACGTGTCTCCTCAGGTGGGTTACTAGCACGAGACAAAAGTGCCTGTAGGGCTAATGCCATCTGATCCATCCTATGTTCCATGGCGTCAAACCTGGGATCAGAAGAACCAAGCTGACTGTTTGTACCTGCAGGATCCATTGGCCCTGTCGTAATGTCAGGATCGGGACAGGGATCCAACACGCAGAGTACAAAGAGTGGAAAGGTACGTATACCGGGCCTTAGAATGGCCGGACTAACGTACCGAGAGTAATAGAGAATAGTCAGAGACAAGCCGAGGTCGAGGGAACGAGAAGACAGATGAGCGAGAGACAAGCCGGGTCAAGGGAGAACAGAGAAGCAGGGAAGTACAACAAGCCGAGTCAAAACCAAATAGAGCAAACTAGAGTACCAGAGCACTGAGTGACTAGACAAGCTAGAACCACGACAGGGCAATGAGCTGAAGAGAGAAGTAAGCTTAAATACCCTGGCTCCGGATGGTAAGCACGCCTCTGACAAGTGCCGATTGGATATCGGACACTTGAGTGGCAGGTCGCTCGTGATAGCGTCATGACGTCACGTATTGAGCGTCCTGCTAGAAAAGGACGTGGATTCCTCGCGGCCGGTGTTTAAGTGGCTGGATGAACCGCGAGGAACGGAGGAAACAGCTCGCCTGGACGGATAAACCACCAAGTCTCTACCTCCCTTAGAGGTAGAGGCCTCAGGTACCCTGACACCCTCCAAGTCAATGGCGCCACCATCACCTCTACCTCGCAGGCTTGCTGCCTAGGTGTTCTCTTTGACTCTGACCTCTCCTTCACCCCTCATGTCCAGTCGATCGCCAAATCCTGCTCCTTCTATCTCAAAAACATAACTTGCATCCGCCCCTATTTAACACCAGACGCAGCTAAGGTGTTGGTCCATGCCGTTGTTCTTTCTCGCCTTGACTACTGCAAACCCTTTTTCAGTGGTCTTATGTGTTCCCAGATTGCACCGCTGCAATTTATAATGAATGCAGCGGCAAGATGCGGTGGCATCTTCCTGTCCGCTCACACCTCCCCCCTCTGTCTGTCAATACATTGGCTTCCAGTTAGATTTGGGGCTCAATTTAAGAATCTGGTGCTTGCTTACAAGTCCCTACATAATGTTGCTCCAACCTACCTATCCTTCCTAGTACACAAGTATGTCCCATCAAGGCCCATGCGCTCTGCCGAAGACCTACGTCTATCCTCTGTCCGTACGCCCACATCTGATGCTCGCCTCCAAGATTTCTCCAGGGCTGCACCTTTTCTCTGGAACTCCCTTCCCTTCTCCATTAGACTTTCAGTCTCCACTCCTTCAACAAAATTTTTTAAAAACACACTTCTTCAGGAAAGCATATAATTTAAATTGTTAGCGAGTTTAAACCCCCCCCCCCCAATGACTCCTCTCCTGCAACAGTCAAAAATAACCAAAGTTCTTAGTGAATACTTTTCTACCAACCTACTTCATTACCCCTATTTATACCCTTTGTGTCACTATACCCCACTCCTTCTAGCATGTAAGCACATTGATCAGGGCCCTCAACCCCTCTGTTCCTGTGCGTCCATTTGTCTGGTTACAATTACGTGTCTGTTAGTCCATCCATTGTACAGCGCTACGGAATTTGCTGGCTCTATATGAATATAATAATAAAAAAATGATAATAATAAATGTGACTTGATGGGATTGAAGTAGGACTTAACTTGGCAAAAACTGGAAACCAACTTGGCAGAAACAATTTACTCCTTTAACCCCTTAAGGACCAAACTTCTGGAATAAAAGGGAATCATGACATGTCACACATGTCATGTGTCCTTAAGGGGTTAAGAAGAACGAGGATACAAGATACATGACTTGATTTTGTAAAACTGTGATTCGACTGGAATCAGTCTTAATTGACTAAAACTGGGCTGATACTTACTGGACTGACTCAATGGGAGACAGTTGTAAATTATAAGAAATTCCAGTGTATCACTCTCCCAGTACTGACTGGACTTAGACATGACATGCTGAAACAGAGTCGTGAGCATGGAGTGCTTAGACAAGAACTGGTTAAGATCAGGAGAGCCAGAAAATTAAGAGATGTTGACAGAATTATAGTACAGAGGAACACTGTTCTAAATATGGCACATACCTGACTTGAGTAAGACTGTGTAACAGTTTGAAAGTCCCACTATAGAGAATAACTTCAGTAAACATGTTTCAGATTGATTTTAATTATAGTCCACCGATTGCACAAAGAACAAAAGTTTGACATTAATTACAGTCCACAGAGCAAGCACCAACGCACTTGAACAAAGTATGACATTTACTATTTATCATAACTCCAAATTGCCTGGACGCAGGAATTTGTGATATTTGCCCACTAGCTCATTCAAGATCAGCCAATGGGCCAAGGTCTGCATAGATAAATACATCTTCAAAAAAAAACAAAAAAAAAAAAACAGTCCCACTTTTGGCTGGACAGCGCTGATTTTAAGGTCCTGACTCTGTGTCCACATTTGGGGACACCAAGGAACTGCCCTTAGGCAACACAGCGCAAGTGAATCGTTGAACTTGCTCATGCTGCACAGTGGGCTCTAAGCCCATATAGATAGAGCTTTAGCAGTGCTCAATGGCATGGTCCTGCAAGTAGAGGGCCAGCTGGGAGGCTGTATGTTAGTCTTGTGTGCTTGACAGCACCACTCTGTTTAGAAGGCATTTATTTTGTCCCTGAAACACATCACACAACCAACAGTACACATTCCTTTTGTGCTTATTCCCTCTCACTATTCCCTGGTTACCGTATATACTCGAGTATAAGTCAGACAAAGCTGCATCCACACACATGCAATTGATGGTTAATAAACCATTGCACAGAGTCTGGTTAACAAAACTACGAAACAGACTGTAGACTGTATAAACTAATATCAATCAAGCTATTTAAGGTATTAAATATTGGGATTACATTCCATCCCATTTTTCACTTTAATCAAAATTAAATAATAATCACTAACTAAAAATAAAGTTTAATAATGCAACACGTTTTTTTTCCAAGAGAGATGTGACGGTCATAAAGAGGAAGCTATGTTGGATCCTTTATCCAAACATTTAGATTACGTGAAGAAATGTTTAGCCCATAAGGCCCAAACGTCTTAAAGCATCTGTAAAGCACCTTGACAAAGTATATACGTGCTAAAAAATGGAAGCAATCCATCTTCTTAAGTCATGCTCAGCTCGTTAATAGGCTGGTTGAAATTTAACAAAAGCATTGCTGATTTGCTCTGACTTTACTGCAAGTCTTGACCTCATGTGCATTCTAGCAGTTCCTGCTCTATGGATGTATAACTGGCAACAACAAAATATGTCATCAAATGGTAACCAGACATAATGTCCTACAGGGTTATTCACTAACGTGAGCATTCAAAGTGAATTTCAAATCCAAGGCAAAATAGCAGAACTGGAAAAACGACCTTGGTCCTAGATGTGAAATTCAATTTGAATTCACTTTGAATTCTCTCCTTAGTGAATAACCTTGATTTTTCAAGAATTATATCTCCAACTAGGTTTTTGCACAGTTCACAGGTTTGCACTGTAGTTGGTAAAAAATAACTGTGGCATTTACTACTCTACTGAAGCAATTACTGCACTCACATTTACTTTCTGAAATAGTGAAAAGACCAAGTGAGTATTCACAATGAATTAAAAAGCAGAAATATATAAGTTTGGGAATATGCAAAAAATATCCAACACTTTACACAACAGCTTCATGCAGCACTGGTTATTCCTTTGAGGATTCTGATAGTGTACGAGAAGCAAATCATATGGTAAGTCATGTCCAAACCACCAAGAAGAAACAGAACACCCTATCAAAATCAAGCAAAGGAAAATAGATAAAATAAAGGAAGGCACTTGAAGTATAGCCAAGGTACAGGCAAACATGAATTCTCACCATCCCAAAAATATTGAATTTTACCAAGTAAGCATGTGATAGTGAAAGTCCGTAACATATAGTCTATATCAGTGTTGGCCAACATTCGGCACTTTAGATGTTGTGGACTGCATCTCCTGAGATGTTTTGCCAGCAATTATAAGTAATGACAGTGTAATATGTCATACATTGTTCATCTGAGGTCCTATTTATCTTATTTTAAGACCTGCTAAGGAACAGATGAGTGTTATTATGTCCTGATTTGTAAAGCCATAATACTTTGTTTCCCGTGACTGTATATATCTATGGGCAGAGATTATACAGAGAATATATAGTTTCTCATATGGTCTACTAGACAATTTCTTGGTTTTTCACCCAGACAGCATGGGTTCAATTTCTGTTATGGGAATAAAACCTATTTTTACATGGTTTTGTAAAATAAATCACATAGACATTCATTAAATATATATTTTAAAAAGACAGATTTAGACATAAACCTATAATTATCATTGTAGTTTGTTTAATTTTCAATGAGAACATTCAATGAAATATAAGAATGGAAATATAATATAAATATGCTCATTACAATACAATTGTGGATGCTATATAAAGACCTGACATTGAAAACATCTATAAGCAGAAAAAAAAAATCAGAGTTCCTGTTAAAGACTTCTACCTATTAACCTCTTAAGGACTGAGGCAGTTGTACAAGTAACCTTCTACCTATTAACCTCTTAAGGACTGAGGCAGTTGTACAAGTTGTGATCAAAACAAAACCTTGAATTTGCGCTATATGTCTGTTCAGGAGTAATTCACATCTTTCATATTATGTGCACCCACACTTTTTGATCATTTTGTTCAGGTGAAACAGGGCTTTCCTGTCACAACAAATATTTGTAAATTAAACATAATTTAATATGAATAAAATATAAAAATAAAAAAAGTTATTTTTTAGTTCTGCATGGCCTTTTAATTGTGAATGTCACAATACTGTTAGCTGTTACTGCAATAAAGTACACATATTTGTATTCAGCGATGTCTCACAAGTAAAACATTAACTAAAATGTACAGGTTTTATAGTGTTTTGGAAAGTTACAGGGTAAAATATAGCACTTTACATTTTTCAGCTTATACACATTGAAATTTGCCAGACTGGTTATGTTGCCTTTGAGAGTGTATGGTAGTCCAGGAATGAAAATAAGACAACCTTAAGGTATTACAAATGGGGTATGTCCAGTTTAATTTAGTAGCCACTTAGTCACAAACACTGGCCAATGTTGGCATTTATATTTGTTGTGTGTGACAAATTAAAAAAACTAATAGATCAGGGTGGTGCAGTAGACATTGCTTATGTAGATTTCAGTAAGGCTTTGGACACTGTTGCACATAGAAGGCTAATCAATAAACTGCAATCTTTAAGTTTGGATTCCAATATTGTTGAATGCTTAAGGCATTGGCTGAGTGACGGGCAACAGAGGGTTGTAGTCAATGGAGTATATTCAAAGCATGGGCTGTTTACCAGTGGGGTACCTCAGGGATCTGTACTTGGACCCATTCTCTTTAATACAGTTGCAAGAAAAAGTATGTGAACCCGTTGGAATGATATGGATTTCTGCACAAATTTGTCATAAAATGTGATCTGATCATCATCTAAGTCACAACAATAGACAATCACAGTCTGCTTAAACTAATAACACACAAAGAATGAAATGTTGACATGTTTTTATTGAACACACCATGTAAACATTCACAGTGCAGGTGGAAAAAGTATGTGAACCCCTAGACTGATGACATCTCCAAGAGCTAATTGGAGTGACATGTCAGCCAACTGGAGTCCAATCAATGAGATGAGATTGGAGGTGTTGGTTACAGCTGCCCTGCCCTATAAAAAAACACACCAGTTCTGGGTTTGCTTTTCACAAGAAGCACTGCCTGATGTGAATGATGCCTCGCACAAAAGAGCTCTCAGAAGACTTACGATTGAGAATTGTTGACTTGCATAAAGCTGGAAAAGGTTATAAAAGTATCTCCAAAAGCCCTGCTGTTCATCAGTCCACGATAAGACAAATTGTCTATAAATGGAGAAAGTTCAGCACTGCTGCTACTCTCCCTAGGAGTGGCCGTCCTGTAAAGATGACTGCAAGAGCACAGCGCAGACTGCTCAATGAGGTGAAGAAGAATCCTAGAGTGTAAGCTAAAGACTTACAAAAGCCACTGGCAAATGCTAACATCCCTGTTAGCGAATCTACAATACGTAAAACACTAAACAAGAATGGATTTCATGGGAGGATACCACAGAGGAAGCCACTGCTGTCCAAACAAAACATTGCTGCATGTTTACAGTTTGCACAAGAGCACCTGGATGTTCCACAGCAGTACTGGCAAAATATTCTGTGGACAGATGAAACCAAAGTTAAGTTGTTTGGAAGAAACACACAACACTATATGTGGAGAAAAGAGGGACAGCACACCAACATCAAAACCTCATCCCAACTTTGAAGTATGGTGGTGAGGGCATCATGGTTTGGGGCTACTTTGCTGCGTCAGGGCCTAGACGGATTGCTATCATCGAAGGGAAAATGAATTCCCAAGTTTATCAAGACATTTTGCAGGAGAACTTAAGGCCATCTGTCTACCAGCTGAAGTTCAACAGAAGATGGGTGTTGCAACAGGACAATGACCCAAAGCATAGAAGTAAATCAACAACAGAATGGCTTAAACAGAAGAAAATACGCCTTCTGAAGTGGCCCAGCCAGAGTCCTGACCTCAACCTGATTGAGATGCTGTGGCATGACCTCAAGAAAGCGATTCACACCAGACATCCCAAGAATATTGCTGAACTGAAACAGTTCTGTACAGAGGAATGGTCAAGAATTACTCCTGACCGTTGTGCACGTCTGATCTGCAATTACAGGAAACGTTTGGTTGAAGTTATTGCTGCCAAAGGAGGTTCAACCAGTTATTAAATCCCAGGGTTCACATACTTTTTCCACCTGTACTGTGTATGTTTACATGGTGTGTTCAATAAAAACATGGCAACATTTCATTCTTTGTGTGTTATTAGTTTAAGCAGACTGATTGTCTATTGTTGTGACTTAGATGATGATCAGATCACATTTTATGACCAATTTGTGCAGAAATCCATATCATTCCAAAGGGTTCACATACTTTTTCTTGCAACTGTATTTTTATTAGTGACATTGCAGAAGGTCTTGATGGTAAGGTATGTCTTTTTGCTGATGATACTAAGATATGTAACAGGGTTGATGTTCCAGGAGGGATAAGCCAATGGCAAATGCTTTAGGTAAACTAGAAAAATGGTCAGAGTTGTGGAAACTGACATTTAATGTGGATAAGTGCAAGATAATGCATCTTGGACGTAAAAACCCAAGGGCAGAGTACAGAATATTTGATAGAGTCCTAACATCTGAGGAAAGGGATTTAGGGGTGATTATTTCTGATAACTTAAAGGTAGGCAGACAATGTAATAGAGCAGCAGGAAATGATAGCAGAATGCTTGGTTGTATAGGGAGAGGTATTAGCAGTAGAAAGAGGGAAGTACTCATGCCATTGTACAGAACACTGGTGAGACCTCACTTGGATTATTGTACGCAGTACTGGAGACCGTATCTTCAGAAGGATATTGATAGAGGACATAGTCTTAAATTAGAAGAGCAAAGGTTTAAAAATAATATCAGGAAGTATTACTTTACTGAGAGGGTAGTGGATGCATGGAATAGCCTTCCAGCTGAAGTGGTAGAGATTAACAGTAAAGGAGTTTAAGCATACGTGGGATAGGCATAAGGCTATCCTAACTATAAAAGAAGGCTAGGGACTAATGGAAGTATTTAGAAAATTGGGCAGACTAGATGGGCCGAATGGTTCTTATCTGCCGTCACATTCTATGTTTCTATGCCATTGTACAGAACCCTGGTTGAGACCTCACTTTGAGTATTGTACGCAGTACTGGAGACCGTATCTTCAGAAGGCTATTGATACTTTAGAGAGAGTTCAGAGAAGGGCTACTAAACTGGTTCATGGATTGCAGGATAAAACTTACAAGAAGCATGTCAAACTCAAAGTCTGGCACGGGCCACATAAACAAGGTTTAAGTTTATGTGGGCCGCAAAAAAAAATACCTCACATTTTCATAGAATTGTAGGTTTATTTTTAAAAGTACAGTATAGAAAAAAAAAAACAGCTTCCCCCTCTACTAAACCACAGCACCCCCTCTGGTAAATCCCAGTGCCCCCCTTCTACTAAACCACAGCACCCCCTTCTACCACCCTGTGCCAAATATGATACTCCCGCTACTTCTTGAAACCCTGTGAAGGTGGAGCATGTCAATGTCACGTGGCGTTGCGTGCCTCCATGCACCTCCAGGTACTCCACTATCCAACACACACACTCACTGACAGACACACTCACTCCCTGGCAGACACACTCACATACTTACAGACAGACACACACAAAGAAACACACAAACACAGACACTCACAGATAGACACACATACTCACTGACAGACACGCACACAGACACGCACCCAGACACACAGATACAGATATACTGACAGACACACACACACTCACTGACAGACACACACACATACTCACTGAAAGACAGACACATATAGACACTGACAGACACACAAACACACATACTCACTGACAGACACAGACACACACACATACAGACATACACACATACTCACTAACAGACAGACACACATACAGACACACAGACACACTGTAGCGTTACTTACCTTATCCAGGGGCCGGCCGGGGTCCTCTCTTCGAGCCGCGCGCGGTCCTGCTGCTGCTGCACGAGCCGCGCACGGCTCATCCGACGGCTGCAACAGGAAGGCGGGCAGTGACCGCGAGAAGCGGCGTGTCCCGCCTGAATCTAAGAGCGCGCCGCGGGTCTCGGGCGCGCTCTTAAAGAAACAGTGGGAGCCTAAATTGGCAAAAGGCTCCCATTGGCCCCTGACATGCCACACGCCCCATACACTTACCTTTTGGGGGTGTGGATATGACAGGAGCCAATCACATTAATTTAGAAGGTATTTATACTCACCTTTTTCCCTTAGTCCTTGCCCTATCGTGGTTTCTGTTGCAGTTCCCTTTAGCGCTTGTGGTGTTCAGTTGTGTTCCTTCGTATTCACCTTGGCTTTGTTTCTGACTACGTTATCTCTTTATCCTTATCTGTTATGTTTGCTGGCTTGCTGTTTACGGTGTACCAGACCCCGGCTAGTCCTAGTTTACGCTGTCTCTCTGTGCCCTTGACCTCGGATCGTTCCTGACTCTGTCTCCTCTCATATACGTCGAGTCCGGCCATTCTAAGGTCCGGTAGATGTATCTCTCCTCTGTGTTGTCTTTTGTTGAGTTGAATCCTGCGAGTTGGGTATATTTTCGTTACACACACACACTCACTGACAGACACACACAGACACACACACACAGTTGCAAGTAGCTGATCTTGCCTAGAATCAATCAAGACGTGAAATTATTCCTGATTTTTGTGACTTTGCTGAGCCACCAATGACATCATTCACTAATGAGCACCAGATAGTGGGACAATTTAGGGTGTAAATTGCTTATTATATATACCGTATTTATTCGGGTATAACGCACATTTTTTTAAACCGATTTTTAATTTAAAATTAAGGGTGCGCGTTATACTCGAATAAATATACCTTCCAGGACCGCCGGGCTCATTACAAGCCCGGCGGTCCTGGGGGGGTGGGCAGCAAGCATTTACTCACCTCCGTGCAGCTCCTCCAGCTTCCCAGTGTAAATCTCGCGAGACCCGCGGCCAGCTCTGACGCTCTGACGTCGTCAGAGCTGGCCGCGGGTCTCGCGAGATGTACACTGGGAAGCTGGAGGAGCTGCACGGAGGTGAGTAAACGCTTGCTGCCCACCCCCCCAGGACCGCCAGGCTTGTAATGAGCCCGGCGGTCGGTATTATTGAGCACCCACTCGAATATTTATTCGAGTATAACAAGCACCCTAATTTTAGATTAAAAATCGGTATAAAATTTTATACCGATTTTTAATCGAAAATTAGGGGTGCGCGTTATACACGTGTGCGCGTTATACTCGAATAAATACGGTAGTTATATAGTTACATAGCTGAAAAGAGACTTGCGTCCATCAAGTTCAGCCTTCCACACATTTGTTTTTTGCTGTTGATCCAAAAGAAGGCAAAAAACCCAGTTTGAAGCACTTCCAATTTTGCAACAAGCTAGGAAAAAAAATCCTTCTTGACCCAGAATTACAGTCAGATTTATCCTTGGATCAAGCAGTTACTACCCTACATTGAAATATTATATCCTTGAATATTCAGTTTTTGCAAGTATGCATCTAGTAGCTGTTTGAACATCTGTATGGACTCTGAAAAAAACACTTCAGGCAGGGAATTCCACATCCTTATTGTTCTTACAGTAAAAAAAACCTTTTCTTTGCCTTAGACAAAATGTGCATTCTTAATTCCAAAGTGCAGAACTTTGCATTTCTCTACGATAAATTTCATCTGCCATTTTAGTGCCCAGTCCCCCAATCTATCCAAATCCCTCTGCAGCAAAGCAATATCCTGCTCACATTTTATTACTTTACAAAGTTTTGTGTCATCTGCAAACACTTCAACGTGACTTTCAATGCCTCTTTCAAGATAATTTATAAATATGTTAGATAGAAGCAGTCCCAAAAAAAACCCCGAGGGACACCACTTACTACTTTTGTCCACAACACAAATGAAAAACCTGATGAAAAAAAAAATTCAAACTTAACCTCAATCACAGCGATACTGCAGACGCCGCACCAATGTTTTCCAAAGGAGACACCGGGAAACGCTGGACCTGTCCCGGGGAGTGAGGGAGATGGGACAAGGGCTAAGGACCGCCCCCCCAATCTACCTTCTCCTCCCCTCATCCTAACCCTATCAGTCTTGAATCACCTCCCACCTCATCTTTCCGCACCATTTCTTCCTCCATCTGCTTATCTCATCCCCCCTTCCCTCTCACCCCTCTCTACCAATCGAATTGCCGTCGCAATTCCCTCTCTATCCAACCCAGCAGCAACAAAACTGAAATGCAACACAAGATTATACAGAGGCACCCACATACGCATCCCCTCCCCCCTCCTCAAGGAGGAAACCCAACCAACACTACACACACATAGGCACCTAAGACTATCTACGGGCAAAGAGTAAAACAAACTAACCTGGTAACGCCTGGGTCTGGCAATCAGACCTGGACACCTCACAATACAGGAAAACCGACCTGCCAAGTACCTGACCAACTTCTTAATATTTGGTGCTATGGTTTTGCACTGCTGACATAAGCCCACAACTGTGCAAGGTTATATAATTGTAACACGACCCAGACGTTTGCAGGGCTAGCCTTATTTTGATATTCCTATTGTTTTACCTCTGTTACCTTTACCAACTCCGGATATGCGCTACTGCTCCAAACAATACCGTTGCATCATTATGTTATCATACGAAGAAAATGAAAAGAATTAACCTAGGGCCAAAATTTAGATATCACAAGGTAGAAGGCACAAAAAAGGGGGGTAACCCCTAAATGGTGAATATCATAGAGAATAAACAAAAAAAGAAAGAAACACATTTCATTCTACCTGTGTATGATTTACTGAGAAGATTATAAGCTTAAAAAGTAACTTTTAATAAATAAATCTAAAATAAAAATATATTAAAGAAAACTAATAATATGAACAGCAGGAGTGAGTGGAGACTATACAGCGAGTAAAACTCTCTGACTACTTATACAAGCTGTAAAAGTGTATACATAATAACACTAATGCTGAAGCAATACGGTTTTGCTATAATATAACATCAGGGTATTCCCAAGTAATAAAGGTGATACTGTATTAAATATCACTAATAGCTGTAACAAGAGGGGGGAGATAAGACGACTGCTAAACCAGTGCTGTCAATAGTTAAAAGATTTATGGATAAGTAAGTCCCTACATGATAATATAACTAGCGACATGGGTTAACTCCACATACAATAATTGATAATGTTCTATGGTACTTAACCTCAGAAAGATCAAAAATAATGGTTCAGCTAAGACAGATTTCTGACAGACGGCGATTAGCCAGTTAAATATCACAAAAGCTGCCTAGATCATAGCAGCGTATTTAATAATTAATAAAGGTTTCTGTCAAGCAGTGAAGTGAAAAATAAGGGGTTGCTGACCTGGCTCCGTTTTTTCTGCAAGATACCTAGCAGTATATTCTAGTGTAACAACGGCTGCCTGCACTGAATGATGTTATCTTATGCTTGACCACAGTGGAGCACAAAGTAGTAGCTCACCTGTGAAGGACTGCTGACAGGCAGCAGTTAACTGCTTAAAAGTCACACAAGTAGCCTAAGTGCTAGCTGTATCTAAATAATAGGTCAAAGTGTAAAGAGAGGGTTTGTAAACAGTTTTGAACAGGTTGCCTTGGTAGTAGAAAATATACAGACAGTGACAGAGGAAGGCATATAGAATAAAGATTCCTGAGTCTTGTGCCTTCGAGGGCACCCCTTAATAAAATGCCTGGTCTTATCAATCTCCCCCCATAAACATCATAAAGGAAAAAGAAAGAGAAATAAAGTATGTACAGAGTACATAAAATTAGTGTTAAGAGTCTCCAATATGCACTCCTGAGATGCTGGACATGAAAGAACTTGATGTCGGTAATTTAGCAATTGATAAGCAGAGAGTTAGGTGCCGACACCAATAATGTGTCAGTATGTGTCCAGAGCCCCTGACGTGCACGTTTCACCAGTGAAGCTCATCAGAGGGGAACCAGATACAGGCAAGTATAGGAGTATTTAAATCATACGCTCTCAATTGATTGGGAGATTATCAGGATTCTGACCAATAGTAGCTTGGGGAGGGAATCTCAACCATTAAGAAATAATTGACTAATTAACCCTATGTTTACCTGAATCTTATGTTTTTTTTACTGAATATTAAAATGATTGATTATATAAAAAGAAAAAAAAGGGGAAAAGTGTAAGTAACAGTGGTTATCAAAATGACAGTAATGTCATTATTTTAACTTATATGTGATTAACAATAGTGACATAGTTAGTTGAACGAACATGGCAACGTTTATCTGCTAAACTATTTACTGATTAGTGCAGATATATTAGTGGATTCCCAAACTTGTTGACTAAAATGTAACATTAATAAAAGTTTTTAGGATTTTAAGATTTTAGGAAAGAGAATGCTTGTAATAGACCTAAATTAATATTGATAATGAATAATTATGCATTTATTTGTGAATGAAGGGGGTAAAATTAAATTCTTCATTTAGTCCTAAGGGGGATAAGGTCTTACATTCATGTATCCATCTGGATTCTTTCCTTAATAGGGTGAGATTAAAATTACCCTTTCTAGTGTTCATGTGGATACGTTCTAAAACCTGAAACGTAAGATGAGATGCATCCGAGTTATGGAAGTTCCTTATGTGATTGGAGACAGGAGTGGAAATGTTTAGATTTGAGACGGAATTCACATGTTGTAGGATTCTCCTTCTCAGTTCTTGGAAGGTTTTTCCTATATATTGTAGTTTACAGCTACACGTAATGATGAAAACTACTTTTGTGGTGCTGCAATTAACAAAAGCATTAATCAGATGTGTTTTCTGCGTATTGGTGCATAAAACTGATTTTGATGGTTTGATAAACCTACATTCAGAAAAGCGGTAGAAATCGAGAGTAGCAGCATAAGGGAAAGGCAAATAAGAAAAAAGATTTAGCCTCTGTGAAGCTGTTCCTAAACATGCCTTTGAGGGCGCCTATGTTAAGTCTGAAATCCCAGTCCCGCTGCTGGCTAAAGGTTCCTTGCTTGACAAATTAGACATCGAAAAAACAGATGACAGGTATTGGGAGAAAAGGTAAAAACTGCCAGGTTCATCAATGATACAGTCCATCTGTGCCTATTACATCCAACTATTTGAACTGAAATTAAAGGCATAAATCAATCTTCCTTTTGAACACAAAAGTTATATAAAAGTCAAATCAGGAGTTATTGGGAATTAACTATTCTAAAATAATATGCTGAGCAGAAATTAGTCCCACGTGGATTATGCCTTTTGTCACTTCACAACAGGGTTCAAACTGATGCTTAGACCCAAGAGTGACAGAGCATACTATTGGATTGTTTATCCAGACTCATGCAGTCTTCAATTAAACTTGAACAGGAAAATCTTGAAGCGACTAATACTAAATTGGAAACGGAAATTATCATAGCTATGGTTTTAAAGAGTAAACGAAAGAGTAACTTTCCTCTATGGAAGTAAAATTAGAAAAAAGTTAAAAGATCTGAAGGAAAGAAAACATACAAAATCCTGAGAGATTTTAGAGGTTTTCAGGAGGCAAACATTTTCCGGAGATGTTTTTGCAAAAAAAGTGACTTACAGCCCTACTCCCTCTTGTGAAGTAACTGGATGGTCTAAGATACTGCTTCAACACACAGTCCTGCCTCAGAACAAAGCTCTACAGGACCCAAATTAGGTACCTCTCAAAAAGAATATCCCTCAACTAACCCCAGTAGGGGGATTCTAAAACTATCCTGAATCCTTCCACGACACCCCAACTAACCCTTCCTGTGCAAATGTTTTAGAATGGGACTAGCCTTACAAGGAATGCCTCAGAGATAGAGGAAAATGAGGTTACAAGGCACCAAGTTCACAAAAATGTGCAATAGGTTCAAGGATGTCAGACTGCTTGGCTGAAATTTGGCATTGTATGTAACACATAAAAAAGGATGTGAGACTGGCTAATCTCAAATTATCATTGGAAGATTTTGGAAACTTTATTTTCAAAAAAGGGCGCGCGTTAGATTCGAGTAAAAACTCTGCTGGAATTATTAGACGAACAAGAACAGACGCAGCCATTTACATATCTCAAATCACTAAGCTGGTTCACCCCTAACCTTTAATCCCTTAGTGACTTCGGACGTATAAGGTACGTCCGACAAAAACTGGTGGCTAACAACCTCGGACGTACCTGATTCGTCCGTGGCGAATTAGAGTGCTGGAAGCGATCATGATCGCTTCCAGCCACTCTGATGGTATTGCAGCGATGCCTTAATTTTGAGGCATCCTGCAATACACCCCCTCACTGCCAGGCCGCTGGGTGATCATTTCTCTGGAGCGATCAATTATGGGTTGCTCTACGTAGTGCACGGCAGTAAGGCAGAGCATCGGAAGCCATCAGGCAGGCTTCCGATGCTCTGCCTGTGCTGAGTGCCTCGAGGGGTTGAAGCACTCAGTGAAGAATAAAATAGTTTAAAAAATAATTTTAAAATAAATTTTAAAAAACGAATTAACCCCTTCCCTCTCCTTCCCTCCCTCTCCCTGACCCCAAGGGCCATGTGATCGCTCTGAAAGAGCGGTCACATGGCCGCAATAGGCACCCATGCATCTGCCTGCAGGGGAACTGCCTGAACTGACAAAAAAAAAGTTTAATAGATTTAAAAAATATATATAATATATATTATATCTATATATAATATGTATATATCATATAAAATATACATATAAATATACATATAAAATATCATATAAATATACATATAAAATATCATAAAATATGTATAAAATATACATATATTAATATAAAAAGTAAAGTAAAATTACACACGTATACATATAATATATGTAATAACTATATATCTTGTATATATATATATATATATATATATATATATATATATGTATGTTATTATAAAAAATAAATAATAATTAAAAAAATTAAAAAATGGAAAAATAATTACAAAAATAAAAAACATATATAATTTAATTTTAATTAATATACTGTATATACTCGAGTATAAGCCGAGTTTTTCAGCACATTTTTTGTGCTGAAAAACCCCAACTCGGCTTATACTCGAGTCAGAGTCTGTATTATGGCAATTTGCATTGCCATAATACAGACAATGGGGGCTGTGGGGGCTGCAGAGAGATGTTACTTACCTTTCCTGCAGCTCCTGTCAGCTCTCTCCTCCTCCGCCGGTCTGTTCAGCTCTTCTGTCAGCTCACAGTGTAAATCTCGCGAGAGCCGCGGCTCTCGCGAGATTTACACTGGGAGCTGACCGAGGTGCTGAACGGACCGGCGGAGGAGGAGAGAGCTGACAGGAGCTGCAGGAAAGGTAAGTAACATCTCTCTGCAGCCCCCACAGCCCCCTCCTACACAGTGCCCATCCACTGGACCACCAGGGAAGGAGAGCCCCCCTCCCTGGCCAGCTAGCAAGCAGGGAGGGGGGACAAAAAAATGTATATATATTAATAATAATAAAAAAATAAAAAATAATAAAATTAAAATAATAAAATAAAAAATAATAAAATAAAAAAATAATAATAAAAAAATTTAATGAAACAAAAAAAATATTAAAATAATAATTACAAAATAAAAATGCCCACCCTCACCAAGGCTCTGCATCACACTCTGCATTACACACACACACACACAGCATTCTCATACACACACAGCATTCTCATACACACAGCATTCATACACACACACAGCATTCATACACACACACAGCATTCATACACACACACAGCATTCATACACACACACAGCACTCATACACACAGCACTCTCATACACACACACTGCACTCATATACACACTGCACTCATATACACACTGCACTCATATACACACTGCACTCATATACACACTGCACTCATATACACACACTGCATTCTCATACACACACTGCATTCTCATACACACACACTGCATTCTCATACACATACACACTGCATTCTCACACACACTGCATTCTCACACACACACTGCATTCTCATACACATACACACTGCATTCTCACACACACTGCATTCTCACACACACACTGCATTCTCACACACACTGCATTCTCACACACACTGCATTCTCACACACACTGCATTCTCACACTGTCACGGTAATATACCCCAACACGCAGGAATAGTTCACAGTCAAGAGACAAGAAACAGAGTTCGTCTTACCGGACCTTAGAATGGCCGGACTAGGACGAGAGAAAGACAGAGTCAGAACAAGCCGAGGTCAAGGGAACTGAGAGACAGCGTAACGTAGAACAAGCCGAGGACTGGTACACAGAGGACAAAACAGCGGATAAGCAAGCAAGGATAAGGAGAGAGCGGAGTCAGGAACAAAGCCAAGGTCAAGCACCAAAAAACCAACTGAACGATACAAGCACTAAAGGGAACTGGACAGAAACCACGATAGGGCAAAGAGCAAGGGAAACAGGTGAGTATAAATACCCTTAAGGTTCACTTTGATTGGCCCCTGTCATATCCACGCCCCCAAAACGTGAGTGTATGGGGAATGTGGCCTGACAGGGGCCAATGGGAGACTGATTCTAATTTAGTCTCCCACTGTCCCTTTAAGAGCGCGCCCGAGACGCGCGGCGCGCTCTTAGTGTCGGGCGGGACATGTGACCGCTTCTCGCGGTCACTGCCCGCCTGACTGATCCCATCGTTGGCTAAGCCGCGCGCGGCTCGTGCAGGAGCAGGACCGCGCGCGGCGAGAAGGGAGGACCCCGGCCGGCCCCTGGAGAGGGTAAGTACCGCTACAGTACCCCCCCCTGAAGACACGCCCACCGGGCGGGGAGGAGCAGGCCTGGCAGGAAAACGAGCGTGGAAAGAACGCACAAGGCGAGGAGCGTGAACAGCGTCAGCGGAAATCCAACTGCGTTCCTCAGGCCCATAGCCCTTCCAATGTACCAGATATTGGAGGCGACCCCGAAGCAAGCGAGAGTCAATTACAGCCGCCACTTCAAACTCCTCATGGCCCTCCACCGAAACCGGAGGAGGAGGGGGGACATGCCGAGTAAAACGGTTGCACAGGAGGGGTTTTAACAAGGAGGTATGAAACACGTTAGGAATGCGTAAATTTTTTGGAAGATCCAATGCATACGAGACAGGATTAACCACATGCAAGATACGAAAAGGACCAATAAAACGAGGGGCCAACTTCATAGAAGGCACACGAAGACGAATATTGCGAGTAGAAAGCCAAACCCGGTCTCCCACAGCATAGGATGGAGCCGCCCTGCGATGCTTGTCAGCGTGAACCTTCTGGCGAGCAGCTGAGGCCACCAAAGAACACTGAACCTGCTCCCAAGTATTACGTAGACTAGCCAAATGTTCGTCCAGAGCTGGCATGCCCTGTAAGGAGAATGCAGCTGGAAGAACCACGGGATGCCGGCCATAAACAACGTAAAAAGGGCTGTTACCAGAGGATTCATGAGCAGCATTATTACGAGCAAACTCAGCCCAAGGAAGCAGGTCAGCCCAATTGTTCTGATGGTGGGACACGAAACAGCGAAGATACTGCTCCAGAGATTGGTTGGCACGTTCAGCAGCTCCATTAGACTGGGGGTGGTAGGCTGAAGAAAACGAGAGGGAGATACCCATCTCTGCACAAAACGCTCTCCAGAATCTGGAAATAAACTGGCTACCCCTATCGGACACGATCGAAGTGGGAATACCATGCAACCGAAACACCTCCCCGGCAAAGATAGAGGCAAGTTCCTTGGATGATGGCAATTTGAGAAGAGACACAAAATGAGCCATCTTAGAAAAACGATCCACAATCATCAGGATGACAGTTTTACCATTAGAGGGAGGTAATTCAACAATAAAATCCATGGATATATTGGACCATGGCCTCTCGGGTATGGGCAACGGATGCAACAACCCACAAGGAACTCTGTGGGAGGACTTCATACTGGCACAAGTGCTACAGGCATTAACGTAATCGGTGACGTCCTTGCGCAAGGAAGCCCACCAGAAATATCTAGAAACTGCTGAGACTGTCTTAGAAATACCAGGGTGTCCAGCAGTTCTAGTGTCATGATATAATGACAAGATGTCTCGTCTCTCTGGTATATCAACGAATAGCTTATCAGCAGGCCTCTCCTCAGGAGCCAAGTTTTGTTTAGCCTGAATAGTTTGTAAGAGAGAAGACGAAATAGAAAGAACAGTAGTCGCTATTATTCTGTCAGGCGGAATGACAGGGGTAACATCGACCTCGAGTTTGTCAGTAGTTTCGAATTGTCTGGACAGAGCGTCAGCTTTAGTATTACGATCACCCGGTCTGTAAGTGATTATGTAATTAAAACGAGACAAAAAGAGAGACCACCTGGCCTGCCTAGAAGACAATCTTTTTGCTTCACTAAGGTATGAGAGGTTTTTGTGATCCGTTAAAATGAGGATAGGATCCCTGGTACCCTCTAGCAGATGTCTCCATTCCTTGAGCGCCAAAATGATAGCAAGGAGTTCACGATTGCCTACATCATAATTCCTCTCTGCTTTGGACATCTGTCTGGAAAAGAAGCCACAAGGGTGTAACGGCTTTTCAGGTGAATCTCTTTGAGACAAGATAGCACCTACCCCTATCTCAGAAGCATCAACCTCAAGAATAAAGGGCAGTGAAGGGACAGGATGCTGTAAAACAGGAGCAGAGGCAAATGTAGCTTTCAAGAATTCAAAGGCCTCGAGTGCTTCTGGTTTCCAGACATGAGTATTACCATCCTTCTTGGTCATTCTGGTTATAGGCGCTACAATGGCAGAAAATCCTTTAATAAAACGCCTATAATAATTAGAGAACCCCAGAAACCGCTGAATGGCTTTCAAACCCTGGGGCAGAGGCCATTCCATAATGGCAGACAGTTTCTTGGGATCCATACAAAAACCCTTGGCAGAGATTATATAACCCAAGAATTGGACTTCAGATTGATCAAATGAACATTTTTCGAGTTTGCAATAGAGACCGTTAACCAGAAGAGTTCTCAACACTAATTTAACATGCATGTGATGAGTCTGTAAATCATTAGAATAAATTAATATGTCGTCCAAGTATACTATAACGAATGTATGTATAAATTGACGTAGGACATCATTAATAAATTCTTGAAAAACTGCTGGGGCGTTACAAAGACCAAAGGGCATCACAGTGTACTCGTAGTGGCCACTCCTGGTATTGAAAGCAGTCTTCCACTCGTGATCCTTTTTGATACGTATGAGGTTGTAAGCACCCCTAAGGTCCAATTTAGTAAAAACTGTGGCCTGTTTAAGCCTATCAAAAAGTTCTGTGATCAAAGGTATGGGGTACGCATTTTTGACGGTGATTTTATTAAGGCCCCTATAGTCAATACAAGGCCTTAATTGCCATCTTTCTTAGACACAAAGAAGAACCCAGCCCCTGCCGGGGAAGAGGATCTTCTTATAAATCCCTTCTCTAGAGATTCCTTGATATATTCCTCCATAACCAGATTCTCCTGAGGAGATAAAGGATATATTCTCCCTTTGGGAGGCATCGTACCAGGTAATAAATTAATTGCACAATCGTAAGGCCTGTGAGGTGGCAATCTTTCAGCCTCCCTTTTATCAAAAACAGATTTAAGAGACAGGTACTGAGAGGGTATGACCGTAGGCACGGGAGGAATATGAGTAGAATTCAAAGGGGTGACTTTAACAACACAAGACTCTTGGCAAGAATCACTCCAAGAAACTATTTGTCCTGACTCCCAATCAATGGAGGGATTATGAGTACGTAACCAAGGATACCCTAACACGAGGTGAGAGGAAGGAGAAGTAATGATCTGAAACCGAATGGTCTCAGAGTGTAACACCCCTGTAGACATATGTAGGGGAACAGTCTCATGTGTGATAATTGGAGAGCATAATGGTCTACCATCTATGGCCTCAACGGCCAAGGGTGTCTCCTTCTCTCTGGTGGGTATGTTATTCTCCTTGACAAAACTGGAATCAATAAAGTTTTCGGCCGCTCCGGAATCAACCAGGGCTAGTATATTCCCTGCTATGCAGTCACTATCAAGGTGCAGGGAAACAGGAAGAAGTAACTTATTAAGAGGCAAATGTGAGGACTGTGATGTCACACCCAAGGCCAGTCCTCTATACGGTCTTAGGTGCGATAGTTTCCCGGACGCACGGGACATTCTTGTCTCATATGACCCCTCCTACCACAATAAAGACAAAGTCCCTCCTTTCTCCTATAAAGCTTTTCAGCGTCGGTAAGTTTAGCAACCCCTAACTGCATAGGTTCCTCCTCAGAACCTTTAGATCCCTCGGGAATCTCAGCTCTAGGGGAGTTAAAGGGAACAAAATGTCTATTTCTGGACCTGGTATATAACCTGTCACGGATCCTGTTATCTATATCGATAAGATAGTCAATCAGGTCCTCCAGGGGTACAGGGAGGTCCTTAGCTGCTACCTCATCTAAGATAGTATCAGACAGACCTTCCATAAAGGCAGTAGTAAGGCCATTATTAGTCCAATCTACCTGTGAGGCAAGGGTCCGGAACTGAATAGCATAATCGGCTACAGATTTAGATCCTTGCTTTATTCTCATTAATGCCCTGGCGGCATTTTTTGACCTTTTAGTCGTGTCAAATGTTCTACGGAACGCTGTGAGGAAGCTATTGAAGTCGTGTACCATAGGCCCATTAGCCTCCCAAATAGGATTTGCCCATTCTAGTGCCTTATCCGTAAGCTGGTGCATAAGAAAACCCACCTTAGATCTGTCAGTGGGAAATGAACGTGGGTACATTTCGAAGTGGAATTCCACTTGATTAAGGAATCCCCTACATGTCTTAGCGTCCCCTCCATACCTAGGTGGCGGGGTTAGATGTGCAGAAGCATTAGACATATTAGCTGTGTCCGGTATAGGCTAAACCTGCGGGGTCCATGGCCCTATCGTAATGTCACGGTAATATACCCCAACACGCAGGAATAGTTCACAGTCAAGAGACAAGAAACAGAGTTCGTCTTACCGGACCTTAGAATGGCCGGACTAGGACGAGAGAAAGACAGAGTCAGAACAAGCCGAGGTCAAGGGAACTGAGAGACAGCGTAACGTAGAACAAGCCGAGGACTGGTACACAGAGGACAAAACAGCGGATAAGCAAGCAAGGATAAGGAGAGAGCGGAGTCAGGAACAAAGCCAAGGTCAAGCACCAAAAAACCAACTGAACGATACAAGCACTAAAGGGAACTGGACAGAAACCACGATAGGGCAAAGAGCAAGGGAAACAGGTGAGTATAAATACCCTTAAGGTTCACTTTGATTGGCCCCTGTCATATCCACGCCCCCAAAACGTGAGTGTATGGGGAATGTGGCCTGACAGGGGCCAATGGGAGACTGATTCTAATTTAGTCTCCCACTGTCCCTTTAAGAGCGCGCCCGAGACGCGCGGCGCGCTCTTAGTGTCGGGCGGGACATGTGACCGCTTCTCGCGGTCACTGCCCGCCTGACTGATCCCATCGTTGGCTAAGCCGCGCGCGGCTCGTGCAGGAGCAGGACCGCGCGCGGCGAGAAGGGAGGACCCCGGCCGGCCCCTGGAGAGGGTAAGTACCGCTACACACACACACTGCATTCATTATATACACACACTGTAAATAAATATTCAATTAATATAATTTTTTTAGGATCTAATTTTATTTAGAAATTTACCAGCAGCTGCTGCATTTCCCACCCTAGTCTTATACTCGAGTCAATAAGTTTTCTCAGTTTTTTGGGGTAAAATTAGGGGCCTCGGCTTATATTCGGGTTGGCTTATACTCGAGTATATACGGTATATAATTTTATATATTTATATCAAAATACACTTAGAATGAAATTATATCTATGTTTATATAAATAAATAAAAATAATACAAAATATACATGTCCATATACATCATTACATAAATAATTTCATAAATATACACGTAGACTTCAAATATATAAATATGTATATATATTTAAATTCTACATGCATATTTATGTAATATTTTTACATAATTAAGTCATTTTATTGGTTGCCATTTGGGGGACCTGCCTGACAACCCAGGTCGAAAGTCCAGAGAATTAAATTTTCTAGCCCTATATTTAACCGTGTAACTTTCCAAGACACCCTAAAACCTGTACATGGGGAGTACTGTTTTACTCAAGAGACTTTGCTGAACACAAATAGTAGTGTGTCAAACAGGAAAACATCACAGCAATGATATTGTCAGTGTAAGTGACTTGTTTTGCATTTTTCACACACAAACAGCACTTTCACTGATAAAATCATTGTTGTGATAAGTTTTACTGTTTTGAAACACTAATAGTTGTGTTCAGCGAAGTTTCTCGAGTATAACAGTACCCCTCATGTACATATTTTAGAGTGATTTTAAAAGTTACAGGGTCAAATATAAGGCTTGATTTTCAGTTTTTCACATTGAGATTAGCCTGATTGGTTATGTTGCCTTTGAGAGCGTATGGTAGCCCAGGAATGAGAATTACCCCCATGATGGCATACCATTTTCAAAAGAAGACAACCCAAGGTATTGCAAATGGGGTATGTTCAGTCTTTTTTAGTAGCCACTTAGTCACAAACACTTGCCAAATTTAGCATTCATATTTGTTTTTTGCATCTTTAACACACAAACAAATATAAATGCTAACTTTGTCCAGTGTTTGTGGCTAAGTGGCTACTAAAAAAAGACTGGACATACCCCATATTGCATACCCTGGGTTGTCTACTTTAAAAAAATATGTACATGTGAGGTGTGATTTAGAGATTTATGACAGATAACAGTGTTACAATGCTACTATTGATACATTTAAAAAATATGTCCTACTTGTACGTATAGCCCTATAACTTCCCAAAAAAAGCTAAGAACATGTTAACATTGGGTATATCTAAACTCAGGATAAAATTTAGAAACTATTTAGAATGGGTGTTTTTGGCAGTTGTAGTTGCGTAACAGATTTTGGGGGTCAAAGTTAGAAAAAATGTTGTTTTTTTTAATTTTCATCATATAATTTTTTTATAGTAAATTATATGGTATGATGAAAATAATGGTATCTTTAGAAAAATGGTATATAATATGTGTGGGTACAGTAAACGAGTAAGAGGAAAATTACAGCTAAACACAAACACAGCAGAAATGTAAAAACAGCCCTGGTCCTTAACAGTAAGAAAATTGAAAAACACTCTGGTTACTAAGGGGTTAAGAAGTTACAAACATAGATATGTTTGTAAAAATTTTCACAAATGACTTAGAATCTCTGTCAGTCCACTTCAGGAAAATCTAAATTCTTCAGGAAAAATGTTGCAGAAAGCAAGTGATGTGATTGTAAAACCCTCAGACAAGAGTGGAAATTTGCATTGCAGCCTTCCCCTTGAGGCTGCCACTCTCCTTGATTTCTACCGCTTTTCTTAATGTCTGTTCGTACAAAAATAGCTTCAAGCGATTATCGATTTAAATGCTACTTTTATAGGATATTTATAACTTGAGCTTGAAAGCCCTCTTCTTCTCTGCTACATATACTTTTTGACAATGGATATTCATATGACAGGATAGGTGTAATTACCATATTTACTCAAATCGAATGCCTCACCTCAGTTTGGAAACCTGGAAGCTAAATAATGTTTTTGCTGGCGAATGTAATGCAAATTTATACTTAAAGAACCACTATAGTGCCAGGAAAACATACTCGTTTTCCTGGCACTATAGTGCCCTGAGGGTGCCCCCACCCTCAGGGTCCCCCTCCCGCCCGGCTCTGGAAAGGGGAAAAGGGGTAAAATTTACCTTTTTCCAGCGCTGGGCGGGGAGCTTTCCGCCTCCTCTCCGCCCCGTCGGCTGAATGCGCATGCGCGGCAAGAGCTGCACGCATTCAACCGGTCGCATAGAAAAGCATTTACAATGCTTTCTATGGACGCTTGCGTGCTCTCACTGTGATTTTCACAGTGAGAATCACGCAAGCGCCTCTAGCGGCTGTCAATGAGACAGCCACTAGAGGATTAGGGGGAAGGCTTAACCAATTTATAAACATAGCAGTTTCTCTGAAACTGCTATGTTTATAAAAAAATGGGTTAACCCTAGCTGGACCTGGCACCCAGACCACTTCATTAAGCTGAAGTGGTCTGGGTGCCTAGAGTGGTCCTTTAAACTTATATTTATAAGATACTACTATACAACATTGTGCTACAATGAAAATGTTTATTGCCATATACCATAGTAACATTGATGGTAGTTCAATTTTAGTGTTACATGTAAAGTCTATTATTTCTCAAGCTCTCTTTGAGGAAAAAAAAATGCCTGTGTGAATTCGCCAGTTTTAATTTGCCTGTGTGAATGCGCGGGGATAAAATTTGCCGCAATGAAATCCGCCAGAATTCAATTCGCTGGAAAATTTCAACGTTTGCTCCGAATGTAATGAGCAATTGAATCTAATCCGCATTCAAATTTTGGAAACTTTATTTTCAAAAAAGTGTGCGCATTAGATTAGAGTAAATACGGTAATAATTTATTACGGTGTTACCCACCACCAGGTTTTTACTATTCCCTTTTTACATACATTTAAAATAAAGGAGAAATTTGAATTCTTTTTTCTCTAGGGTGCCTTTACATTTTTTCTATAACACTTTGGAGAATGAAAATCCAATTTAAATTCTTTTGCAGAGTGTGTTCAGTCCAGTGTGCTGTGCAATGTGTGAGTACTGTGCAGTATTCCATAGCGTCAAACACAATAACATCATTATAGTAATTCCACCAAGCACCAAATCATTTCGCTGAATACAGTTATGTTAGTTTACACAATACAGAATATTTCAATTGCCTAATTTATTGTACTTAGAAAAACAAAACCACCATCAATATTAAAGGACCACTCTAGGCACCCAGACCACTTCAGCTTAATGAGGTGGTCTGGGTGCCAGGTCCTTCTAGGGTTAACCCATTTTTTTTATAAACATAGCAGTTTCAGAGAAACTGCTATGTTTATGAATGGGTTAAGCCTTCCCCCTATGTCCTCTAGTGGCTGTCTCATTGACAGCCGCTAGAGGCGCTTGCATGATTCTCACTGTGAAAATCACAGTGAGAGCACGCAAGCGTCCATAGGAAAGCATTATGAATGCTTTCCTATGTGACCGGCTGAATGCGCGCGCAGCTCTTGCCGCGCGTGCGCATTCAGCCGACGGGGAGGAGAAGAGGAGGATCGGAGGAGGAGAGCAGGAGGAGATCTCTCCGCCCAGCGCTGGAAAAAGGTAAGATTTAACCCCTTTCCCCTTCCCAGAGCCGGGCGGGAGGGGGTCCCTGAGGGTGGGGGCACCCTCAGGGCACTCTAGTGCCAGGAAAACGAGTATGTTTTCCTGGCACTAGAGTGGTCCTTTAAGTCCAAGACTAGTGTTGAGATGCAAATGCAAATCAACCTGCCAAGGCTAAAAGTTGGGGATAATATATTGTGCCAAAGCATAGTTTGCCGTTACTTTGACATCCTCCCAGAAGTGTGAATTGCAAGGTGCAAATTGTGCAGCAAGGAAGTGAGTATGGAGAGAGTGAAGTGCTATCTTGTTAGTGCAGGTACATACAAACATCTGAGAAAGCACCACAAGTCGGTATTACTGAAGGAATAAGCAGAAAGAAAAGATACTAGGGCAAGCAGCAGGTTCGGTTCACCATTGGTGTCTCCTTCACTACTAGCACCCTTAGGCAGAGCAGGGGGAGGTTTAGCATAGTGACAGCAGGGACACACTGTCACGACACTCCTTAGTTAATATGCCCTTGTGCAGTACTCACACTCACCACTGTTTCTGTTTGGCACTGTTTCTCATTTCTTTTCGTTTAGCACTACATCTGGCCCTTGTTTAGCACCTATATATTCTGGTTTCTCCCCTCACTCCCTGTCAGATCATTATCCTTCATCCTGTACCTGCTGTCTCCTGGTTCCCGTGATTCTGACTCCTTGCTCCTGTGTCTTGTATCCTGTGTATCCTGATCCTGTGTTCCTGTTCCGATGTCCTTATGGTCCTGTGTTCTCGTCTCTACCTGGTCCTGTGCCTCCCGTTCCAGTGTTCGCTTGCAGTGTTCCTGCCTAAACTCCATTTCCAGTGATTCTGACCTTGCTGCCTTATTTTCGTGTGACCTGCTTTGGGCTTTCCTCCTTGGTGTTTTTTTTAGTGCTTGGTGGCTTAGGATCTATGCCCCACTTATATTCTGTGGTGGCTGCACTATCCTGACTAAGGCCTTTACTTTTGCCTACGGACTATCACGTGTACTCTGCCTGCTCTATTGTATTTATATTGATTTCTTCTGTATATATATTTGTGGCATTGTATATAATTTGTTTTGTTTATATTATCCTTTTGGTTTTCTTTAATACATTTTCTTGATTGCTCCATTCATCGTGTCCTTGCATTATTTCTCTGCTAAGTTGGTTCCCACATTTAAAGGGACAGTGCTGTCGCAGGGCAGCACCCCTTCATGTCCTTACACACACATAGTTACATAGCTGAAAAGAGACTTGCATCCATCAAGTTCAGCCTTCCTCACATTTGCAGACTCTCAGTCCACATTATCCCAGGGACGTGTCCACCAATCCCAGTTTGTTGGATTTCATGCCGGGGGCAGGTCAAAACAGCAGGTTAACAAGATCATCCATCTGATTGCCCAGCTGATCAATGTAGGGGAAGCGCCCTTTTCCATGATAGAAGAAGAGACCTTTGAGCAGCTAATATGGGTCTTTGCCCTGCAACATGTCCTTTAATCAGGAATATAGTCTCATCACTGTACTGTTGATGTACTAATTCTACTATTGAAGGAGCAGCTGGCTAAGGCTATAGTACAGTTGGACCACTTAATCACAGATGTATGGAGTGCTCATAGTGGACAGCATGCTATGTTCTCCTTAACGGCAAACTGGTGGACAACCCCTGGTGCCTGGGCATAGTGTTGGCAGTAGAATAGGTCCAACCTTAACATTATGTCAACCTGGAAGTTAAAATGTAGTGCAGCAGGGCTACACTTCAGCAAAGTTCTTGCAGACAGTTAGACGAATAGTGGCAAATTGGTTGATAGAGCAGGCAGGCAATCTGCCAGTGGTTTCATGGTCACCAACACAGCTGCTAATATGGTCAAACCTCTTCGAACTAGTTCCTTTTTAGATGTGCACTGTTCCACAGACATCCTACATATTGTGTATTTCAAAAAGCCAAAACAAAGGTGCAAAACATACTAGCATTTCAATTGCAGGGTGAAAAGTAGCCAACTCTTAAAGGGAAACTCCAGTGCCAGAAAAACGATCCGTTTTTCTTGCACTGGAGGGTCCCTCTCCCTCCCACCCCCCAATCCCCGGTTACTGAAGGGGTGAAAACCCCTTCAGTGACTTACCTGGGACAGCGGCAATGTCCCTCGCCGCTGTCTCCGCCTCCGCGACGCTCCTCCTTGTGATTACGTCGGCCGGTGGGCGAGACTAATCTCGCCCACCGGCCGAGGAGACCTAATGCGCATGCGTGGAAATGCCGCGCATGCGCATCACGTCTCCCCATAGGAAAGCATTGAAAAATAATTTCAATGCTTTCCTACGGGGTTTTGAGCGACGCTGGAGGTCCTCACACAGCGTGAGGACGTCCAGCAACGCTCTAGCACAGGTGCTAGAAACTAGGAAGTGACCTCTAGTGGCTGTCTAGTAGACAGCCACTAGAGGTGGAGTTAACCCTGCAATGTAATTATTGCAGTTTATGAAAAACTGCAATAATTACACTTGCAGGGTTAAGGGTAGTGGGAGTTGGCACCCAGACCACTCCAATGAGCAGAAGTGGTCTGGGTGCCTGGAGTGTCCCTTTAAAGCAGGACCAAAAGATGTTTATCTTCCCACCACTCCAATTGCATTGGCTTTCCACCGGGATATGAGGATTGGACAATAACAGGGCAGCTAGTGTTAGTTCTTATTCCACTTACCATGACAGAAAATGTGAGCCACAGTAATGCCAGTTTAGGACAGTGACCCCCTGAATTTCAGGGAATTTGTACCTGGCAGCAGAATCCACACCAACGTAGCAGCAGTGGTCAGGAAGCTGAAAGATCGACCCAAAACTTGTGTGTGCAAACAAATTACTAATTGCCCGAAACTGATACTAGTTTCCCTGTGTGATCCTAGGATTAAGGGAAAAGGATCACTAATACAACAATCTGACATATGAGAGGGATAGACTTATTAACATTGTGATCTGTGAAAGGGAGATATGCTGGTTGAGGTAGATCTGTGCATTGACCCTACCATTTTTCAACTGTCTACTACTCTCAGCAGCAACACCAGCAGCAAAACCCCAAGATAGAACAGCGAAGCAGGTAGAAAGGGTAGAACGTGAATCACCAAATGGCCAGTAGGACAGTAGTGCCTCTGAAATGGTCAAAGATGACCTGTCTGAAAATGCTTTACCTGCTAATGTTTGTAAAAATAAAAATAAGGGCTGCACCAAAGAGAACAGGGTGCTAACTGAGCTAGGGTCAGCACTCCCCACAGACATGTAATACAAAGACAAAAATGCTTAGGCACTCGATGTGTTAAAATTCAGGCAGCAACGGTTCGACCTGTACTCAGATGTTTGACAAGCTTGACAAAGACCTGGGTACAGGTTGAAACGTTGCTGTGCACTTTCATGTTCCATTAAACTCTGCCTGAATTTTAACACCGTGAGTGTGGCAGAACCAACCTCGCCACTGTGAACTGGAGAAGCCTGGTTGCTAGCCTCCTGCCCTGCGACTATGGCCCTGGGGTGTATTTACCCTTTAAGAAGTGTATTTGGGCACAATGGATTTTTGTATGCTGTTCCTGGCCCTTTAAATACTTGGGAGCAGTGTTACAATTGTTAAACTGGCACTTTGAATGCAGTCGAAGTGCCGAAGTCGTCGAAGTGGCCGCCATTCGACAAACGAACATGTGGCGGCGGCCATTTTAACTTAGTCGAACGCGGTCAGCGGTGTGTGCAGCCAAATCTATGGAACTGTTTGCGGCTACCCAATTGCACGAACACCATTGACCCGGACCTTCTTCGACACCGCGGCTGGAGACTAAGTCCCGTTCGAAGATTCGAACGCCCGTTCGAATGGGACTTAGTCGTTTTCTCTGTGTAATATAGACCGACTGCACAGCCCAAATCCATGGAACTGTTTTGGGCATGAAAATGTGCCTGCGGTCGGTCAAAAGTGACTTATACTTATCTCCCGAATGGCTGGACGGATTCGTATGATTTTGGGGTATGTTTGAGTTTGGAAGGTGCTGATTAATAATATGTAACATATTCAATATATAAATATGTAATATATTTATATATATGTAATAAATTTAAATTTACAAACTCAGAAATAGCATTGTAAAAATGCCTGATATTACGTAGTCATTAGGCAGGGCAATATTGCAGCCGTGTTTCATGCCAGCACAATATAGGCACCTTTTATTCAGCTGTTGTGGTAACTGAAAAGCTTCCCCGAATTGGTTTCAGTACCAAAATGTGGTACCAAACAGCAGCATGAACAAAACTCTGCTGATCCCCCCAAAAAGTCTGCTGAAATGCTTCAGGAAAACTAAAATTGTTCACCCTGCATAAATCATTAATAGCTTCTAACAAGGTGTCGAATCAATTACAATCTCACTTTTCCAATACTTTTCGAGAACACTTTTACCATTATCAATTAGCCAAAAAGGAGCCCTCTTCTTTATACTGTATTAAGCAGTCACATGTAACAGAATGATAACAAATCAAATTCAACATCAAAAGTGACTTCATAAGCCACCGAAAACACTTTTCTAACAATTAAACAATAGTCTTAACGTTTTCAGTGTTTGCATATAAGCAGAACACCGTAAACAACTTTTACAGAGTTTGTGATGTATGCAAACAATGTCACCATACCTAATTAAGCTACTCCTTGATAATCATTCAATGCAAATAAAGAGCAAATCCGTACTGTAACAATAAAATAACATATTGAAATTCATAACAAATGCACACATGCTATACTCAAAATGTCCATTTGAACATGCATAAAGAAACACACACTCATAACACTGTTGTGTTAATTTGGAACACAACAGACTAATGACACACAACATATTATCAACAACACTCTGGTATTAAATGGGTTAAACAGACAGGTCGCATTAATTGATTTTGTCTGCTAAAAAACTAAGTGATCTTCGAATAATTATCTTAATAGCGAATAATTAATGCGACACTAACTTTAAAAATTAATCATTTTGAGGTTAGTGTTCCTGAGGTTTCACTTAGCGGCCCTCCTCACCTCATAAAATAAAATAAATTTTAAAAAAATCTGTTTTTAATAATGCTTAATCCAGTAAGAGGCTGTCAATCCCCCTCTCCTGAGATTAGCCTGACTGATGATGCCTAGTACAATACAGTGCACTACGACAAGCATTCATAACATTAGACAACATTGAAAAATTGGCTGTTCACAAGGAAGTGCTTCTGTCTGGATAACAGCCACTGAAGGCATTCTGACTGACAAACGTACAAACGGTCGTTTCTCAGGAAAAAAGGAAAAGTTTACATTTGTCATGGTGCAAATAAAAAAAAACTCTGCATCATGATGTAGTGCTTTGGGTGCATAGAGTGTGCCTTTAATGACAATACACCATTTAACCTCATAATGATTTTGTAACTTCAGCAGTTTTACTTGACAACACTTATTTGAAATTGGCAAAAAATCTGAAAGTGTAATCGACTTAATAGTTAAAATAGATTAACTAAAGAAAACAACATTCCGATTCAAAGTTTTGTATCACAAATATTCCATTCCTTTTATAATATTAGTTTAAGAAACAGAACAGATATATTGGGTGTTGCATCAGTGCCAATCATGTGACATCATACCAGCCATCCTTACACGATGACTGAGAGGCAGATACAATTAATTCATGCCATGTAATACACTGTTCAAAGCATACTTATCTGGATCCAACTCTTATCTCTGTAAATAAATGTTGCCTTCATAAATGCCCTTCACACACAATCACTCAAACAGGTCACTCAATTATATAATAAAGTAACACAGACACACACCTGCTACTACTACTACTACTACTATATAACAAAAATAAATAACACAGATCAGTTATTTTACAAAATTGATTTTTAAATGTAATACAGTCTAAATTACACAACGTATAATACACAGAAGTGTCTGTGTACATTAAAATGACCAGCTGTATGTAAGTGTACTTGAAGCAGTGTCAGTAGCATAATGTAGATCTGTATTCTTAGTTATGTACACCAAGGCTTGCAAATGATGCTGGTATCTACATAAGCAGTAGTTGTGCCTGTGTTTCTGAGTACATTAGATCTAAACATTACAATGTTAAATGCATAATGGGATAAATCTAGTTTAGCAATATGATCGCTATCAAAATAAAAAAGTAAGTCTGATACCCATACTTCAAACTCACCCAGCATCCACTTAAAGCATTTGATATAGTAAACTTTCCCTGTGTGAAGTATCATACATTAGCTTTATCTCGACATAGAGAAAATAATTAATGTAACTTGAATTTCAGATACTCACAGAAAAAAAGTGTATCTGATGCAGAGTCCCAGTGGAGAAGGTAAGAGGAGGGCAGACACTGCTAGCAATCCATACTAGAGTCCCTGTTTAATAGATCCATGGAGGTTCATCGGGGAGAACTTGGCTTCAGCTCTCGCTCTACGCTCCAAGTGTTTGTTCTTTAGAACACAGTCCCCAGACAGCTGCAGGGCTGCTTCCCTTCCACGACGCTGAGTTGTTAGATACAATATCTGGAGACAGAACGGACGGTGTGTGTGGTTGATATAAAACGTGATTCAGTGTTGCTGGTAGAAGGTCGTGTGTTACGGGATACAGAGTTCTAAACTCACGTCTGCTCAGATGGGATGAAGCAAAGTGTAAAATCTGGAAAACAAAAGTCAATATTCCCCCGGAAGTTGCTTTAACCCCGCTGTAGTAATCTTCATCTCACACTAAACTATAACCCATAATAATGGTCAATTTCCGAAAAGTAATTCTGGCTACTGTTTCCCTAGAACTCCTCCCTTAACAACTCCAGTAAGAATAGTTACTGTAATCATGCATTCTAGTTGTGGAAAATGAGCACGCACAAATAATTATTTTAAAACTAAAAAATAAATATATATATACATATTTATGCATAACATATTATTTTTATGTTGAAAAAAAGACTAAAGCCAATCAAGTATATCATTCAATTTAGTAAATACAGACAGTCTTTATATTTACAGAAGAGTATATTGTTTACAGGGTTATATAGGCAACCTTCGGCACTCCAGATGTTTTGGACTACACCTCCCATGGTGCTTTGCCAGCATTATGGGTGTAAAAGCATTATGGGGGATGTAGTCCACAACATCTGGGGTGCCAAAGGTTGCCTACTCGTGCACTTGACACTTGTCTAAATCTGGTGAGAATGACGGAATGTGGTCGATCAAAGTGAATATGCATCTTCAGGGTCCGGATCGAAATCCGGAAGATTCACAAAGGACTGATAGTAAAGGGACACTACTAGAGTTTCTGGAACAAATATAGCTTTAAAAAAAAAAAAAAAAAAAACGTAATGTAGTTCTGGAGTCTATAGCCTTCCGCTGCAGGCTTTATAATGTAAACACTGACTTTTCAGAGAAAAGGCAGTGTTTACATTGCTGCCTAGTAACACCTGCAGTGGCAGTCACTCAGACGGCCACTAGAGGTGCTTCCTGTGTCTGTGCAGCACTGGCGTTCAGCGTTTCTGACTCTGCACGAACGTTAATGCAGCTGTATGAGGAGATGCTGACTGTCGCAGGGCAGAGTTTTACCGTTCATGCGCAATACCTTCCTAATGCTTTGGCTGAGATCATCAAGTTTGAGGATCTCAGCTACGGAGGTGGCGCGAGGCGGGGACAGTAGTGGCGAGACTGGCACAACGCAGGAGAAAAGGTGAGTAAAGTCACCTTTCCCTAGGGAGGCAAGGGCGATCAGAAACTTAAACAGTGGTTTTACCACTGTAGTGTCAGGAATACATGTTTAAAACTAGCAACAGGGCAGCCATTCCACATCTCATGAAGTGGCGTGAGTGCAGCAGTCCTGCCATGTTAACCAACCTTCCAGACAGCCACTAGAGGCGCTTCCACTGTAAAGGCTGAGTAAACCTTAGTCATGTGATGCAGCCACCATAGAAAAGCATTGATTCAATATTTTGCTATATGGAGGCTTGGGTGAGAGTGCAGAGTAGAGGTGAGCAGTGCCGAAACTCCCTAAGCCCTGGAAAAAGGTGTGTAAAAAGTTTTATTTTAGAATTTCTATGGGAGACACTTCATGGGGAGCACTATGACTAGGGACAATTTTTATTTATTTTTTTAAACAGTGAGCAGCCACAGGCTGCTCACTGTTTATTAGACATGCCCCTACTCGCGGTATGGCGAGTAGGGCCAAAATTTACTAATACTAAGTAATTTTTACTTAGTATTAGTAAATTTGGCTGAAAGACCAATTTAGGTCTTTCAGCCTTTTGGTAGATAACTCCCTAATACCGTGGGAATTAGGGAGTTATCTACTAAGCAGCTGCAATAGAAGTTCCGAAGAGCCGAAGTTGCCGAAGTTCCGAAGTTGCCGAAGTTCCGAAGTTGCCGAAGTTCCAAAGTGCTGAAGTTCCGAAGTTGCCGAAGTTCCGAAGTGTTGAAGTGCCGAATTGCCAAAGTCCCGAATTGCAAAAATCCAGATTTTCGGAATGCCGAACCGAAAATTTTCCCCATGCACATGCCTAATCTCAGCTAAGGAGACGCATCAGGGGCAGCAATAAGGTATGTTTTTATTAGCTTTAATGTTTTGCTATATGGAGGCTTGGGTGAGAGTGCAGAGTAGAGGTGAGCAGTGCCAAAACTCCCTAAGCCCTGGAAAAAGGTGTGTAAAAAGTTTTAATCATCATCTCCTCATAGAGATATCAATGCATCTCTATTGGGGAAAGTTCAGCGTGTTGTGCAGCACAGACCCAGGGAGCACCTCTAGTGGCTGTCTAATTGACTGCCACAGGAGGTGTCCCTAGAGAGCAATGTAAACACTGCCTTTTCTCTGAAAAGGCAATGTTTACATTAAAAAGCCTGCAGGACCTCAAAATACTCTTTAATTGTTTATTCCTAATATATAACGACACAGATGTATACCATGTGTTTAACTCTAATAAAATATAATATATATTTTTTAAAAAGCCTGCAGGGACTCACTATATTCAGCAGAATAACTACAATAATCTGTAGTTGTTCTGGTGAGTATAGTGTCCCTTTAACTGTAACTCTAACCATAAACCCTAGCCTGGGGTCCAGTCAGAGAGTATTGCTGAACTGCCTCATTTTAAAGCAGTCTAACAGTAGTCATTTGACATCTGATCCCAGCAAGCCAGGGATCAGCTGTCAATCATGCAATAGAGCCACTGTAACAAGCTGTCACAGCAGTCCTATGACTGTAATAGCCACTTGAGATTGTTACTTGAAAGCCTCAGGAGTGAAACTGTCCAGTAACAGCATGTACCCAATCCCAACACATAATAAAATCATGACCGTGAGATCTCCCTGTAATGCTGATCTCCATCATGTTCTATCTGCTGATCACACTGTGATCAGGGCTGGGCAGCTGGAAAAAGCCCAGCACCGATCACAACTAGCAGGTGTGCAAGCATTGAAATCCTGACAGGGCTTTAAAAGTGTGAAGCCCACGGAACAACGCAGAGGGGGAGTGGGCCTTGACAGGGCCAGAGAGTGGGCAGGGAAAAGATTTGGGGGTGGGCTTAGGTTAATGCAGCGTGGGGGTGGTCTAAGAGCAAGTTAAATAGCGGCCATCTTAGAGAGGAGCCATTTTAACAGAATTTCACTCACCTGTTCTTTGTCAGGTCTGTGGGATTCTTCTTTTTTCTCGTTTCTGCAGGTATGGCGTCGTTGGAAGAGATCCTGGAGGGAGTCCGAGCGGCTGTCAGAGACCGAGGCATGGCGTGGCTGCATCAGCAGCTCGGCGCTGCTGCAACATCCCAGGAGTCGGAGCGGAGGCCTACACGGAGGACTAGGCCGCCTCAGCGCCTAAGCCCGGGTTTGGCACCCGCAACTCGGCGTCGGAGGAGCCCATCGGTCGATGACGGGGTGATGGTGACTGGTTCCGGCAGAGGTTTGGCGAGGCGGGCGGCGCCGGTCACTGGGACGGCTGGCCAGGCGAGGAAGGCCGCAACTAAAGGAGCACGCGGGAAGATGGCGCCCCGCGGTTCTGCGGCTGGCAGGAAGGCGGGAGCGGAGCCGATGTCCAGGACAGCGGTACAAATGATCGGGTCGGGAAGCGGCCAGGAGGCCAGGGAGGCCGGATTATCTGGATTCGGTGAGTCGAGCACCAGGGGGGGTTCGGGGAGTCAGAGCGAGAGTCTTGCTGCTGGCTCTTATTTAGCGGTCCCGCCACAGGAGCAGGGGGATGTGGACAGCGGTATACAGAGGGCGGCCTTACCGAGGGCCAGGTCAGGGAGCATGACGGAGGGAGGAGAGAGGGGGCGCAGCAGGGTCAGCCACAATATGAAAAGAGCGGCAACAGCCACGGATGCTACTGGTAGTCAGTCGGTAGTGGTCAGCAGAGGACAGGAGTCGATGTGTAGTGGCCAGCCGGTCGGGGAAGGGCGAGGGACCACGGCGGCAGGAGGAAGCAGGCAAGGCAGAGAGGAGCGGGAGGGCCCGTCAGGCAGCTCCCAGGGGGGTGCGAATAGAAGGGCTAGCGCTTGGAGGGGAAGGAGTGAAGAGCGGCGCAGCGTTAGCGCCGGGCACAGCAGAAGCAGGTGTATGGACAGAGGTCGGATGAGTGGAGGTAGGAGCCCGTCGCGGGACAGGCGTAGCGACTCCAGGTCCAGTGGCGGAGTTAGGCAGCGGAGGTCAGTTTCCAAGAATTGGAAGGGGAGTAGTCGGCTGAGTGCATCCGGTTCGTCTGACAGGAGTGGCCGGGAACGGAGGCGGAGGTCTGTCAGCGGGGACAGTAGGGCGGCGAGGAAGAGCCGGGATTGGGACAATAGAGAAGAGCGTAGGGAGAATAGGCGGGCAGGGGACCGATCAAACAGACTGCCCAGGTTGCCTTCTCCTTACAGGTCGCGGAGTCACACGCCTGCGGTTTCGAGGAGAGACCAAGAGTTCAGGAGTTGGCGATTCACGGAAGCTCCGGGGCCTGACAGGGCTGGAGGAAGGTCGGCATCCCCTGGGCCTGAAGCGGCCGGGGGCAACGGCGGTGAGTCGAGCTCTGCATTACATACAGGAACACTCATAGGCTGTTTGAAATCTTTATTGGACACGTGGGAAGAAGGTAGGGAGTCACAGCAGTTTGGTAGAGTATGGGCCGCAGACGGGGACCAAGGTAAGGTTACTACTAGTAGGGGTTCGATATCGGGAGGGGTTGGTAGTGGAGACGCGGGTGACGTGCCTCCGCTTATAGAATCGACCGAAGGGGTGTCGGAGCAGGCAGCGGGGTTTGGGGACATTTCGGAGGCCGCACGGCAAAACGTGCACGTGTCCTTCGCGGGGCCCCTGGGTTGTCATTTGAAAGGGGAGGTGAAAGAAAAGATATGGAAAGGTGAGTTCGTAGAAATCTTTTCCCTTCTCCCCCTAGAGGAGTTCTTAGACCTCAAGGAAGAGGACAAAAAAGACGCCAAGAAAGAGGCGTAAGTATAGGAAGATCCCGAAAACTTTTGGGAATTGGCTGAGGGCGTTTTGTATTTTGGCCAGCGTTATAGGCGAAAAGCGTCCGGATTGCTGCTCTCAGCTATTTTGCTATCTCGACGGGATAGGAGATGCGTACCGGACTTATGGGGGGCTGGCGTGGTGGAAGTACGACGAGCAGTTTCGTCAGCGGCTGGCAGCGAATGCATCCATGCGGTGGGACCAGATGGACTTGCCGCTATGGATGCGGCTGATGATGGCGCAGAAATCTGCTCCCTTTCCAGGGACAGCCGGCACGGCCACTGGGAGCGCTGTGTCGGCGGGTCCGAAAAAAGGTTTTTGCTGGGCGTATAACGAAGGCCAGTGTAAATGGGGGGCTTCATGTAGGTTTAGACACGAGTGTTCGGGTTGCGGCGGGAGCCACGGGGTCAATCGATGCTTTAAGAAAGGTAAGAGTAGCACAGGGGGAGGTACGACAGGATCAGCAGCTACAGCGACTACCGCTGGGGCGGTCCCCAGTGAAAGTCGGCGCGATGTTGCCATGGCTAAGGCAATACGATAGTCGGCACGATGCAGAGTTTTTGTGGAAAGGTTTCACGGAGGGCTTCAGGATTCCCTTCAAAGCAAAAGGTCCGAGTGGGGTGTGCGCGAATCTTAAGTCAGTGCAGGAACACCCGGGGGTGGTGGGGGAAAAGTTGTTGAAGGAAGTCTCCTTGGGAAGGATGGCGGGACCGTTTGCGGTCCCGCCATTGGCGGATCTGCGGATATCCCCTTTGGGAGTGGTTCCCAAGAAGGAACCGGGTAAATTCCGTATGATTCATCATTTGTCGCACCCAAAAGGGGGTTCGGTAAATGATGACATTGACGCGGACCTGTGCTCGGTCTCCTATACATCATTCAACAAAGCCGTCGAGCTGGTACGGAGGGCGGGTCGGGGGGCATTAATGGCGAAGGTGGATGTGGAGGCAGCGTTTCGGCTGCTCACCATTCATCCGGATTGTCATCACCTCTTAGGTTGTCATTTCGAGGGCGGGTTCTTTGTAGATTTGTGCTTGCCTATGGGTTGCTCTGTGTCCTGTGCCTATTTCGAAAGGTTTAGCACGTTCTTGGAATGGGTGGTGCGCAAAGAGTCGGCGGGGGGATCGGTGGTGCACTATCTAGATGATTTTTTGTGTGTCGGCCCTCGAGATTCGGGTAGGTGCGGTCAGCTGTTGGGGATTCTGCAGTGGGTGGCGCATTCATTCGGGGTGCCTTTAGCTGCGGATAAGACGGTGGGCCCCACTACGTGCATTTGTTTTTTGGGTCTGGAAATTGACTCGTGTGCTGGGGAGTGCAGGCTGCCGGTAGATAAGCTGCAGACTTTGCGACACGTGGTAGGCACGGCCAAAGGGGCAAGGAAGGTTACGTTACGGGGCCTGCAATCACTTCTAGGGAGCCTTAACTTTGCATGCAGGGTCATTCCTATGGGGAGGATATTCTGTAGGAGGTTAGCTCAGGCAACGAGCGGGGCGCGGCGGCCGTCTCACTATATTAGGGTGTCTGCCGGTGTGGGTGTCTCATGTCTGCCGACATGAGAGAGGTGTTTTTTAGGAAGCTGTCTGTGTCGTCTGAGGCTATAGGGTTGTTTATAGACGCGTCGGGCAGTATTGGTTTTGGTGCTTATTTGGCGGGGGACTGGTGCGCGGAGGGGTGGCCAGAACAGTGGTTGTCATCCCCGCTTATCAGAAACCTGGCGTTTCTGGAACTGTTTCCCGTGGTGGTCGCGGTATTGCTCTGGGGAGGGGAACTTGCCAACAAAAGGGTCACGTTTCATTCAGACAACATGTCAGTAGTGCAGGCGATTAATAGCCTGTCTGCGAGCTCGCCACCGGTGGTGCGTTTGTTGCGGCGGTTGGTTTTGCTTTGTATGTCATCTAACATTGTGTTCAAGGCTAGGCACATTCCGGGGTGTAAGAATGTGGTGGCTGACGCTCTATCTCGTTTGCAGTGGGAATGTTTTTGGGAAGCGGCTCCTGGTGCGACGAAGGTGGGGCGGGCGTGCCCAGTCGAAATGTGGCAACTCGGGATGGCCTGCTTGGGGAGTGCATAAGGGAGTCGCTGGCGCCAAGCACCTGGTCGGCGTATGTTAAGGTCTGGAAAGTATGGGAGGAGACGGTGAATCAGGTAGGGGGGGAGCTTTCCGTGGAGCGGAGACTGGATGTTTTGCTATGGATTCTTTGCCAGTTATTCGTTAAGCAGGCCTCTCCGGCCATGGTCGACAGACACATGTCGGCCCTGGCGTTTTTATTTAAGTTTAATGGGTGGGAGGATGTTACTAAACATTTCTTGGTTCGGCAGGCTATCAAGGGCTTCAGGAGAGGGAAGAAAACGGCTGACTCAAGGCGGCCGGTGTCTTTCGGGATGCTTCAAGGGTTGGTGGAGCTGCTGCCCTCGATATGCCGCTCGCCATTTGAGGTTGAATTATTCGCAGGTGCATTTGTGTGGGCCTTTTTTGGGGCTTTTCGTGTCAGTGAACTGGTGAGTGGGAACAAGGCGGGGGTTGGGGGTTTGCAACAAGAAGATGTGGTGATCTATGCTGACAGGGTGAGTATCAGACTGTGCAGGTCAAAAACGGACGTTTTTGGAAAGGGCTGCACGGTGGTCTTGTATGGGTTGCCAGGGTCCAAGGTGTGCCCGGTGCTACGGGGAGCAAATTATTTGGCGCTCCGGCCAGAGGGTAAGGGCTGTTTTTTCATACACGCTGACGGGTCAGCGTTGTCACGTTTCCAGTTTACCAGGGTCTTCCGGTTAGGTCTGGGGAGGATGAGTTCGGTACTCATTCGTTCCGTATTGGGGCCGCAACGGAGGCGGCGAGGTTAGGTTTGGGTGACGATAGGATTAAAAGGATTGGTAGATGGGAATCCTTACGTTTCCGATCGTATGTAAGGCCCGACAGGTTGGTGTAAAATACACCTTGTATAAAAAAAAAAAAACGGTAACGGGACTGTAAGTTGGAGGCCGAGGTACTAACTTTTGTTTTGTTACAGGTTGGAAAGTGTGGGTGATCGGCCATTCGTTTGTGTATTGGGCACAGAAGAGAGCTGCAGCTAGAAGAAGCGGAACACAGCTGGGCTTTCCTCGGGAGCGGGTGGCGATCTCATGGTTTGGTTTTAGGGGATTTAACTGGCAAGGTTTGAGCAGTGTATTGTTCAGGAAATTGTATGGGGGGGCGATGCCTGATGTGGTAGTGTTGCATGGTGGGGGGAACGATTTAGGGCTTGTCCCTCAGAGGGAGTTAGTGAGGCGGATGAAGAGGGACATGGATCGGCTAGTGGGGCTGGTCCCTGGCGTGGTAGTGGTGTGGTCAGAGATGGTTCCCCGCTTTGCGTGGAGGCACGCTAGGGACCTGGCTGCGGTGGCCCGCTGCAGGGGCAAGGTGAATAGGGCTATGTCAGTATTTATTAGGCGTCTGGGAGGTGTAGTCGTCCGACACAAGGAGTTGGAGGGCATGTTGCCCGGTTATTTCAGGAGGGACGGGGTTCATTTGTCAGACGTAGGGATTGACTTACTGAACCTGGGCTTTCAAGAAGGTATTGATAGGGCCCTGTTTTTGTGTGGTGGGGGTCGCGCATGTCCTTAAGGGGTCAAGGCATGTGCTATGGCGGAACAGGGCATGGTAAAGTCGGAAGTTGGCTGGAATTGGAAGTGGATAGGCCAAGGCCTAGGCCGGAGTAGGCCAGATGGATAAGATTGTTGGTAGGTTCAAGCTCTTCGGTGGCTACGAACCTAGGGGGTAGGGGTGTCTGGGTACACCCCTACAGTAACGTTTGGTTGGGGCCTCTTTGGTAGGCCGTGTGTTAGAAGTTAAATGTTATTGAAATGTTATTTATTGTTTAAGTGCTAGGGTCATTGTCAGGGGTATTGTACGGGGGGATAGTAACGAAATGTCAGAAATGACAATGACCCTAAATTTGTTAATTTGTTTAAGATTTAATAAAAGCTGTGGACGTTATACTCCAACAGAATTACTGGTGTCCGAGTTATTAAAGGTAATTTAAACTAACACCTGCCGAATAACGACAGTGCCTATGTCATGCTGGCAGGCTTACAATCACAGTGGTTGAGTGCAATCTCGCTCTGCCTCTGTGAATTAAAAGATATAGAAGGCTGTAGGCATACAGCTCATCTGTAAATCTGTGACAATTTAAAGGGACACTCCACAGCACAAATATAAAATAAATAAAAATCACTGTTTAGTAGATATAGCCCAAATGAAAGCTTGCATTTTATTATGTATTTGTTTCATTTGGGATATATCTAAAATCAGCTTGCAAAACCTACAGTTTTCTTTTCTGCTGCCTTTGCAAGCCCTCCCTTTCTAACTCAGCCCAGACTTTCTGTGACTGTCCAATCACAGACTTCCCAATGCAGCTCAATGAGAAGTCTTTACAAGGCAGGTACCCTGGGCAATTGCTGCCTATTGAGGTCAGCTGACGAAACCAGGAAGTAACAGGAATGGTTGTCTGCTTGAAAGCCAAGTGGGTGTAACCAGGTTAATTTATAAAAGTGTACATTTTTATTGAAATCTGCACTTTTTGCAAAAGAAAAAAAAGAGGTCACACGTTTCACACATAAAGCTTTTCAGCAAGCTAATGTTGTTTAGGGGTCTGGAGTGACCCTTTAAATATGGCCCTAGTATTCAAAGGATAGACCCAGATATCAATTGCTACCTGGTTCTCCATGGTGCAAGCAGGGATTTTTAGAGGGAGTAGGGTAAAGTGACACAAAAGGTAGTATTAGACTAATGACAGTTGCAAGAAAGGAATCAGTTGGGAGCTATAAACAGTTTCATTGATACGCTTTTATGAAGAAGTGGGTTATTAATGATTTTTTTGAAGGAGTGGAGATTGGGTGAGCATCTAACAGAGGAGGGAAGTGAGTGCCACAGGAACGGTGCAGGCCTCGAGAAGTCTTGAAGGCGAGCATCAGAGGTGGGAGTACAGACAGAAGATAGACGTACGTCTTCAGCAGAGCGTAAGGGCCTAGACGGGACATACTTGTATATTAGGGAGGATAGATAGGTGGGAGCAGCATTATGTAGAGATTTGAAAGCAAGAACCAGAATTTTAAATTGAGCCCTATATCTTACAGGAAGCCAATGTAGGGACTGACAGAAGGGTGAGGCATGGGAGGTGCGGGTGGACAGGAAGATGAGCCTCGCCACTGCATTCATTATGGACTGTAACGGCGCAGGTTGGGAGCATGTAAGATCACTGAGAAGCGGATTACAGTACTCAAGGCGAGAAAGGACAGTGAAATGGACCAGCACCTTAGTCACATCTGGCATTTTGAGATGGAAGTGGCAGGATTTGGCAATAGACTGAACATGAGGCGTGAAGGAGAGGTCAGAGTCAAAGAGAACACCTATGCAGCGAACCTGCATGGTAGAGCTGATAGTAGCACCGTAGACTTAGAGGGAGACAGACACAGGAGTAGCAACACTTGAGGGAGGAAAGTCCAGAATTTCAGTTTTGGTCAAGTTGAATTTAAGGAAGTGGGGAGCCATCCAGTTAGAAAGAGCTGAGATGCAGTCAGAGACACTAGTCAAGAGGGACGGGGAGAGATCAGGAGAGGACAGATAGATTTGCATGTCATCTGCATAGAAATGATATTGGAAGCCAAAGGAGCTAATGAGTTTACCAACTTTACATATGGAGAACAGTAGGGGACCAAAGACTGAACCTTGGGGGACACCAACAGAGAGAAGTTGGGGAGAAGAAGCAGAGCGAGAGAAAGAAACACTGAGTGCTGGGAGAGGTATGAGGAGCTACAGGAGAGAGCAATATCTTATAGAACGATATTGTGGAGGATGAGAAAAAGCTGTTGATGATCAACAGTGTCAAAAAGACGCATAAAGGTCAAGAAGAATTAGGATAGAGTAGTGACCACGAGATTTTGCAGCGAGTAGATCATTGGATACTTTGGTCAGTGCTGTTTCCACAGAGGGTTTAGCGTGGAAACCAGAGGGAAGTGGGTCTAGCAGAGAGTTGGACTCGAGGAAGTCTGTCAATCTTGCATACACAACTCTTTCAAGGATCTTGGATGCAAAAGGCAGTAGCGAGATAGGACGGTAGTTGGACGGGGAGTTAGGGTCAAGGTTGAGCTTCTTTAGAATTGGGGTTACAGTTGCATGTTTGAAGGGCGATGGAAATATGCCAGAGGAGAGAGAGAGATTGAGAATTTTAGTGAGAGGTAGAGAAAGAGAAGAAGACGGAGTACAGATGAGATGCGAGGGAATTGGATCAAGAGAGCAGGTGGTGGGGCGGAAGAACTGGAGCAGAGCAGAAACCTCTTCCACTGCAGCTGGTGGTATATAAAGGTATATATTGCGTTGTTGATATTGCAGTGCAGTATGAGGTAGCGTCCCTGGGCGTCTTTTTTGTAAAAGTTCAAAGGTTAGTTATTTATGAAACAGGAAAGAGACACCTCTTGTTTTAGAGGAGTGAGTGGCGTGATATTGGGTTGTATATTCCTGTTTCCCAAACTCTGGGACCCTGCCATGTGCAAAGTGTGTTTCTTGGAGACAAAGAATGTCTACGCTGTCCTGTTTAGCACCTGCTAGTAGAATCCTGCGTTTGTGAGGGGCATTTAATCCCCTAACGTTATGTGATTGTATTTTCATATGTTGTTAGTTTTGGGGGAGCATCAGTTGTGGTTTCGTTTTGCGGTTTATGGTGCCTTTTTTTGAGGTGTGGGGTAGGTTGCTTTGATTGGGTGACCTTGTCATTGTTTCTCTCGCCTTGAGTTGTACAGTGAACCTGGGTCGGGTCGGTGAAACTTTGGTGGGGTTTTCTGGGAAGGGGAGAGGAAAAATGAAACTGGGGGTAAACATGAACTAGAAAATAGTAATATTCTTAATAAAAACAATAGGTTGTCTAGCAACTTCATTTCTTAGCCACCTAAAAAAGTATTGTATAATATATATCAGAAGAGACTAAAATCCATACATTTCCATATCTTGGATCAGAGAAGGCATAGGTTGACATGATAGAATATCCAAGAATTTAAAAAAGTACAACTTATTGCAGAAATCTAGTTAGTAAAAAAAAAGTTATAATGAAGAATTGGGAAATGGTAAGAATATACATAATATTAGGATTTTTATTTTGTTTTAAATCGATTTAAGGTTGTGGAATATTCCACAAGATGATATAAGCAACTAATACATGAACCAAGTTCAAGATAACTCGACATACTACAGTCCCACACAAAAAACAACCAGATATAAATCATCTGTATTTATTTTTGAAATGGTCAACCAGATGGCTTTTGTCTGCTGTCAAAAATTGTTTCTACAAGGTCACCTAAATCAGTAAAGCTGCATGTTGCTAATTCAGACTTGAAGGTAGTCATCCTAAAAAGAAAGGAGTTCCTCTTTGGCTATTTGACATTATGTGACTTGACGTAGAAGTTCTTATTTACAAGACAAAAGGTCAGCTGACCTGACTTGTTAGCAAACTGATTTAGTAACCTTCAGACTCCTGGTAACCAAAGTGACTTAGTTGTGCAGATACATTTACAGAGTTAAAATTGCAAAGATCTTCTTACTGTAATGAAAGGTTCAAATTCACCCACGAGTACATGGGCTAACTTCACAATGAGCTGAGACAATCCGTCATCTAAACAATGGGTATTAACAGACAGTTGCTTAGCAATGTGTGACATTGAAATAGTATCCAGTTAAACAGATATTTAATATTTTACTCTTGTCCACATTTTTGTGTTGTAAATGTAATATATTTTGTTTTATGTTTTAAAATGCAAACTGCAGAATTTCAGTTTGGTTGAACACAATATAAGATAATGATATTTGTTGAACATACTTCCAAATAAATAACAATATTGTACAATTTTTCTAATATTTATAGGTATGTTACCACATACGTATTCAAAAGAGCACTTTACCATATACCGTATATACTCGAGTATAAGCCGACCCGAATATAAGCCGAGGCCCCTAATTTTACCCCAAAAAACTGGGAAAACTTGTTGACTTGAGTATAAGACTAGGGTGGGAAATGCAGCAACTACTGGTAAATTTCTAAATAAAATTAGATCCTAAAAAAATTATATTAATTGAATATTTATTTACAGTGTGTGTATATAATGAATGCAGTGTGTGTGTGTATGAGTGCAGTGTGTGTGTGTGAGCGCAGTGTGTGTGTGAATGAATGCAGTGTGTGTGTATGAATGCAGTGTGTGTGTGTATGAGTGCAGTGTGTATGTGTGTGTGTGAGCGCAGTGTGTGTGTGAATTAATGCAGTGTGTGTGAATGAATGCAGTGTGTGTGTATGAATGCAGTGTGTGTGTGTATGAGTGCAGTGTGTGTATGAGTGCAGTGTGTGTGCATGAATGCAGTGGGTGTATATGAGTGCAGTGTGTATGTAGGAGTGCAGTGTGTGTGTGTGTGATGCAGTGTGTGTTTGTGTGTGTGTGTTGCAGAGCCTTGGTGGGGGGTGGGCATTTTTATGATTATTTTTTAATTATTATTTTAATCATTTTTTTGTTAAATTATTTTTTGTTTTATTAATATTTTTTTATTATTATTAATTTTCTTTTTTTTATTATTATTATTTTTAATATTGTATTATTTATATAGATTTTTTTCGTCCCCCCTCCCTGCTTGATACATGGCAGGGAGGGGGGCTCTCACTCCCTGGTGGTCCAGTGGCATTGGCAGTTCAGTGGAGGGGGCTGGCAGAGAGCGCTTACCTCTCCTGCAGCTCCCTTCTCCTCCGCGCCAATCCGGTCAGCTCCCAGTGTAAGTCTCGCGAGAGCCGCACTATGACCCCGCGGCTCTCGCAAGACACTGGGAGCTGACCGGAGCGGCGCGGAGGAGAACGGAGCTGACAGGAGCTGCAGGAGAGGTAAGTAACAGCTCCCTGCCAGCCTCTTGTCTGTATTATGGCCGAAGGGCTGTGGCGATGCGTAGGACTTAAAAAGCTCTGCATGTCCTCCATCAACAACACGTCTTTAAAGCGTCCTGTCCTTGCCGGCGTGGTCGTGGGAGGAGGAGGATTACTTTCACCTCTTCCCCTGTTAGATTCCCGTTGTGCTGTGACATCACCCTTATACGCTGTGTAAAGCATACTTTTTAATTTATTTTGCAAATGCTGCATCCTTTCCAGGTCGTTCTCCATCAGCCTTTTTATACAAGGGTCCCTCAACAGGCACGACAGCATGAAAGACCCCATTTGCACAAGGTTGGATGCCGAACTACTCATTTCCTGTTCCTCCTCCTCAGTGATCTCAATGAAGGTATGTTCTTCCCCCCAGCCACGCACAACACCACGGGTACCAGATAGGTGACAACGAGCACCCTGGGATGCCTGTTGTGGTTGGTCTTCCTCCTCCTCCTCAATGCCACATTCCTCCTCTGACTCCTCTACCTCACAATCCTCTTCCAGCGTTGCCGCAGGTCCAGCAAGCGATGCTGATAAGGCTGTTTCTGGTGGTGATGGTGACCACAACTCTTCCTCTTCACACTCATCTCCGGCCTGATCCAGCACTCTTCGCAGGGCACGCTCCAGGAAAAAAACAAATGGTATGATGTCGCTGATGGTGCCTTCGGTGCGACTGACTAGGTTTGTCAGCTCCTCAAAAGGACGCATGAGCCTACAGACATTGCGCATGAGCGTCCAGTAACGTGGCAAAAAAAATCCCAGCTCCCCAGAAGCTGTCCTAGCACCCCGGTCATACAAATATTCATTAACGGCTTTTTCTTGTTGGAGCAGGCGGTCGAACATTAGGAGTGTTGAATTCCAACGTGTCGGGCTGTCGCAAATCGAGCGCCTCACTGGCATGTTGTTTGGCCGCTGGATATCTGCAAAGTGCGCCATGGCCGTGTAGGAACGCCTGAAATGGCCACACACCTTCCTGGCCTGCTTCAGGACGTCCTGTAAACCTGTGTACTTATGCACAAAGCGTTGTACGATCAGATTACACACATGTGCCATGCACGGCACATGTGTCAACTTGCCCAACTTCAATGCCGCCAACAAATTTGTTCCGTTGTCACAAACCACTTTGCCGATATCCAGTTGCTGCGGAGTCAGCCACTTTTCCACCTGTGCGTTCAGGGCGGACAGGAGTGCTTGTCCGGTGTGACTCTCTGCTTTCAAGCAAGTCAAACCCAAGACGGCGTGACACTGCCGTATCCGGGATGTGGAATAGTACCTGGGGAGCTGGGGGGGTGCCGTTGATGTGGAGCAAGACGCAGCAGCAGAAGAGGACTCAGCCGAGGAGGTTATGGAAGAGGATGGAGTAGGAGGAGTAGAGGAGGTGGCAGCAGGCCTGCCTGCAAGTCGTGGCGGTGTCACCAACTCCTCTGCAGAGCCACACATTCCATGCTTGGCAGCCGTCAGCAGGGTTACCCAATGCGCAGTGTAGGTGATATACCTGCCCTGACCATGCTTTGCAGACCAGGTATCAGTGGTCAGATGGACCCTTGCCCCAACACTGTGTGCCAGACATGCCATTACTTAGAAACATAGAAACATAGAAACATAGAAAGTGACGGCAGATAAGAACCGTTCGGCCCATCTAGTCTGCCCAGTTTTCTAAATACTTTCATTAGTCCCTGGCCTTATCTTATAGTTAGGATAGCCTTATGCCTATCCCACGTATGTTTAAACTCCTTTACTGTGTTAACCTCTACCACTTCAGCTGGAAGGCTATTCCATGCATCCACTACCCTCTCAGTAAAGTAATACTTCCTGATATTATTTTTAAACCTTTGTCCCTCTAATTTAAGACTATGTCCTCTTGTTGTGGTAGTTTTTCTTCTTTTAAATATAGTCTTCTCCTTTACTGTGTTGATTCCCTTTATGTATTTAAATGTTTCTATCATATCCCCCCTGTCTCGTCTTTCCTCCAAGCTATACATGTTAAGATCCTTTAACCTTTCCTGGTAAGTTTTATCCTGCAATCCATGAACCAGTTTAGTAGCCCTTCTTTGAACTTTCTCTAAGGTATCAATATCCTTCTGAAGATAGGGTCTCCAGTACTGTGTACAGTACTCCAAGTGAGGTCTCACCAGTGTTCTGTACAATGGCATGAGCACTTCCCTCTTTCTACTGCTAATACCTCTCCCTATACAACCAAGCATTCTGCTAGCATTTCCTGCTGCTCTATTACATTGTCTGCCTACCTTTAAGTCATCAGAAATAATCACCCCTAAATCCCTTTCCTCAGATGTTGAGGTTAGGACTCTATCAAATATTCTGTACTCTGCCCTTGAGTTTTTACGTCCAAGATGCATTATCTTGCACTTGTCCACATTAAATGTCAGTTGCCACAACTCTATCCATGTCTACTGCACCACCCTGATCTATAATTTTAGTTTCCCAATCAAAAAAATCAATAAGATTAGTTTGGCATGATCTCCCTGAAGTAAACCCATGTTGTCTCTGATCTTGAAATCCATGTGTTTTTAGATGTTCAACAATCCTATCCTTTAACATGGTTTCCATCACTTTCCCCACTACTGAAGTAAGAGTTACTGGCCTATAGTTGCCCGACTCCTCCCTATTACCTTTCTTGTGAATGGGCACAACATTCGCTAACTTCCAATCTTCTGGGACTACTCCTGTTATCAATGATTGGTTAAATAAATATGTTAATGGTTTTGCTAGTACACCACTAAGCTCTTTTAATAGCTTTGGGTGTATTCCATCAGGTCCCATTGACTTATTTGTCTTTACTTTTGACAGTTGAAATAGAACATCTTCCTCTGTAAACTCACGTGTAATAAATGACTCATTTATCCTTTTTCTTAACTGAGGTCCCTTTCCTTCATTTTCATCTGTAAATACCGAACAAAAATATTCATTGAGGCAGTCAGCTAGACCTTTATCCTCATCTACATACCTTCCTTCTTTTGTTTTTAATCTAACTAATCCTTGTTTTACTTTTCCTTTCTCATTTATGTATCTAAAAAAAGTTTTGTCCCCCTTTTTTACTGACTGTGCTATTTTCTCTTCTGTGTGTGATTTGGAAGCTCTTATAACTTGCCTAGCCTCTTTCTGCCTAATCTTATAGGTCATTCTGTCTTCCTCACTCTGTTTTTTTTTATAATTACTAAATGCTAACTTTTTGTTTTTTACTATTTTGGCCACATCTGCGGAGTACCACAGTGGTTTCTTGAATTTTTTGCTTTTACTGACAAGCCTAATGCAATTTTCTGTTGCCTTCAGTAGTGCAACTTGTAAATAATCCCATTTCTTTTGGACTCCATTTAAATTGCTCCAGTCTGATAATGACTCCTTTACACATATTCTAATTTTGGAAAAGTCTGTTTTTCTAAAGTCTAAAACTTTTGTTTTTGTGTGGTGTGACTCAGTCACTGTTCTTATATTAAACCACACTGACTGATGATCACTGGATCCTAAACTTTCACCTACAGTAATATCTGATACCAAATCTCCATTTGTTAACACTAAATCTAGTATGGCCTCTTTACGAGTTGGCTCCTCAACGACTTGTTTTAGAAACAATCCCAGTAGGGAGTTTAGAATATGTGTGCTCCTGGCACAAGTAGCTATTTTTGTTTTCCAATTCACATCAGGAAGATTAAAGTCACCCATGATGATAACTTCCCCCTTCATTGTAATTTTAGCTATTTCTTCAACTAGTAGATTATCTAACTCTTCAATTTGTCCTGGGGGCCTATAAATTACACCTACACGAGTTACTGTGTGATTACCAAATTCTAACGTAACCCAAACGGACTCTATGTTCGCCTCACTAACCTTTATTAGGCTAGATTTTATGCTATCCTTTACATACAGGGTCACCCCTCCCCCTTTCTTGCCTTCCCTGTCTTTTCTGTATAAAGAGTACCCTGGTATTGCTATGTTCCAGTCATTTTTCTCATTATACCATGTCTCAGTAACAAATCTACACTATCAGTTGCCATTATTGCCACAAGTTCATGGATCTTATTCCCTAAACTGCGAGCATTTGTAGACATGACTCTAAGCTTATCATTTTTTAACACACTTGCTACAGGCACCTTCTGTTTTGGGGGACAATTGGATTGATGTTTTATCACCCTTTGCCCCCCCCCCCTCCTAGTTTAAATACATCCTAGCAAAACCTCTGAACTGCTCACTGAGAACATTTGTTCCCTTTTGAGAAAGATGCAAACCATCTTTTTTGTACAGTTTATTTCCATTCCAAACAGAGCTACCATGAGCAATAAAGCCAAATCCTTGCTCCCGACACCATTCACCAAGCCACAAGTTAAAGTCCCTAATACGCATCCGCCTGTCGTTCAGAGTGTTATGCACAGGCAGAACTTCAGAGAATGACAGTGTGGAAGCAACCTGCCGTATATCATTGGCAAAAACACTAAAAACTTCCTTAACCTCTGAAACCTTATTGCAAGCCAAGTCATTTGTCCCTAAATGGACAAGTACATCCAATTCCCCTTCCTGCTTTGCTTGCTTAACAATATTACAGATACGTCTCCTGTCTCTGTGAGCAGTAGCTCCGGGAAGACACCTCACAAGACCACCATTGTCCATCTCCACACCTCTTATGATGGAATCCCCCAACAACAACTGCTTTCTATTAGGCCTCACCATAGTCTTCAAGCCTCTCTGCACAACACCACTAGCCTCAGTGCCTCTCTCCACAACACCACTAGCCTCAGTGCCTCTCTCCACAACACCACTAGCCTCAATGCCTCTCTCCACAACACCACTAGCCTCAGTGCCTCTCTTCACAACACCACTAGCCTCAGTGCCTCTCTTCACAACACGACTAGCCTCAGTGCCTCTCTTCACTTCCTTCTGCACAATCGAGTACAGGTTGGGGATTGCCTTTTGTGAAAAGAAATTTCGTCCGGGTACCTTCCGCTGCGGTGTCCCAATAGCCACAAATTTTTTGAACGCCTCAGACTCCACCAGCTTGTATGGTAAAAACTGGCGGGCTAATAGTTCAGACAAGCCAGCTGTCAGATGCTGGGCAAGGGGGTGACTTTCTGACATTGGCTTCTTACGCTCAAACATGTCCTTGACAGACACCTGACTGTGGGCAGATGATCGGGAACTGCTCAAGGAGAGAGACGGAGTGGTGGATGGTTGAGAGGGGGCAAGCAGGACAGCAGTGGTTGACGTGGCTGAAGATGCTGGACCAGGAGGAGGATGGTGGCTTTGAGTTTGTGTGCTGCTTGTACTCATGTGTTGATCCCATAGGCGTTTGTGATGTGCGATCATGTGCCTACGCAAAGCAGTTGTACCTAGGTGGGTGTTGGACTTTCCACGACTCAGTTTCTTTTGGCACAGGTTGCAAATGGCATCGCCGTTGTCAGAGGCAGACACACAAATAAAATGCCACACTGCTGAGCTCTGCAATGACGGCATTCTGGTAGTGGACACAGCATGCGTTGATTGGCGTGCTGTCGGGCTGACCCCGGGTGGCAATGCATGCTGTCTGCTGTGCCACTAGCTCCTTGCGGTGACCTCCCCCTGCTTCCAACTCGTCTCCTCCTCCTCTCTGTCTCCCCATCTGAACTTTCGCCCTGTTCTTCTTCTTAGCGAGCGGGCACCCACGTGACATCCATGGACGCATCGTCATCATCAACCGCTTCACTTGTATCTGACAACTCAGCAAAGGAAGCAGCAGCGGGTACAACATCATCATCATCACACCGTACGTCCATGTGTGTAATGCTGCCTGACTGAGACATATCCCTGTTATCTACATCCTCTGGCAATAATGGTTGCGCATCACTCATTTCTTCAAACGGATGTGTAAATAACTCCTCTGACAGATAAAGTGAAGCGGCTATGGTGCTAGTGTTGGTGGTGGCGGCAGGCGGGTGAGTGGTATCTTGAGAGGTACCCGAAGCTAAGCTGGAGAAGGATGATGCGTCAAGGTTCCGAGTGGAAGCTATAGAAGATTGGGTGTCCTGTGTTAGCTAGTCAACTATGTCCTCAGAACTTTTCAAGTTCAGGGTACGCGGCCTCTGAGAATTGGGCATTATTCTAGGGCAAAAGGGAATCACTGCACCACGACCATGACGGCCCCTGCGGGGTGGCCTGCCTCTGCCTGTCATTTTTTTTTGGATTAGTGGTACTATGCAGTAAAGCTACTGTGAGACCAGGTATGAGTGGCAATGTGCACTGGCAGAGGTTGGCAGAGTACACGCTGTAGGCCTGACACACCCGCTTGAAGACAAGTAACTGCTATTCAATCTATAACTGTGAAAAAAGTTTTTTGGTTTTAAATGCACGCTATTGTGACACCAGATATGAGTGGCAATGTGCACTTGCAGAGGTTGGCAGAGTACACGCTGTAGGCCTGACACCCGCTTGCAGACAAGTAACTGCTATTCAATATATAACAGTGAAAAAAGTTTTTTGGTTTTAAATGCATGCTATTGTGACACCAGATATGAGTGGCAATGTGCACTTGCAGAGGTTGGCAGAGTACACGCTGTAGGCCTGACACCCGCTTGAAGACAACTAACTGCTATTCAATCTATAACAGTGAAAAAAGTTTTTGGGTTTTAAATGCACGCTATTGTTACACCAGATATGAGTGGCACTGTGCACTGGCAGAGGTTGGCAGAGTACACGCGGTTGGCCTGACACACAGACACTTGCAGACAACTAACTGCTATTCAATCGATTACAGTGAATTTTTTTTTTTTTTTAAATGCACGCTATTGTGCCACCAGATATGAGTGGCACTGTGCACTGGCAGAGTACACACTGTTTGCCTGACACACAGACGCTTGCAGACAACTAACTGCTATTCAATCTATTACAGTGAATTTTTTTTTTTTTTAAATGCATGCTATTGTGCCACCAGATATGAGTGGCACTGTGCACTGGCAGAGGTTGGCAGAGTACACGCTGTAGGCCTGACACACAGACGCTTGCAGACAACTAACTGCTATTCAATCTATTACAGTGAAAAAAAAATTGTTTTTAAATGCAAGATATTGTGACACCAGATATGAGTGGTGGCACTGGGCAAGTGGGCACAGTATCCACTGTGAGCCTGACACAGAAGCTGGCAGGCAACTGCAATTAGATTAAACAAAAAAAAAAAAAAGCAGACTGATGTTCTAGCCCTAAAAAGGGCTTTTTGGGGTGCTGTCCTTACAGCAGAGATCAGATGAGTCCTTCAGGACTGTAGTGGACACTGAATACCCTAGCCTAGCTATACATTTCCCTATCAAATGAGCAGCAGCTACACTTTCCCTCCTCTATCTAAGAATGCAGCTTCAGAATGAATCTAAAATGGATGCTGTACAGGAGGTGGGAGGGTCTGGAAGGTAGGGTCTGCTGCTGATTGGCTGGAATGTGTCTGCTGACTGTGAGGCACAGGGTCAAAGTTTAGTCAATGATGACGAATAGGGGGCGGATCGAACAGTTCGGTACATCACTACTTAGAAAATGGCAAATAACACGTACACACAAACACACACACAAACGCATACACATTCCAGTGAATTGTCTAGCAGGAAGTTAGACCTATAGAAAGAACTAAGTGTTTTGCAACCTTTACCTCATCTACTTAGGTACAGAATTTAAATGGTAAGTCTAAGCACCAATGCCTCTTCAGCATAATTAAGTTGTTTTGGTGCATAGATTGTCCACCCACAGTCTCTCTGCTCAAGTCCCTGCTGTTTAGGAGCTAATTTATTTTTTTAGTGCGGCTGTTACCTTACACCTATCCTGGCTACATAATTTCTGACAAGACATTTATTCCAATTTTATTTTACATTCAGTCAGCAGAGTATTTTCTTGTGTGATGGTGACAGAGAACTTCTTATCTCCCTACTCAGAACTATGAAACTGTCAGCTACTGCTGGCATAAAGCTTTGCCTATTATGTATGGGATAAGATATGTATCTTACAGGATGACTGAAGAACAACCTATACACAAAATCCTTTATAGAAAAAAATCAATGTATATATTTTTTCCATTTAATTTGTAAAAAAAAAAATCTATTTATCATTATTTGGATAGCTATTCAAAGTATTCTTCCCAAGCCCATACTGCTTCGTTATGAAGTATTTTATTGGTTACAACCTAGAACACAAAAACAGGTAAAATGAGAGCAGGTCAGCATAGCTACAGAAAGCTAAGAAAATGTAGAAATGTTGATAGTTAGGAGGGGAAATTTGAAATGCAAATAAATGTGTATTGTTCAAATGCATTGAAAAATATACTTTGCAACCTCTACTTTTGGTTTAATGCTGTACTCACTGATCCTATATATATATATATGTATATATATATATATATATATATACATATATATACACACACACACACACACATATGATAGCTGTCCAGAAGAGGTGTGAGAAAATTATTTTTTATGTATGCAGTTATGTACTGCTGCCCCCCTCTCCACTCCCCCATATCCCCCCAAAACCCTTTAGTTTACTAATTAGGAAGCTTCAATCAATGACTCCAAGCCCTCTGGGAAGGAGAGCCGGGATCTTAATTCCCAACTGTCATACCATAACATACCGTGTTGTCACAGTCGGCCATAGAGGATAATTATATTCAAATATTCTCTATGGCAGAATTTTATGCTACTCCAAAAGAAGGTTAAAAAAAACGCGAAGTGCCGGCCAGTTGTGCCACAAAAAAGGGGAAACAAATCCTCCATAATGACAATCAGATTCATCCTTGAATCAACAACCTGTTTACAGATATATTATATATATTAATTATTTCCTTGGATACAAAAATGGAAAGGTAAACAAGAGAAACATATTTGAATATGCAGAAGCACTAGCAGTGTGCTGAAAAAGGAATCAGGCTACAGTCACCTGTTACTTTAAAACAGCTTGAAAATGGTTAGACTTAGAACCAGGGGATAGCACTAGGCTAGGGGCATGTTGGTGCCATAACCACTACAGAGGTATGGTGCTTAGAATGTTTATTTTAATTTTCCTTTTAAAATACAGCTATTCAATATGTTGCACTAGTTTGCCTTTCAATTTTATTTCTGGATTTCCATAGAATTGAATGTCGAAGCCTTTGCTTTCACGCATGCTCTACAACAAGATGTTATCGTTGAGATTTTAGAGCACACCTAAGTCATTTCAAACTTTTAGCATTACACTTTGTGATACTAGCTTGTCATTTCTTCCATTAAAGGGACACTTTAGGTACTCTATCTGCTTCATCTTATTGAAGTGGTTATAATGTCTGGAGTCGCCTTGAACCGCCTTTCCGTTCAGTGTTTAACCAATGGTTTTATGCTGAAGAGAGTCCCTGTCAGTCCATCCCCTCTTTGATCCTCAGGCTAATAGGGAATCAATATGCTGAGTGGCAACGCTTGGAGTTGATTGGCCGAGTGTGAACAGGCTGCTTTTAGCCTATAACACTCGCCCATTGCTAGTATGAAGGAGGAAGTGTGTAATCTCTGCGTTAGCCTGTAGGGAGCTGTGCTGTGGGCATTCAAAGAGCCTAATTTAGTGGTAAACTACACCAAAAAAGTTTAACACTGAATGGCAGATCCTCACCAAGGGACTACAGGCACTATAACCAATTCAATGTGATTAAATGTTACAGTGCCGATATTGTCCCTTAAGGAAGTTTGCTTCCTTGATAGACTGTCACATATTTAAAGAGGGCAAGACTATAAAATAATGCATTATAATTGGTTCTATTTCTCGTCAGCTTGGTACTAGGTGAGATTTTACTCAATCAGCCTAGCTGTGGCCAAAAGGGATATCAATCTGCAAATAATTTTTTCCAAAAGAAAAATAAGAACTTAATCATTGTCTGGATTGTGTAGAATCCCTGTGTTTTTCAAGTCTGTTTAGTGTTTGCGCAATACTTGCCAGAGCCACTTGCTCGCTGGGGTGCTTATGCAGGCTTTTGGACTTAGGTTGTTGAGATCTGATCCTTCAGGCATCTTGTTCTGCTTAGTCAATTAGCTACTAGTTAAAGATCAGCCTATTGACCTATTGACTGTTTTTGACTCCCCAAAGGCTCTGTATTCACACTATCCACAGCACAAGGGCCAGCGGTGGCCTAACCCAAGAGATCCACCACGTGCAGCAAAAGTGGTGGTTGATGCTAAAACTCAGCTTGTCTGTGTGCGAGTCTGCCTTGTTTCTCAATTCTTGGGAACTCAATAGCCATTCCTGTTTCCTGAGTATTTGTTGCTTTCATCCTGTTTACTGAGTATGCGTAGATCCCATCTTGTTTTCATAGTATCTATCTGTAGTTTCCTCTGTTCTTGTGTGTCTGCATGATGTTACCTTTTTGTTATATTGTGCTATTTACTAAAGCAGTTTTTGCATTATTTAATCAGTTTCCAATTATACCATTACTTGACTTGATTTAGCTGATACGTCTTGTTGTCTGTTTTATTTATAATTTGTACTTTGTTTCACTGTATATTAGGCTCCTATTAACAACCTCATTGTTGAGGCATCTTGGATAAAGGAAGATATTACAAAAGAGGATTTTTAGTATTTAATCCAAAATGGTAGGTCTTTATGTTCATCTCATTCTTCCATTTCCTGGTTAAATCCTTTTAAAGTGCACTTAACTGCATATAGGGACTATATATAGGGACTTAACTGACTATAGGGACACTATAGTCACCTGAACAACTACAGTTTAATGTAGTTGTTCAGGTGAGATCTATAGCTCCCTGCAGGCAATCTAATGTAAACACTGTATTTCCAGAGAAAATACAGTGTTTACATTGATTGATAGGAATACCTCCAGTGGCCGTCACTCAGACGGCCACCAGAGGGACTTCCTATCATGCAGGGCCTGAAAAAGGCCCTGTATACGTCAGACGTATTAAAATACGTCTGACGTGTGCAGGAGAGAGAAGGCACTGTGTGCGCGCCTTCTCTCTCCAGCCTGTCAGCAGAGGAGGGGGGCAGGCAAAGACCGCGAGCTGAGCTGTCAGTCAGCTCAGCTCGCGGCGGCACACACGGCGCGCATGCGCGGTAGTGCGCTCAGGACTTCAGAGCGCGGCATTAATGCCGCCCTCTGAAGTATGTGCGCATGTGCGGCGAAGCCGCGCATGCGCACAAGGGAGCAATGATGCTTCCAAATGGAAGCGTCTGATTGCTTCCTGCTCGTGACCGCCTATTTCGTCATTTTGGCTAAATAGGGGGCGCGGCTTCACGAGGCTCCCGACGCTGGAACGAGGTGAGTAAAAGACTCTGCCTCGAGAGTCCCTTTAACAAACAATGGCACTTTTAAAGATTATGGTTTTGATAACAAACTTTAAAGTGTCACAAGTTCATATGTGGGCAATAGAAACTAAACTACAATAAAGCATCCACCCTTATCCATCATGACAGCTATTTGGGCGGAAGCAGAAACACGCATCACTTAACTTTATCTTTTAATCTATATATTTGCTGAAGATTCCACACATTTTGTTGATAAGAGGACAACTTTAAAAGGATTTGTGTTAAAATGTTAAATAAACCTTTTGTTTTCTCATAATGATTTAATTTTGCATGTAGCATCTATTACCATTATGTCATGATCTATTAAGTTGGTAATACCTTACAAAAAAAAAGAATTATGGGTTTAATTCTTGCAAAAACAAGGTTAACATAGCGTTGTAAGTATGCAATTTAACTTAACCCCTTAAGGACCAAACTTCTGGAATAAAAGGGAATCATGACATGTCACACATGTCATGTGTCCTTAAGGGGTTAATTACTACTGATTTAAAGAAAATAGATTTTCTTTGAAGTTGATAAACTGTTAAACAGACAGAGGCTCTACTATTGGAAGACAAGTACAAGAAGCAATGTGGATACATTTTAGAAGTTCTGATATGCTAACTCCTAGCACAAAGCTATTTTTTCAAATAAGCGAAATTGGCCTCTAAAGATTAATTTTTTTTAACATACGGTATATATAACTACTGTCACACACAAATTATTTTGCTTCCCCAATTGTCAGCAATCAAGGGTCATATACAGAAAACCCCAAAGAAGGGCAAATGGGCATGCACCAAATTGTGTTCATGAAAAACCTATTTCACCTATTGTGAAATTGTGTTCATGAAAAACCTATAACATATACCATTAAATATATAAATATTTGGATTAAGTTAAGTGGCATTTTTGTGGATTTTACTAGGGTCTCATTATAGGAGGAGTAGATGTTGTGAACAGTAACTCTGGCTAAGTAGCTAATTTGATGCCATTCATTCTCAGTTGCTGAGTGAGGTCTGCAGAGATCCTGGAAATACCATCATTAATTAAAGGGACACTATAGTCACCTGAACAACTTTAGCTTAATGAAGCAGTTTTGGTGTATAGAACATGCCCCTGCAGCCTCGCTGCTCAATCCTCTGCCATTTAGGAGTTAAATCCCTTTGTTTATGAACCCTGGTCACGCAGAAACAAAGTGATTTAACTCCTAAATGACAGTGAATTAACTATAGTGTTCCTTTAAGTGGTCAATTTCTCCAAATGCTGTCATCAAATTGGTCAGGATTATTTAGACATTACTGAGGTGAGATAGTGAGTCTTGTTCCTTGTTGCCCGAGAGTGTATTTTTGAGTTACTGTGTATTTTCAGTTTTTTTACTATTCTGTTTTCTGAAATGCTAGAATCCTAGACCTTGGTTTTGTTTCTCGTTTATCTGTACCTCTCTACTCCTTGACCTTGGCCTGTCCCTGTTTATCTTTGTCTGTTCTCAGACTGTGTTCTGAATTAACTCACTTAAGCACAGCCACTCTCAGAGCTGAAAATGTTTTCTTTAGTTAGTACAGGACATACTGTTTCTTAGGTTTGCTTGTTGGGGTCTATCCACTCTACCCTGAAATATTTTTACTTGATACTTGACAATTTTTTGATGTCCTAGAACATATATGATTGTGTAGACTGTAATTTTCTTATTTTACTAATGCAGTGCTTAAACCAGATTGGCTCCCTGCTACCTTAGTACACTTATAAAATGTAGCTCACTACTTTTTAATGTCTGTTCTGTACGATTTGACTTTTAAAACTTTTTAATAATTTAAACTTGTAAAAAAAAAAAATTACTTCATATGCATAGCAATACCTTTCAATAAAGTACAGTCAACAAACCAGACACTATTAAAGTATAATACAAGGAATGTCTAATTACTGGGTAAGTAAATTGTAACAATGCTTTCACACAGTTAACTATTTCATGGCAGCAGATACCCTTGCACATTACTCTTGCTTGCATAGGTCATGAAGGCAGATGAATAGGGTATGCCCCCCCATTAAACCCCATATCAAGTTTCGCGAATAATGTCAATAGTAAGGATGTCCGATAAAAGCCCTTCTCAGGCTGGTCAAGCCCTGTGGAAGCACATGCATTCATTGGTGCAAGTCAGTGGTGGGACTAAAGCACAGAGGGCCCTGGTGCAAGAAATTGCGTGGACCCTGACCTATCACAAGAATGGCCATCTGTTGTACAACTCCCACAATGCTCTGCCAGCTGGATATCTACCATTTGCCCATTCTTGCCGGGTTTTATTAAGCACTGATCAGTGTTTGTACGTTTAAATGTAAGCATGTTTTTGTATGGTGTGTGTGTGTGAATGTAGTGTGTAGTGTTGTGTGTTTTTATGTACTGTTGCCACTTGGAAGCAGTGTTTTATGTTTGTAGTGTTTGTCTTTGAATGCCGATATAAACACTGTCACACAGATACACACAATGAAACAAATGCAGAAACACAGAATGACACATATAGAGATACACAGACACACAGATACAACCATTGACACTTGTAGTTACACAAATACATTGACCACATAAAGATACACAGGTACACAGGGATACACACTGACACACATACAGATACACAGACACACAGATAGATACACAGACACATGCAAAAGGTACAAATTTTTAGCCACCCTTCTGTTTCCCTGGGGTCCAATCTCCTGGCTGATGTTATTGAGAGTCAGAGGCACTAGTAGTCCACTTTTCCATCCTCTCTGCCTTCTCCACCTGCGCAGCTCAGTGTTAGCCGGGGGGAAATAAACACCGCTCACTTAATCCCAGCGCTGCCATTTTTAAAGGAACCCTGTTGCACTGCTTAAAAGCTACAGTGCACAACTGGACCCCTGTAGACACATGTCTTTTGGGTATAGTCCCATCACTGGTGCAAACAATTACAGAGTTATTTACTAAAGTTCCAATTCAAAGTGAATTCTATGCTATGAGTTTCAAAGTTGTGCAGCTTTGTAGCTTTTTTCTATAGCATGACTGCTGACCCATATCTCGGACCCACAGTTGTCCCCCCCCCCAGTCACACGCAGGATACCTTATTTAGTGGATAAGGGCAATGGCCACAGCTTTATTAAACCATAACACAATATTCTTAAACCCTGTCAGCTGTTGGGTGAGAGCCCAACAGACAGTTCTCCAACCTAATCTCCAAGAGCCCAACACAGCCATCACTAGCCATCAGCATGTGCAGACTGTAGTCTCCCGAAGGGGACACCGCGTCTTACTCCTTGTTTCGTTTATGCGGTCCAGGAATCCCGCCAGCTGTAACAATAGTAAAAAAACAAAGAGAGACCTCACAAACACACCAAATGCAGAGAGGGTGTGTGGGAATTTCAGTCAGAGTCCCTCAACTGATCCTGCTGACTGGTTTGTCCCCTCCTACTGACTGGTAAGTCCTGATCCACTTAAAACTCCACTTAACACCAGCCCACAATACATGGGCAGCAGTCGTGCTCCCTCTTCCCCATTTGTCCAGGGGAAACCTATTTTGTTGAGTCTCATCATTACATAATCTGGTGATACTATCTCCACATTAATGCATGTTTTTTGCTATTTAGCTTAGTGACGCTGACACATTTTGCATGAGGCTCTATTCCATGTAACAGTGCAGTTGGCTGTGGTTCATATGGCAGCCCTGCATTCACATATAGATCCTGAATTTATTGCATTAACTCAAACAGGACACACTTTGCAATTTTCCGCTTTCTCACAGTCATACTCTCTGAAGGGGTAGGCAAACTTCGCACTCCAATAATTGTGGACTATGTCTCCCATAATGCTCTTACAGTCATAATGCTGACACAGCATCAAGGGAGATATAGTCCACAACTATTCAAATGCAAAGGTTGTCCACCCCTCTCTATGATAAGTTAATACAGGCTGTTCAGGGGTCAAGTCCTGGGGAATAAAGTGTGGGAACTCACCCAATATTCCCCCCCCCCAAAAAAAAATTATATACACTTGTGTGTGTGTGTGTATATATATATATATATATATGTGTGTGTATATATATATATATATATATATATATATATATACGCGTGCACACACGCACACTGACAGGTGCACACACACATGCTCAGACACACACACACACACACAAATACACACACTCATACACACACACTAACAAACACACACATACATTCACAGACACACACACACACATACACACTCACACACAGACACTTACACACTCACAAACACACTCACACACACTCACACACACACATACACATACTCAAACACATACCACTCACAGACACACACATAACACTCACAGACACACACATACTCAGACACACACACACATGCTCAGACACACACACTCACAGACACATACTCACACAGACACACACACTCACACAGACACACACACACTCACAAATTATTATTATTTTTTAAATAAAAAAATGTCCACCCAGCCTCCCTACCTGGAGAGCTGGCGTGGACCTGTCCCTGGGGTCCAGTGCAGTGGGCGCCTGTCTCCCGGTCAGACGCGGCGAGGGAGCTGTCTGCTCCCTCTCGCCGTGCGGGCAGTCTACTGATGCCGGGAGCCGGAATATTCCAGCTCCCGGCATCAGCAAATGGCGCACGGTGAGAAGGAGCAGAGAGAACACAGCTCCCTTGCCGCATCTGACCGGGAGACAGGTGCCCGCCGGGGGTGTGGAGGGGGGGGGGGGTTGGAGGATGGGGTCTGTGACGGTACAATCCTTTACTCCATCAAGCATTCCCTTTATCCCATAAAATAAAATCACCAAGTAATCCACAGAGTAATAAATCGCTGGCATCGCCAAATAATCCACACATGAGCCAAAGCTTAATGCTGGAACAAGACTGATTTACTGGAAGCAACAGGCATTCAATTTAAACAGTAACAGACTCCTCCTCTGGGCCAGGCTAGATAATTGAGTTTCAGCAACATACTAAACTCAATTATCCGAAGGCACACAGGTAAATACATACAAATCCTTCACAGGGTCCATCAGGTAGCTATCAGGCCACCTCTTGGCCCCCCCCCCCCCCATGACAGGGGAACACGGGGGGCATTTGGGGGCGGCAATTTTTGCCGCCCCCAGAGTGCCTGCAGGAACAGCGGCCCCACACGTTCGTGCAGGACTCGAGCCCTAATGCTGTTTTGCTTTTTGTGCAGCTCTGCCAGGGTCATTACACAATCATGCATTTTTGAATAGACTTGTCTTATGGCTATACCTATTGCACCTTGCTGTGAGCTGTGTCTCTGCACATGGAACATTCTCCATATATCACTACACGTTTCTTTGTCATAGCGATATGTGATAAACATTACACAGTGCATGTTACTATCAGTTTTATTGCCACAGGGCTCTTACACTACATGTGACTCTTGCTGTGTAGGCCGGTCATCAAATATTCACACTGCACTTTCTCCTGCTCATTACCTGGAGTTTTATTGCAATGCCACTCTGTTATAAAATCTAGATCTGTGAAATCAGTGGATTTTATTGTAGGCAGCTCTATTTACACTTATCCAAGTGACATTAATTATGGCCAGTTTTTCTTACATATACATACATTGTTGACATTTATTACTATTTACTTGTGTTTGAGATATGAGTGAAAATATATATATTTTTTTTCATGTTGGCTATCTGTGTCAAAGCGAGGGGTGAAAGTCTTTTAATTCTTAAACTGAGCAGCGTGACTGCATGTGCATGATCTATACATTAAAACCGCTTCATTAAGCTAAAGTTGTTTTGGTGCTTAGAGTATCCCTTTGATGAAAAATTCTGCTTTCATTATTTGTGATCTGTTTATTACAGAGACATAGCGAGGGGAGGGAGGGGGGACGGACAAATGGGGGCAGCTGTCAAAGACAGACATCCGGCAAAAGGTGGTCACAATGGTAGCTAGGGTGCTTGCTTTCATGTGCATAGTTTCTTGAACTGTTCTCCCTCCTTCCTATAACAGAGTATTGCTGTGCATTACCCAGGCCGACCGGAAAGAAAATGTCTGCACCCACTGGGGGTGCGGCAAGAAGATTATCCCACTGGACCATCAAGGATTTCCCCTTCCCTGGAAGGGGGCAATGAACGTTAGTTTAGTTTAAAAAAATAAATAAAATTCCACACATATACTTCAAACCCCCGTTAATGCCCTTATCCCCTATAACAGCACCCATCCACCCACCAGCGAAAAACTATTTTGTGCCCTAGGCAAGACCAGCTACTTAAGACATCCCACCCAAAACCAAACAAAATTGGCAACTTTGTGCATTGTTTTCTTCCCCTAGTCCCTTTGTGTGCCTCTTCCCCAGCCCTCTGTGTGCCTCTCCCTTCACAGCTCTCTGTGTGCCTCTCCCCCCACAGCCCTCTGTGTGCCTCTTCCCCCCAGTACTCTGTGTGCCTCTTCCCCCCAGTACTCTGTGTGCCTCTTCCCCCCAGTACTCTGTGTGCCTCTTCCCCCAAACAGCCCTCTGTGTGCCTCTTCCCCCCACAGCCCTCTGTGTGCCTCTCTCCCCACAGCCCTATGTGTGCCTCTCCCCACACAGCCCTCTGTGTATTTCTTCCTGCCCAAGTTCTCTTTGTGCCTCTTCCCCCAGTACTCTGTGTAGTGGAGCTCCCTGTACCCCGGCTGGGTACCTCGCCAAGGATTGCTTCCTAGCTGGAACTGCTAATGGCGGCTGGGCAGAGTAACTCCCAAACAGGGTCTCAGATCTGGACCATAGTCGGTGGGCAGGAGGCCGGCTCCACACTCCTAAAAAGTTTGTCACATTACTATAAAAAAAATCTTCTGCAAGGGACCTTCAATCAGTTTTTGGGGGGGGGGGGCTGAAATAATGGACTTGACCCCAGGCACCACATGACCTTGCAGTAAGGAAACAACTGGCTAGACTTAGGCAACAAACACCAGGTATAGGGGATACCCTCAAACCCTAAAAATAGACAGAATAAATTAAAAGAAAACAGGTTGCGCCAAAAGGTGTAAAACAATAAAATAATATAATAATAAAAAAATATATTTAAAAAAACTTTCAAATATTCACAGTCCAAATATCGCAGTCCCAGCTGTTTCTTGATTCTGGTGAATGTTGGTTCTTGGTTAAGATGCTTGCAAATGTATGTAGGGAGACACAAAGTGACAAATAATAGTGCAGACTGTTTTGGCAGGATAATAGGACTCACAACAGTGGTATATGAAGTAGCACTCACATGTTATGGAGCTTAAACTAGCTCTAAGTAAGATTGCTTGTAGCAGTACAATAACTAATGAGGTGAATATCTCGATATGCAGGTAGCTATATGAAAGAAAAAAAATCCAATAGTGCTCACTGTAAACATAAATATGTGATGCAGTACAAAAATGTATTATGAGTATAATACATTTGATAGAGCGTCAAGTCGCTCAAATATCAGCTTATGGGTGGTATAATCCCCACCAGGCATATGTTGGTTAATAGTTGTCCAGATCTGAAGTTAGGTGTGCCAGGAACTAATAAGATTGTAAATTGCATAAAAAGTGTAATAAATGGTCTATCACAACAAAGTGAATTAAAACCAAATATACTTTAATGCTTAAATGAAATAAAACATAAATGGTACAATATTACACAACGCGTCTCACCAATAAAGGCTTTTTCAAGTGTAAAAAAAACACATGACCTTGCGATGCCTCTGGTTTGTTAACCTTCATACCTATTAGTGTGTTTCTGTTTTGTTTATTTATGCGGTTATATAATTGATATAGTTGACATTATGTTATATTATAATAGTGTTTATGTTGTTAGCTGATTGCTTTAATAGACATGCTGTTTGATAATGCATCCTACATTCAGTTTAGTTTGGACTATAGTAAAACTGATACACTTCCAGGTGAGAAAAAATAATTGGATATCTTCAAGCTGTCTACAACTATCATTGCAAAAGCCAACATTTCAAATTAATCCATTTGCTCAGTTAACTAAGCCATTTGCTCAGAATTAAGCATCTTATGGCACTTATGTTTCTACAGCAGAACCATTCCTTTGAATCCATTCTGGGTGTGCCCCCAATTCCCTCTTTGTCTTTACTATGTAAGTTTGCAATGCAGACCAGATTACTTTTAGGTTGAGCACCCCGCCAAGCCCCCCCGCCCCCCTGGCCCCCCAGCTTCAGAGGCCCCTTTGGAGATGACCACAGGAAAGTATAAATTTGAGGAGATTTTGGATAGTAATGTCACTTTAATTATAATTTTCATTTGCTCTAGAGCGGACATATGATATGCATGGTGGGTATATACATCAAATTACTATCACTTTTATTGTTTAGTTTAGAAATTGATTTTTTAAATTGCGTTTATCACATAAATTATGCATTATACATATATTTATTCACAATGCTATTAAAACAGATTTATTAAAATACACGTTGGCTTATTTAGCACTAGCAATATTAGTGTAGGACCAACTAATATTGGGACACTGTGAAGTAGTGGTGGGCTTAACACAATATGGCCATATGGTGGAACTGAATCACCATATTTGTTTGCTGAGATAGGCGATTTTAAGTTGCTTCATACAATTTAGACTGTATTTTTATGTGTGTGCTGTTCGTTAATCTGTTTTATGTATGAATGACACCAAAGGCTGCCAACTATGAGCTTAGGTGCCAATATGAAACACTGCCTGGTGGAGGTTTGAATCCGCTCTGACCTCTACAAATGAGAGAGTTGTCCAATCTTGTGTGTGAAGACTCACCTAGTAAGCGCAGAGTTTCCTTGAGGAGAAAGCAGAAAATTCTGGCACAGCTCCCCCTTGTGCTGAGCCCTAGGCAAGTCTTTTATTGTCTTTGTTTTAGTGCCAGCTCTGTGCGTGTAGAATTAATTTACTGGAAAAGTGGAATCTGTAATTAATTACAGGAGTTTCCCCGAATCAGAGATGTTCTTGGAACTATCATCTTATGTAAAGCACGGTTTGAAATCTGTCTTTACATTGTGTTGATAATTTAAACCGCACATTGTAAATAAATATTTCTAGCTGTGGATTTCCTCATGGCACAAGTGCCTTTAGCATCAGTGTTCAAACAACCATTTCCTCTATTCTGTGCACTGAGGATTCTTGGAACTAAATTAAATCTAATTTCAGGTTTCGACTCATTGCTGACATCACTTGCTCATAAAAGCTTTTTTTTTTTTAACCCTTTAATGATTTTTTTTTTTTGTGTATTAAGGATTAGGTCCATGCACATTGAGAAGGTTTTTAGGTGGTGTAACTGGGGAGATAGGGTGAGGGTGATATTGGATAAGGAGAAGGTGACACAATTTATCTTTTTTTTTTTTATATATACAAAACAGATGATGTTTATTGCACTAATTGGCTAATAAGCCTAACAGCCTAATTTTTACCCACCTTATTATTTTTAATATTATATTGTGTCTACTTTATTACAGACTCTGATATAGGATCTAGAAGGAGGAATTATGTTTTTTTATATTAAAGAACAGCTTTATAAATTAATGCATAGATTATTCTTATTCTACATAAAGCTTTATTTAAGTACATTGTTTGAAAGAAGAAGCCACCCAGGCGAAACGCGTCATCACGTTGTCAGACACACTACGCACGACGTACAACGTCAGGACGCACCGAGTGAGCCCGCATCCTTTGGAAGTTGTGTGCTGTGTCCCAGTGCCCGAACATACTGCAGACGTTCAACAAGGGTTTGAGGACTGGCCATATAAGGACGGAGCCAACGTGATTTTTATTGTATGCTGCTAATAAAGGTTTGGAAAATATCCAACTGTCGTCCTGCCTATAATATCGTGGTCCTGCATTCTGATATTTTCTGGGCTATTACAGTGAGAGCAGACTATTACTGCTCCACTTTTGTGAGTTGATTGGTTTATTTTTTACAAATTTTTTTTGCTTTTTTGACAGTTTTACACTATGTATTTCTCTTTCTCTTTTTATCTCCCCTGTTTTATCTCCTGAGTCATACTACATCTGGGAAGATATATGTCCCCTCCCTTTTTCAAAAGTTGTCTCTGTAAGTGCTTTGTATTTCTTGCACTTTATTATATCGCTTGGTCACTTTGTTAATACACTATATAGTGTATGAAGTTTTCACATTTATAAAACTATTTTGTATGAGTATATGCACATCAATGTATGCACTAATCACTTAAAGGCATAGCGCACTTTTTTCTTTTTTATTGGTATATAGAGTGTTTTCTTGAGCTATTTTACACTTAATTAGTGCTGCTTGCCTTTTTATATTTTCACTTGTAATTTTTCACTAGCGCCTTCACTTACTTGATATTTTTTGCACTTTGAAAGAAAAAGTATACCTGATGTAGCCTTAAATAAAATTGCATTAATCAGTAAGGTAAATCCTCCTGATCCCTAAACACATATACTTATGGATTTTAACATGATCTATTTATTATCAGTCTATATAAAGATAAATGTAACTCAAATAAACATATGTTACACTACTCAAATAAAATATAGACTCCTTAATGCAGCAAAAATGGTAATCCCCATGTTTTGGATACAGCCATTCATGCCCCCACTCAGGCGATGGGTGGAAGAGGTGGAAGAAAATTGGAGGGCTACAACAGCGAAATACAGAGAGAATTACACACAGATATAGTTTTACTTCTTAGAACACATGATCTCCGGGTACATCGAGCACCTTCTAACCCCAGCCTAATGGCAGGGAGGTCGGGACTACCTAGGACCTAAAAGTATGGAGCCGTGAGGGTACCCCGGGGCGGTCACCGCAGGTGGAGGTCATCCATGCCCCCTTCTATATATATATTTATTTTTTTATTATTATTATTCAATTTTTTTCCCTGGCTCTCTTATCCCCCAACTCAAGATTTGGCTTCATCTAACCAAACTCTTTCTCTTCCCTATACCACCTTTGGGGTCTCTGTATGCAAAGAATTGCCCAGGGTGAAGATCCTTCTTCCCAATGGAAATAAGAATAGGTTAGTTTATGATAGACCTGACAAGATTTCCCTTGGTGACATAGCTAATGAATATACTTTTGCTATACCTAACAGGCAGCAAGTTTTTTTTTATTTCCAATACTGTACTATTCTCTCAAACATTCATGATTAAAATGATCTAATCTTTGCCTCCCCTGCAAGGGAAGGTTGACCTGTTCTTCGGCAAGCACTTACATAGTTGTAACATGATATGTTTTTTCCTCCCCTGCGTTGGATGGCTATTCTTTTTGGATTGCAACAATAATTTTTATTGTTTTTTACAAAAAATTTAAATCCCTGTTTACTAGATATAGCCCAATAGAAATGTTATGTATTTTCCATTTGTTGCATGTCTAGAAACAGCTGGCAAAAGCTACAGATCTATTATCTGAATGCTTTGCAAGTTCTCCCCATCTTCCCCTGCCCAGACTTTCTGTGGCTGTGCAATGACAGACTTCCCAATGCAGCTCAATGAGAAGTCTTTACAAGGCAGGCGATCTGAGAAATTGCTGCCTCTTGAGTTAAGCTAAAAAAAAAACATCAAGTAACAGGACTGGTTGTCTGATTGACAGCCAGGAGGGTGTAACAAGGTTAATTTTAGAAAGTGCCACTTTCTTTTAAAATGAATAAAGAGGACACCAACCTTACCACATAAAGCACTTCAGCAAGCTGGAAAAAATCCTTAAACCCACTAAATAATGTTTTGTCCTTTTAAGTGCCTATTACATTGTCTGCCTACCTTTAAGTCATCAGAAATAATTACCCCTAAATCCCTTTCCTCAGATGTTGAGGTTAGGACTCTATCAAATATTCTTTACTCTGCAGTATTATAGTCTTCATAAAATTCATAAAAACCATCAGGATCCACCAGGGAGACCAATCATATCTGGTGACAACAATCTAATGCAAAATGTGAGCATATATGTAGTCAGAATTTTGCCCCTATTCGTGGAAAACCTGGCAACGTACCTTCGTGCCAAAGACACTTTGAAACAGTTGAATACTGTGAGAGTCCATGAGTGAACCCTACTCTCCAGTTTAGACGTTGAAGCCTTGTACGGTTCCATCCCTCATAAGGATTGTTTAGAACATAAAAGGTATTTTTAACAAAAGAAAGGCAAGAGTTACACAACATAGTGCATTCACTCTGAACCTTCTTCTGTTAATTCTTACACACAATTACCGGTATATTTCTCTTTGATGGTAAAATCTATTAATAGGTGCAAGGCACTGTGATGCTCATCTTTTACCAACCTGCCCCTTCGGTGGTTGGAAGAACAAATTATGAACATATTTACCCCCCACATCTATATGTCGAAACATTTTATTGATGATATCTTGGTCATATGGACAGGTTCCATATTTACATTTACATTTCACATATGCAATCCAAACACAGAAACAAATATTTTGGGATGTTTCTATCATCAGGTCTGATTATGGAAACACAGCTACTTCCCTTTACAGGAAATCAACAACCACCAACAGCTTTTTAAGCTGAACAAACTTCCACTCAGCGTTGTTAAAAAGAGATAGTCCAATAGGACAACATCTGCAGCTGCACCGGAATTGACCCGATGTTGAGGACTTCGTAATTAAGTAAAAAGCATCACAACTGTTTTCAAAGAATGTTGATACCCAAATAGGTGTCGGAAGGAAGCGTAGCTTAGTAGGAGAGTACTCTTGGCAAATTGTGAAGATTTAATGGAGAACAGTGAAAAATCTGATACCTCAATGATTAACCATAATGCAGATGGGATTAAATGTTACAGTATTCTCAAGTGCTTTTGGACAATCTTAATGCAGGATCGTCATTTGAGGGAAGTTATTTCTCCAAGAGTAAACATTACAGCACGTTGTGGAAAAAAACACAATAGATGGAGTGGTCTCAAGTCACTATGGCTATAACTTACTATTGTTGGATAAGCTATTTTTTCAATGTATTAAAATATATATATGATGTACATAGAGTGTTAGTTGTTGCAATTCTATTTTATTTTTAAGTGAGAGAACTATATTGGAGCTTATTATCATAATAGCTACTTCATACTTTTTCATTTTAACTGGACAGATAAACAATCTAAGCACCTGCCCTATTGGGTATTAGCATTGGTCATTAGAAAATCCATAGCTGTGCAATGTTTTTTAAATGAGGTGTGAAAATCAAACAAATTTTCTCGAAAGATGTCTTATTTGGTCTGCCCAACATAGGTGGAGTTACATATTCCATATTTATCTAATCAAGGCAATTAGGGGGATGGAAAAATCAATTAATACACGCCCACAAGTCCTATAAAATAGCCTTTCTACAGAGACTCAGAGTCTCTATACTATGATAGGGTCCTGTGGAAGCTGGTTGTAATAGGAATGCGTAATATAAAAGATGTAGAACGGTCCAGGCACTCCAGAATTAAAAAAAAAGGCAATTTATTAACCCACAGCCAAATCACAACGTTTCGACCTACATGGTCTTTATCAGGCTCAATAAAAGCTTTTCGAGTTTTAGCTTTAAAAGCGTAATTTACTCTTTGCAGTGTTTGTTTTAGAACTTGTAAAAATGTATTGAAATCTTAGATATATTGGATATTTTAACAAGCAGGACTGATTGGTGAATCTGTATTGAATTAGTTTCTTTTTTTTTTTTTTTTGACAATCTTTATTTTTGATGTGCCAGGATGAACAACAAGCTTGTAATGCCACTACAGCGATTGCAAGCTATTCATTAACATATTTAATAGAACAGTGTCATGGATTTCAGAATAAATGCACATTTTCTGTATATAATAAGTCAAGCAAGGTGTAACATTCTCGATAACTGTAACATACCAGTGAAATAAGAGCAAATATGAACAGTTTGCTAATCATAACGTGACATGTGGAGGGTATGCGTTTTATATGATGAAGTGAACACAGGAATAGCCTGACGTGTGTGTAGGAATATTTACATGACTAGATAAACAGCTAAGCATAGAACACACTATCTAGGCTAGAACAGGTTAGTAAGCCACTGGTATCAGGATCTGCATTATATGACTACTGCATGTTGTAGGAGTATGGCAGCGATAATAGAGGAAAACAAAGCAGTAAATTCAACTGGATAGAGTCAGCATCGTATAACCCTCAGTATAATCATGAAGGACCGTCTGCGGTTGTCATGGGGGTCTAAGTACTGAGCCACAACTACTGCAGCGGGAGGCAAGTCCACAGTTAACCAACAGGTAAGTGAGGTATTCCTCCAGCCCCAGGCCTTTGTGAAAGCCGACATCCTCTGTCCACAGACTTGGTACCTTTTTTGTTTGAAATTAGCATTTTCTTATTTTTCAAAGTAATAACGAGGGGGGGGGGGGTACAGAAAGGAAAAGGGGGGGGAATCACTTTACATTTTATGCGTACAATCAGTTTTTTGGGTGTACATTTAATTAGTAGACACATAGTACATCACAGTTACTCTGTCCATTTCCAGCTAACACATTGTATTCTAGTCACCTCAGTACCCTGTACTCTATTGTCAGGTCGCCAATTCCTACTTTTTCTCTAGGATCCTGTCTGCCCGGCAGTTGCCATCTCTCTCTAGTGTCCTAGCTCTCTGTTCATGGACTGTCCCTTTCTGTGTTGGTCTATGGCGGTGTCGTGGCTTGTATGCCCTCTCTTATGTCGGGGGGGCCTGGCGGGTTGGGATGACCCTAGGGCCAGTAATTCTCTTTTGTTGTCTAATGGTCTGTGTTGTCTGCTCTCCAGGAGTGCCATAATTCCCATGTTCCCAGGAAGCGTTGTGGTTGTGGGTGCGTTTTAACGAAGTGTGTTTCGTAAATTAGTTTTTTGTCTATTTCTTGTATGAGGGACTGGATGTTGGGGGGTTTGTTAGATTTCCAGGATCTTGCTATCAGTTTTTGTGCGGTTAGTAGGACATGGCATATCAGTTTCTTCGCACCAGTAGGTACGGCAATTGGGAAGTCTAGCAACAAGAAGGTCGCGGGTTCAAAGAGTATATCAGTGTTGGTGGCTTCTTTAACGAGCTTGTGCACCTCTTTCCAAAATTTAACTAGGCGGGGGCACCCCAACCAGATGTGCATAACTGTTCCTTGGTCCCCTTTGCATCTCCAACATGATGGAGACGTGTGAGGGTATTGTTTATGTATACGGGTTGGGACCATGTACCACCTATATAGCGTTTTCCGGTGCTGTTCCAGTAGCGGGGCTGATTTAATCAACTTCTTCGTGGAGGATATAATGTGTTTCCATTCGATTTCGGGAACTTTGGTACCTAGGTCCGAGTCCCAATGTAGTGCTTGTGATGATTTGTGGAAGGGTGTGTATGTTTGGAGAGTTTTTAACAGTCTGAGAGTGGTCTGAATGTGGGTGGCGTTTTCCCCGATATGCCTATTTTCTCCCAGGTAGAGGTTTCCCCCGGGATCTGGTGGAACAACGTTTTCGCCTTGGTTCGTGTGTTGAAAAGGGATTGGAGTTGGATGTGTGAATTTTGTGATGTTTGTGGGATGTTGTAGGTGGATCGGAGCCTTGTGAAATCTATTAGCTTACCTGCTTCACAAACTTGTGACAGGTGTGATCAGCACGGTTTTATGAAGCACAGGTCATGTCAAACTAACTTGATTGCGTTCTACGAAGAAGTAAGTAGAAGTATAGATCAGGGTGTTGCAGTGGATGTGATCTATTTGGATTTTGCCAAGGCATTTGATACAGTTCCACACAAAAGATTAGTGTTCAAACTCAAGGAAATCGGTCTCGATGAAAAGGCTTGTTCTTGGGTAGAACATTGGCTTAAAAACAGAATACAAAGAGTTGTCGTTAATGGTAAATTTTCAAGCTGGACAGAGGTGGCAAGTGGTGTCCCTCAGGGGTCTGTTCTGGGACCCCTTCTATTTAACATTTTTATAAATGATCTTGAAGACAGCATTGAAAGTCATGTTTCAGTGTTTGCAGATGACACAAAACTTTGTAAAATAATACAATGTGAGCAAGATATTACTTTGCTGCAAAAGGATTTAGATAGACTGGAGGACTGGGCACTCAAATGGCAGATGAAATTTAATGTTGAAAAATGCAAAGTTATGCACTTCGGCGTAAAGAATACACAAGCAACGTATACCCTTAATGGAAGCGAATTAGGGATAACAACACACGAAAAGGACTTGGGAATTGTTATAGACAACAAACTATGCAACAATGTGCAATGTCAATCAGCAGTGGCCAAGGCCAGTAAGGTATTGTCATGCATGAAAAAGGGCATTCATTCTCGGGACGAGAATATCATTTTGCCTCTCTATAAATCACTGGTAAGACCACATATTGAATATGCTGTGCAATTTTGGGCACCTGTTCTAAAGAAGGATATCATGGCACTAGAAAAAGTGCAGAGGCGGGCTACAAAATTAATAAAAGGAATGGAACATATCAGCTATGAAGAAAGGTTAACAAATTTAAACCTATTTAGTTTAGAAAAACGTCGCCTGAGAGGGGATATGATAACATTATACAAATATATTCGGGGCCAATACAAACCATTGTGTGGAAATCTATTCACAAACCGGACTTTACATAGGACACGAGGCCATGCGTTTAGACTGGAAGAAAGAAGATTTCGTCTAAGGCAAAGGAAAGGTTTTTTTACTGTAAGAACAATCAGGATGTGGAATTCTCTGCCTGAAGAAGTGGTTTTATCAGAGTCCATACAGATGTTCAAACAGCTACTAGATGCATACTTGCAAAGACAGAATATTCAAGGATATAATCTTTCAATGTAGGGTAATAACTGCTTGATTCAAGGATAAATCTGACTGCCATTCTGGGGTCAATAAGGAATTTTTTGTCCTAGCTTGTTGCAAAATTGTGCTTCAAACTGGGGTTTTTTTTTTCTTCTCTTTTGGATCAACAGCAAAAAACAGGTGTGAGGAAGGCTGAACTTGATGGACGCAAGTCTCTTTTCAGCTATCTAACTATGTAACTATGTAACTATGTGGGTGATCCCCGTGACCTTCCATGGTGTCGCATGGAATGTTGGGATACAATGGCTTCTATTGGGGTTGCCATTGATAGGGGGTATCCTGTCTCAAAATGCGCTCTGTGTGTTTCCTAGACCTGCAGTGCTAATGAGAGTTGGGCGGGCAGGAGTGGGGTGATTGGTCTGTCCTTCTTATGTAACCACAGCAGGTTTGGGACTTGTAAGGGTATGATGGCCATATTCTCCATCGTCACCCATTGAGGTTGGTTGTCCTTTATCAAATGTGACAATAAGGAGGACAATACTGCGGCTTGGTAATACGTTTTGACATTAGGGAATGCCATTCCCCCTTGTACTATCGGGGCCAGGAGCACGTTTTGTGAGATTCGTGCCCGTCCCTTTCCCCAAGTGAATTGTAGTAGTTTAGCTTGGATGTTTTTGAAGTACGATGGTGGCACTCGTAGGGGGAGGTTTCTAAATAAATATTGAAGCTTCGGTAGTATGGTCATTTTTAGCGCTACTATCTGCTCCAACCAAGTTAGAAATAGCCTGCCCCAGCCCCACAGTATTTTAATACAGTCCTCTCAAACCCTGTTGTAGTTTGCTGGGAACATATCTGTGGCGTTTTTGGTGAATGTCAGGCCTAGATATTTTATGTCATTTTTCCTCCATTTAAATTGATAGTCTTTGTGTAGTCTTGCCAAGACGTGTGGGTCTAGGCGTAGACCCAATGCTTGTGTTTTGGAGGTATTGAGGGAGTAATATGACAGTTTCCCATATTCATGTATGAGTCGCATTATATGTGGTAGAGATTTATCAGGGTGGGAGATGTACAGCAAGATATCATCTGAGAACGCCCCTACTTTTATTTGGCAGCCATGCCAATCTACTCCTGTTATTTCTGCTTGGGTTCTAATCCCTGTGAGTAGTGGCTCCAAGGCCAACACATAAAGCAAGGGGGACAGGGGGCACCCCTGTCGCGTGCCATTAGTTATTTTAAAAGGGTTAGACATAAAACCCGCTTGTAACACCTTCGCAGTGGGGTGAGAGTATAGAGCAAATATTTGTGTAATGAGTTGGTGTGGAAAACCATACCTCTGCAACACCCGGTGGAGGAAGGGCCAACCCTGGCGGTCAAACGCTTTTTCGGCATCCAGTGCTAATAGCAGTCCACCTGGGCCGGACCTCCTCATCCTCTCCAACACGAGAGCCAGCTTCCGGGTATTGTCCAGGCCCTGTCTCCCCAATACAAATCCCGTTTGATCTTCATGTATGAGTGTTGGTAGTATTTTCCCTATTCTAATCGCTAAGATCTTGGCGTAAATCTTAGCATCCGTATTTAACAACGAAATAGGTCTGAAATTCTTACATTGGTCTGTGGGTTTCCCCGGTTTGGGTATGGTCACTATCGTTGCCAAGAGCATCTCAGGTGGGAGTACCCCTGTGTCCGTGGCCTTCTGGAACACCTGTACTAGTCTGGGGCCCAGCACGTCTGCAAACGTTTTGTAGTATATATTAGTAATCCATCTGCCCCTGGGGATTTCCCTGTAGGGAGATGTTGTATAGTGTTTAGGACTTCATTTAGGGTGATGGGCTCGAGTAGGGCATTCATTTGGTCCCTGTCTATACTGGGGAGAGGGAGCCGGTCCAAATATGCTTGGATAGCGTTCTCATCTAAGGGGTGATCTCCCAAATTATACAGGTCAGAGTAGTATTTTGCGAACTCTTGGGTGATATCTAGGGGGTTTTGTATTTTGACCCCATCTGGGCCTTGTAAGTACGTTATGTTTGACGCAGCCAATTTCTCCCTCAACCGGTTGGCCAGGTGTTTTGTCGCTTTCCCGCTATGGTGGTATGTGTTTGCCTTCATTCTATGAAGGAAAGATACAGTTTTGGCTGCCTGTAGCTGGTGTAGTTGGTTGGTCAGAGATTAAATTCGGTTTGCGAGGGTTGGGGAGGGGGATTGTTTGTTTTCGGCAGTGAGGACCGCTAATTGCTTTTGGCACTCAAGCATAGAGGTTTGTCTTTGGTTTTTGAGGTAGGACAAGTGCCTAATAAATAGGCCTCGTGCTACGGCTTTGTATGCTATCCACACCGTCTGTTCTGATACCTCCCCAGTGGAATTCGTCTGAAAGTAAGCATTGAGCTCAGTTCTCATTTGTTTCGTGATGTCATGGTCTTGAAGCAACGAGTCATTCATTCTCCAAGTCCCCCGCCCCTTAAACTGAAAAGAGTCATGTAAATCCAAGTATACCGGGCTATGGTCTGACCAAGTGATTTCACCTATAGAGCAAGTAGGGACTTGTGCTAATGTGGGTTGATCTACGTAAGAAGTATCTGTACGAGTATACGTGTTGTGTGCTGTCGAGTGAAAGGAGTAGTCTCTTTCCCCCGGGTGCAACACCCTCCAACTATCATAGAGGTTGTGAAGCATGAGCAGTTTGGACACTGCCTTGCACATGGATTTCATGGTTGTCTGTCTCATCCCCTGAGGTAGAGCAGTCGTGTCGACTTCTGGAGAAGTGAAAAAATTAAAGTCTCCGCAGAGCACCAGCCTACCTTGTCTATATTTTTCTATTTCTTGTAAAAAACGTCTGAGGTATTTTTCTGTCCCAGTGTTTGGGAAGTAGGCAGATACCAAGGTATATTGGGCATTATTAAAAAGGCCTACTAGTATGACATATCTCCCTTGGACATCTACTAACTTCGTCTGTTCCTGAAACGCCACATCTTTGTGTATTAAGATGGAGGCCCCTTTTGTTTTACTCTCTGATAGAGCATGATATTGATTTGGGTATAATTTGGTAAAGATTTCAGGGGTCCTGGTGTTTTTAAAGTGCGTCTCCTGGATACAGGCGATATCAATCCCCTGTTCTTTTAGTTCCTGTAATTGTAGTCTTCTTTTACCTGGGGTGTTCAGCCCCTTGACGTTATAGGTCAGTAATTTCATTCTGGGGTGTTAGTTGGAAACAGTGTGCTTTGTCGGGTCGGCTTTTGTCTCTCTGAAATTGTGTTAGGTTACTGCCATTATTCTTAATTGGGGGGTGTACACAGTGTGCGCTGCGATGAAGTCGTAAATTGTGACCAGTCAGGGGGTGAGGGGAATAAGTAGAGGGGAAAATTGGGGTTAAAAGAACAAGTGGGTAGGTTACCCATTTCGGCTCCATGGAGTGGGGCCGTACCCCGCTGCCTAGTATATAGGCGCGGCTATCGGGGGGGTGGAGGTGAAGTCGGCTATTCTCTAGGTTGTTCACCATAAAAAAACGTGAGCAGTATTAACTTACAACTGCGATAACCAACAATATGTGTAAAGCATTTCTAACATTCCATTCGCTACCCTCTACATACATGTACTCTATAGTAGCATAGTTTATGAGGTATAGTTCTTATTACTGTTCAGCCCCCGGTAGGGGGTTTAGTACCGCTAATCGGGCAGAGTAGGTTCTAGCCAGCAACAGCGCTGCTTATTATGCCTTGCGCATGTTCTCAGGCAAATATCAACTATTAGTACATATCATATATGAGAGTGTAAACAAGTATGCTCTTGGGGGCGTGGCCGAACCGTCGATGAGCCTAGACGTGCTTCAATAGAGCTCCGCACCCATCGCGCCTTTAAGCCCACAAAAGCGACCTAAATCGACCTTAAATTACCCCACAAAGGGTCCCCCAACATGGAGAGGAGGATCCCCACGAAAAAAGGGAAAAAAAACGCGGACTCCGGGGGCTCCGTCCTCGACCACTTCGCCATGCAGCGGCATGGTCGGACGGGAAGCCAAGATGGCGACGGAGGATCCCCGCGCACCCCGACTCGGGCCGACACTGAAGCATCGACTATTGAGCAGGATACAGTCCTGGCCAAACTGGCTGAAGTCAGGGCTTTCCTGGCTGGCGAAATAGCCAAGTCGACGGCCGTGCTTCAGGCGGACATAGGGGCCTTGGGAGAGCGCACTGCAGCCCTGGAGGACCGCATGGATACCACCGCACGTGCCCACAACGATGTAGTCGACAGGGTGAACCGGATGGCAGCTCATATGGTCGAAACTGACCTGGCACTGGAGGACATGGCAAACAGATCCCGGAGGAACAACCTCCGCCTTAGGGGGCTCCCTGAAGTGAGGGACGAAAATCTGCGGGAGATCCTGCTTTCCCTCCTCCGGCCTCTCCTCCCTGGCCTCCCTGAAGAGCAGTGGCACATCGAGCGGGTGCACAGAGCCCTGCGAGCTCAGAGGGCTGACACTAACACCCCGAGGGACGTCATCGTGCGCTTCCTATACTTTGGCACTAAGGAGGCCCTTATGAAAGCAAGCCGTGATGGGCCCATCCGGCACGATGGGGCAGCTATCTCCCTCTACCAGGACCTGGCACCATCTACGCTGCAACGCCGGAGGGAGTGGCGGCCGATCACGGAGGCCTTGAGAGGAGCAGGCCTGAAGTATGCCTGGGGCTTCCCTTTTAAGCTGCTGGTGTTCCGGGGAGACCGGGCACACGTTTTGTCACCGGGTGGCGACCCTCAACGTTTCCTGCGGAACCTTGGAGTGCAACCGCCCCCAGAGCTCCCTGATGTATCCCTGTACTTCGATGATCTCCCTCAGCTGCCGAACGACTGGAGTGCTGCTGGATCCAAGGGCCACCGCTGACGACCGGAGGGTATTGTATGTCTCTCACACCATACTCTGTGGACCCCAGCCTTTTGGGACCGGCCCCGGAGGGATGTCTTTTTTGCATCCCACTTGGGGTGGGGGCCTCGGGGGGGGTCTACATGGGCCGGGGTGGTTGTCACCTCCCAGTTGGGTCGGGGAGCGGGATGTGGGGCTGGGGTCCTTGCAGAGCGTTTGAAGCTCTGGATGGGTCCGGATCCGAAGTGCTTCCCTTACACCCCTTCTGTTTTTAATTATCCCTATTAACCTGCTGGATTCCTTCTTACGACTACTTATTACCCCCAGTTGACTGTTCGTTCTTAGTTTTTTGATCGCCACTTCTGTCACGGAACGGAGGGTTTTTGGCCACCCGGGAGCCCCTCACTTGGTTTGGGTGGGATTAGGGCAGGGTGCTTCCCAAGGCGCGATTTTCTACAGCGGACTTAGTGTGCTGGAAAGTAGGCACAAGTCTACCTTGCAACTCGCTACAGCCCTGACTGTCCCTATATAATGCACCACCGGACTGGTGCTGTACCGGCTATGAGTATTGTGAACGTCATGCCAATGTGTTGCTAAGTCGCCTATGTGATGTATTCACTGTATCTCCCCCTTTGCACTCGCCTCCCCCCCCTCTCTTCTCCCCCCCCTCTCTCCTCCCCCCCCTCTCTCCTCCCCCCCTCTCTCCTCCCCCCCCTCCCCCCTCTCCCCCCTTTCCTCCCCCCTCTCTCCTCCCCCCCCTCTTACCCTCCCCCCCTTTCCTCCCCCCTCTCTCCTCCCCCCCTTTCCTCCCCCCCTCTTACCCTCCCCCCCCTTTCCTCCCCCTTTCCTCCCCCCCTCCCCTTTCCTCCCCCCTCTCTCCTCCCCCCCTCTTACCCTCCCCCCCTTTCCTCCCCCCCTCCCCCCCCTTTGGATTCAATGTATGTATGCTTCAGAACAGTGTTCATGTACACTTCTCCTCCAACATAGTCGTACATGCCTCTGGAAACATAGAGGACATGTAAACTGTAGTGGTTAAAAAAAAAAAAAAAAAACAACAAAAAAAAAAAACATGCATATATACATATAATGACTTGAAAATCCCACAAAAAAAAAAAAAAAAAAAAAAAAAGAAAAGGGGAAAAATAATAATAAAAATGGAAGACAAAAGTTAAAAAGGGACTAACCAGGGGGGCTTCACATCTATAAGTTTATCTCCACTATTGCAAACCGCTCAAAGTCTTTATGTTTAATAGTTAATCAACGTAAGAAAACGAAATAATAAAAAATAATAAAAATAAAACAGTAAAACTCAACATAAAATTAAGAAAAAAAAAACAAAAAAAAAAACATAAAGGGGTACTGATATGAGTAGGATGAGGAAATCTGTGGATAGACATCAAGAGGATTAAAACTAAATTTTGTATATGGTTTCTGTCATTGCCTTACGTTGTATGGTGCTCTAGATTTCGCGTAATTATAGAGTCTGGGGGACGTCATAATATCCCTTCGAATTACAGTTTTTGTAAATTACTGATGCATATCCTTTTACTGCTTTCTGGTAATCGGGCTAGACTCGGCCTATATTAATAATGTTGACATGAACCCTAGTGGTGCCTCTGGCGTGTGGGGGGGTGGGCGCCTTGCCCCCATTTTTATTTTTCACTCCTCCGCACTGCTGGGTTTCTCCTTTGGGGGTTGTGGCCGCCCATGGGATGATCTCGACGCTGAGTGCCCTGTTCCCCCCCCCCGCATGGCAGTGGTACTTCTTTCATTTGTAGACCGCGTTGTGCGGTTGATTCCTCCGATTCACCAATGTTCTTCCGCTATATTCTCTGTCCCCATTGTCTGGCCTATGTGTATATCTCTGTTTTGTGTTTTTATTTCAACTGGGTATTCTGTTTTCAATTTTAAGTATTACTTGCGGTGTGATTCCTGTACATGTTGTTATGCTATGGATACTACAGGATTGGGGATGGTTTTAGGCTCTATCTCCAGGGCTCGCAGTCAAGGGCTGGCCCGACCTGACATAGCTAGGGTCCTGGACGGGTGGCGGACGGACTCAGCTTCCTAGGCCCCACTTACGGGGGGGTGGAACGGTGGCGAGTCAAGGGCCCCCAGTGGTGGATCTGCCGATTTTCCTAGACCTCTAACCGGATGGGGTCCTATCTAGGTCTATACAGATTCTAGGGGGCGCGAGGGAGCGGGAGCTCAGGGATCCTTGCTCCCTTATCGCGTTGATCGTGGTGGGAGATGAGGGAACACGCTACCCACAACACACTGGCTACTAGTGAGACCAGTGCTTCTCTGCATCCGACTAGATTTGGATGTCTTGGTTCTTCTTTTTCTTTCCTTCTTTTCTTCTTCTCTTTCCTTGTTCTCTCTCCAAGAGGCGCGGATCTGGGGGGCGGGGGGTGCGGGGGGATCTCGGCGGGGTCGCGTGATTCGGAAGGTCCAGGTGCCCGGCAGCGGGGATGGCCTGATACATGATGGCACTTAAAATCACTACATTGAACGTTAAGGGCCTCAACGCTCCTAGGAAGCGTCGACTCTTATTCAGGGAACTAAAGAGGCTACACACAGATATAGCATTTATACAGGAAACACACCTACCTAAGCAGGCCAAGTTTGGTCTGAAGGACCATGTCTTCAAAGGATCCTATGAAGCTAGATCGTTTCGCAAACGCAACGGCGTGGCCATTCTTGTCAGAAACAGCTGCCCTTTTAGGAAAGTGGTCCAAGAAGCAGACCCGGAGGGTCGGTATATCATAGTCTCGGGCGTCTTGCACTCGCATACAATTCATCTCATTAATTTATATGCCCCGAACCAGCCAGATCCGGCCTACTGGAAGACTATCCAAGAGAAGATAGCGGCATTGCCCTACGGTATGATTTATGTTGGAGGGGATTTCAATGCGACTCCGTGCCCGGCCGTGGACAGGAGCACGCGGGACGGAACCCCGAGATCCCACGGCAGAGGGAGCCAAGACCGACTGCTCAACCGGTTTTTGACGGACACTGGTTTGGTTGATGTTTGGCGCGCTCACCACCCGGGAGACACAGAATACACGTACTACTCAGCGCCGCATGGCACGTATTCTAGGATCGATCTCTTCTTAACTAATGTAGTGGGAATGCCCAGGATACTCGACTCGAGAATCGGGGATATTTCATGGTCGGACCACGCAGATTTGACCATTTCCTTGGGCAACCTCTGCGTGGCCTCTCCATGGAACTGGAAGTTAAACGCGTCCTTATTACAAGACCCCGCTTTGAGGGAGCAGATCCGGCAGGAAATACTGGAATATTTTGAAGCAAACGATACCCCGGACGTTCATGTGAGCACGATCTGGGCAGCACATAAGGCTGTGATCAGGGGATCTCTCATCAAGTTGGCTACCAGACGAAAGAAACAGAAACATTCTAGATTGGAAACATTGCTGGGACGGCTGAGGACCCTTGAACTAAAACACCAAACGGCCCCTGACACAGAGACTTACGAGCGATTGGAGGCGGTTAGGAGGGATATTCGGACTTTACTGCTAGATGATGCGGCACGCTCCATGGTGTGGTCGAGGCGGACTTTTTACGAAAAATCCAACAAAATGGATTCACTCCTAGCCAGGACTCTGCGTCCCAAACAGGATCGTACGCACATAACAGCAATAAGACACCCAGATGGCACGACCAGAACAAGGCCAGACGAGATTGCTCGGGTTTTTGAGAACTTTTATAAGCAATTATACAACCATACTCCAGATAAACAGACATATGATGAAACTGAAGAAAGGACCATACTCGAATATCTCGATAAGCTCGGGATGACTAAACTCAAGAGGGAAACAGTGAGTGTTCTTGCTGCTGATATCACCGAGGAGGAAGTTTATAAAGCCATTTCCGACTTGAAAGGCAACAAGGCACCGGGACCAGATGGCTTCGATGGCTCCTATTATAAAATTTTTAAGGAAGAACTAGCGCCTCCACTGACTAGGCTCTTTGCCGCTCTCAGGCAGGGGGATCAGCTGGATCCGACCATGGCCCTCGCTACTATCGTTTTGATACCCAAACCAGACAAGGACCCCCTTGCACCTGAACATTACAGACCTATCTCACTGATCAACCATGATCTTAAGATCTTAGCGAAAATACAAGCAGAAAGACTGAATCCGTTGCTGACCTATCTGGTCCACGCCGACCAAGTGGGTTTCATTCAGGACAGACAGCTATTTGAAAATACTCGGAGGAACATCGACCTGATCTGGAAGCAAGCTACCTCAAAAATGCCGACGTTAGTGGTAACTATCGACGCAGAAAAGGCTTTTGATAGGGTGAGGTGGCAATTTTTGTTCACGGTGCTGAAACATCTGGGGTTCCCGGACGAATACATAACAACCACGAAGGCTATGTACCACGACGTACGGGCACAAGTACAGATTACAGGAGCCCCTATGACGCCATTTCGGCTATATAACGGAACCAGACAGGGTTGCCCACTCTCCCCCCTTCTATTCGTGCTAGCACTGGAACCACTACTCCAAGCTATAAGGCAACATCCGAACATAAGGGGTGTGCGGGTGGGAAATAGTGAATTCACTGTATCGGCGTACGCCGACGATGTCCTCCTTACCATCACCAACCCCTTGGATTCTATGGCTGCTCTACAAGAGGTCATAAGGGAGTATGGCGCGAAATCGGGTTATAAAGCCAACATGGAAAAGACCAGTGCAATGCCGATTCACATGCCAGATACCGACGTACACCGCATCCGAGAGACCTACGGACTTCGAGTGGAAAGGGAGGCCTTGAAGTACTTGGGCATTCAACTTACGGCTGACCCACTACGCCTATACTCCGCTAATTATGACCCCATGCTTCGAACATTGACTGGAGATTTAGAGAAGTGGACGGACAAGCCAATCTCCTGGATCGGACGGATCAACTCGGTTAAAATGAACGTCCTCCCACGTATTCTGTTTTTATTCCAGGCTTTACCTATTCGAGTTACAAAAACCCAATTGACTCCGTTACAAAGATCAATAGGTGAGTTCATATGGCAGAATAGGAGACATAGGATATCTAGACAGGTCCTATACAGACGTAAGGATAGAGGGGGATTGGGCCTACCGAACCTATATTTCTACTATTTAGCTGCCCAGTTGACACAGGTAGCGATGTGGCACTCTTCGCCGGAAATGAGGCGGTGGGTGGAGATAGAATCCGAGATAACGGGGTGGGACGTCCCCCATTTTACCATGTGGGTCCCGAAGGACCATAGGCCTCGGATACGGGCACTTTGCCCGTCCATTCAAAATTCACTCCGCATTTGGGACGAGAACGGTCGCAAATACGGACTGGCATCATCCCCCTCCCCCTTAACCCCGATACTCCGGAATAGGGAATTTCCGCCGGGAATGGCTCCTAGAGAATTTCAGAATCTGGAAAGATTAGGGTTGCAGCGGATTCATCAACTTTACCATAATGGGCAGATAGTCCAATTCGCAGACCTTCAGCGAGAATCCCACTTAACACCAACGGACTTCTTTCGCTATCTTCAGATTCGGGACTTTGCTAGAAAGCCCCACATAAAGGGAGCTGCGCAAGCAGGGTTGACATTCTATGAGAAATTATGCCGAGCTGGAACCGTCCCCAAGGGTATGATAACACACTTGTACGCCCACCTTAGCACGGAGAACAAAGAATGGGGCCGTTTGGCCTACGCTGCCCAGTGGGAGGCGGATCTGGGAGAAGTTTTGGAAGGAGTGGAATGGCAGGAAATGTGGGAAGCTAACAAAAGTTCATCCGTTTGCGTCACCCTCCAAGAACAAACATGGAAGACCATGTTCCGCTGGTATACCACTCCTGTCAAACTCTATAAGATGCGCAAACTGGATACGGATGATTGCTGGAGGGGATGTGGTACCAGGGGTACGTATCTCCACATGTGGTGGGAATGCCCGAAACTACGCAACTTCTGGAAGGCAGTTGAAGGCCTATTGACGCAGACCTTTAACAAGCCCCTACTATTAGACCCGTGGGTATACCTACTGAACAGATCCATTGACGGATGGACCAAAAGGGAGCAGACTCTTGTCCACAAAATAACCCTTGGGGCTAGACGAACTATTGCCACAGCTTGGCTCTCTCCTGCAGGGCCGGAGATTTCGGGAGTGATATCTAGGATTCGAGACTGCCGACTGATGGATGATCTGACAGCACGAGTGAAGGGGACGACGGAGAAATTCATAAAACTTTGGGAGCCCTGGGATAATAGTTTAGCAGGATCTACGTAGACGGACCATATACATCAGTATGATGGGGTTTGGAGAGCCCTGGGGTTTTTTCCGTCCCGCGCTGGCCCAGGCTGGTCGTCCCGCTCTTGCCGCGCCCCGGTTCCGGCGCCTCGCCTCATTTCTCTCTTCTCTCTATCTGGACTTTTTCCTTTTCTCCTTCTTCTTCGACCACCCTTATTTCTCGGTTCTCGAGCGATGGGGGTGGGTCTCTCTTTATAACATAGGTCTAATTCTATCTTATTCCTTATTTTGCCTGCCTTACCAACATCTCCTCAGGTGCGATCGGTGTGATAAGGGAAGGTGGAGACCTGATATTATCCGGTTCCCTTTCCTACTAAGCCCCTTAGGGGACGACTTAGAATTGCCTGAGACTTATAAACAACCTTCATTGAGAGCCAGTTGACTTAGATGACCCAAACGGGGAAGCCAGGGGTGGTTTTGCATTTGCTATCAGTTCGCTTCTCGAATCACCACCGTTAGCTACTACCCACCTGACACGTAGCTTTATGTACTTGTGCCTCCTGTCGAATCGAACACCGGGGACTTAAACCAAAACATATTAGACTGATACCGAATCCCCGATGGGAGGCGGGTGGAATGGAAGTTAGGGTTAGGCGTGTCTTGTAGACAGATATCGATTAAGATTGCTTCTGGTTAAGAATGCTCTTTTACGCTCAGGCTTCTGCGCAGGCCACACGGTCATATTGTTTCTGTTTTGACAACTGCGGGCAAGAGTAGGGAATTTGAATACTGAAGCCATATAAAAAACACAAAATCCTCGATGGGGAGCAAGTTGTATAGCATTTACAAGGGGGCTTGTGATATGGGCATATTTTCATTATTACGTTCACAAAACTGTTCTTTTGTACTTTGGCTTCTGCGCAAGCCTTCGAATTGTCTAATTCTTGCCTTACCCATCGTGTGCAAAAATAAAGAATTAAAAAAAAAAAAAACAAGTATGCTCTTGCAATAACGACTCTAACGGAGCTATTCATCTATCTATCAACTGTTATATACATTGTATAGTTACGTATGTCGTTAGGAATGTTCAGTTCTCATTGTGTTGTCCACTCCGGGGACATCTGCGGAACTTTAGCTGCTTTTGCTGGGTGCAAGTTCTGGATCGGGATTCCCCATTCTTTCAGCTTTTGGACACCTTGTGCCACTGTAGTGACGGGGTGTATTGCGTCATGGTGAGAAATTAAAAGTTTAGCTGGGTAGCCCCAGCGGTAGTTCACATTGTGTTCCCGCAGGGCGGAGGTAACCGGTCCCATTGTTTTCCTGAAGTGTAGCGTGTCCGCTGAGAGGTCCGCGAACATCTTTATGGAGTTGTAGGCTTCCGACATATCCGCCTTTCTGCTAGCTTTCATTTCCTCTCTTTGGCGTGGAAAAAATGTATCCTCGCAATTACATCTCATGCTGCTGTTGTGGGCAAGTGTTTCGGTCTGCGTAGCCTGTGTGCTCTATGATGAGCTGGTCCGGATGGGTTTCTGGTGTGAGGCTCTGGAACAGATCCAACAAGTAGTTATGCAGTTCCGTATTTGGTACAGATTCCGGGATTCCCCGGAACCTGAGGTTATTCCTCCGAGCTCTGTCCTCCATGTCTGCTAATTTTAATCTGTGTGTTTCTAGGGAGTCATCCAGTTCCTGCTTTTTATCAGCTAGGCTGTTGTGTGCTACCGCATACTCATCCATCTTTGTTTCTATCTGGGAGGTGCGGTTGCCAATGTCTTGTATGTCCTTTTGAAGTTCAGCTGTCAGTGCTTGGAGCTGTTTTTTTATATTTTGTTGGATAGTATCCGATAATTCTGCCATCATTTCACGGATTGCTCCCATTGTCAGAGGCTGTTCGTTTGCTGTATGCGCTGGGGATGCCTGAGGTGAGGGGGAGTGTTCCCACCTGTTTTGTCCGCCGCCATCTTGCTCCTCACTCTGCTTGGAGGCCGCGGTCTCTGTGAGGAAGAATGAGGCTCGGTCTGTCTTCCCAGCCTTTGTTTTTTGGCGCTGTGACATGGTGGGAGGTTGCCCAAGAGAATTTGTGCGGTTCTCGCTCGGTGTTCCGCTTATCTGTCGCTCTGCATGGTTTTCTTGCCGGGAGCTGCTTCTACATGCGGCTGTTCAGCTCTGGCGGTAAGCCACGCCCCCAACTTTGTACCTTTTGAGTTAGTTTTCTTTACTTGGACCTGGAGTACCTGGAGTGTAGGAATTACCTGGAGTGTAGGAATTATTACATGTAAAACTGAGAAAAAAATCTGTTTCCTTTAGCCCCCCCCCCTATTTTAAAAGTATAATCTTCCTCTTTATTGTTGCGTTAAGTATTCTGATAGGTATCAAAAAAGAAAGCCATATTTCTCCTTTAAAAATTTATTTATAATATATATGGATGTACTAAAACAGAAAGGGGGAAATTTTAGCAGAAGGCATGGCAAAAGTGTCAAAGGCCTTGGACACACAAATGTTGCATCTCAAAAATGCATTAATGCTATTGTGTATTCAAGTGCAATTTCCCTCTTTCTCATTTATTGCACCAAGCAGCACTTGGAACTCCCGAAGTGGTTCAAAGAGGCACTTCGAATTCCTGAAGTGGTTAAAAGGGGCACTTCGAACTCCCGAAGCGTTTCGAAGCACCATTCGAACACGTGGCGACGGCCATCTTAAGCCGCGAGCTCAATGAGCTTTTTTTTGGTTGTCGAGTACATGGAACTTAAATCAGACACTCGACGGCACGAACACCGCTAACTATTTACCTTCCACGAATGTTCGGCTATTCGAGCAGGAGTCGAACAGTGTTCGGTAAGACTAAACTCCTGAACGAGAGACATAAACTGAGACTACTCCCGAAGCTATTCGTTCGGTATTTTATATTTCACTTCGAATCCCCAAAGTAGACCGACCGCACAGCCTGGTTCTCTAGAACTGTTTTGGGCATGGGACCATGCGTGCGGTCCGTCAAAATGTGACTTCCATAGAATTCCTGAACCCCTAAACGGATCTGGGTGATTTTTGGATATGTTGGTCACCCAGATCAGGGCTATCAGGGGATGAATCAGGCATTGGTGGGGATATTATGTGTTTTGGGTACTATTGGGATTTTATAAAAATGTGTTTTTTTTCTGCCTGGAGATAATTGAGGTTAATACAGTATCTGACTCAATTATCTACCAGGCAGAGGGGAGGGATTGTATTTTTGTATATGGGAGTGTCATGCATTTAATCACTATTGTTATTGGTCTGTGATTTTGTGTTGTAGTCCCCCACAAGGTCCATGTGGGAGCGCCTCTTGCATGGGTACATGCATATAAGGCCAGTTGTGGATCCCAATAAATGAGTTCCAGTTTACCCTCAACACAGAGCCTTGTCTCATGCTTGTAGGGGAAGCTATGCCAGCTATAATCCCTGCTCTTGGAATTGTTCTTTGGATTGCTATAATCACTAGCTCTTATAAGAGCTGTTCTGTCTATAGTCTCTGGAGTAGGAGAGCTTCCCCCACTGTAAGCTGGATCCTGGTGTTGGGTCCAGGGTGGGTGGAGGATGGCGAGACCCTAGCCAAGCTGTAACGCTGGAAGTGGGGACTGCGGTGCTGATGGTGTCTGGTGGAGTGCTTTGAGTCCTCTGTGAGTACTAGGAGCATTGATTGGTGGAGACACCCGGTCAGGGTGCCAGGCGGTCCGTCACACATTCCTTCCTTTGTTAATTGCTTTATTTATTTATTTTGGACATGGAAGGCAGGTGTATGGGAAAACCCCTTGCCACCTCTTTACATAACATACTATCCATCTCTCTGTCCCTCTCCTAGTTTCATTCCATTTATCTGGATGAGAGACCCTCTATGATACTTTTATTTTAAAAATTCTAAATTATCGATCCAAGTATCCCAATATTCTATTTGCGTGTAACGGTTTTCTAAGCTCACTAAAGTGCCTCTTATCATTTTTGCTTGCCATATTACTTGTGCTAACACTTCTCTTGTGGATGGAATTTGTACATTTTTCCAATTCCGTGCTATCAATAATCTGGCTGCTGTAATGATGTGTAAAATTAACATTGAATCCTATATCTTAATTTCTGACTTATTTAAATTTAATAAAATTATTCCCAGATCCATTGTTAATTTATTTCCTGTCATAGTCAATAAGTGTAATTATATATTTCCAATAAATATATATTGGTTGGCAATACCACCATATATGTAATAAAGTGCCTTTATCAATATTGCACCGCCAACATCTATTGGATGCATTTGGATATATTTTATTTATAGGATTCGGTGTCAAGTACCATCTATCCGAAAGTTTAAACTGTAAATTTGTCAAATTTAAGCAGTGGACGTGTTTGTATAATTTATAAAAATAACTTTTCCAAACTTCCTCATCTATTTGTATATGAAGATCTTTTACCCAATTTTCAATTCCTCCGGTAGGTTTATCATGTCTTAACTTATATAAGACTTTAACAGATTTAAACAGCATATTTTTACAGTTTTTTTGTTCGACAAGTTGAATAATCCTGTCTATTTTACACTCTCTATTCTTCATCATATAGAGACAAACCCTTTAATTCTAAGGTAGTTAAAGATATCCTTCGTTAGGATACAGAATTCCTCACTTATTTGTTGGAAGGGCTTGATTTTATAATCCACTGTAATTTCTATGATTTTATTTATTCCCTTGTTCTTCCAAGAGTTGATTTTAATATTATCTAGCATGTCATTAATCACTGAGATTGGTAGAGCATCTATTATTCTGTTCTTTAATCCAACTTTTTTTCTAAATATATCCCACCAACCTGTTAAATCTCTAATTACATGTGATTTGGATCTTGCCTCAGTTATAAAGTTTTTGTTGAGATCTAAAATCCAGAATAGAGAGGATAGATTATCTACCCCTGTACAGTCTTTCTCTATTGAATACTATTTTTCTTTTTCTGCGGATGTATTCTGTGATAACATTTTGTGAAACAGTCTACTGGCCTGATAACATTGATGGATTTCTGGGCAACTGAAACTTCCATCTTGTCTTATCCTGGCTACATTTTTAATTTTTGCTCTTGGTTTCTTTCCACCCCAGACGAATAAAAAAAAAAAAAAAGAAGATGCATGTAACATTAATAACCAGTTTTCAGAACAGTTAAGAGGGATCATTCTCAACAAATAGAGCCATTTTGGTAGATATAAGCCCTTAGTATATTGATTCTGCCCAACCACGAGAATCCCAACCCCCTCCAGTCCTGTAAGTTTTTATTGGTTTGTTTTAATAAGGGTAAGAAATTAGCTTCTATTAACTTTTTTTTACGTCTGATGCAATGGTTATACCTAAGTATTTCAAACAATTTGTTTCCTTTGGTAGTCCAAAACTTTTTGTAAGGAGATTAACTGATCTCTTACTCATATTCTTGGCTTTGACTGCTGATTTGTCTAAAATTATTTTATAACCCAATGTTCTAGAGTACCTATTTATATATATATATATATATATTTATATTTATTGTTTTATTATGTGGAAATTTGTAACATTCATGTGTGAGATACCCCAAAGGCAATTCTCCAACATGGTGAAACCATTAAACACAAGTTAGAACATACACATTTTTCAAATTTATATCAGAAGGAAAAAAAGAAAATAAATAAATTAATTCATTAAATAAATAAATAATATATACCGAAGAGGAAAAAAAAAAAGAAATACACATCAATATAACTACTTAAGCAAAAGCGTACTGGCAATATATTCTAATATAGCCATTGTATAGCGTTAAACACCGAGAGGTTCCACATAGAGTACAACACTCAGTAAAAACCATCCTACACGTGGTGTGTCCTTCAATCACGCTACAGTCATCTAATGCTAGCCGCTATCGAAATAGTTCATGCTAAGGATTCCCAGAGTATAGCTGTTACATTGATAGACATAATCCCAAGAGAAAGGAAAAAAAAATTATAATAAAAAATAGATTACATTTCTGAGACTCGATATGGGTCACAGTCTTTATTGTCATGTATACTGTCTATTTGTCCAGGCTAACCATAGTTTAACCATATTTCTAGTAGCAAAGAAGGGGTTTGATTCCATCTTATGCTGATATTCTATTTGCTCCATAATATTATGCCATATTAATGGGATTGAGGATTTCCAAGCCCTAGCTATACATATTTTAATGGCAAAAAATATGTAAGTCAAAAGGTATTATTAATATTTATCTTGTGAAGGAAAACCAATATTGAAGAGGAAAAGTTGGGGGCTAATTTCTTTTATCTCCTTGAAAATAGAGTTAACGAGACCAAGCATTTGGGTTTTTATGTTGTTAAGACCCTGACACTCCCACCATATATGGTAAATAGTTTCTAGAATATACAGATGATATTTTGTAGAGTCTAGCCGGTACCATATACCATCTATATATTATCTTTAGATGTGTTTCATAGAGAGAGACGATGTGTATACAACGCTTCACTAGGAGTGTAGCTTTAGTCCATTCCAAAAGTGAAAAGGATTCCCCAATATCTCGTTCCCATTTGGTAAAGGAGGTAACATGAAGATCTTGTTCCATTGATTCAAACAATTTAATAAATCTAGAAATCCCCCCCTTCTTTTTATATAATACAATAAGAGGATTAACATTGTGATCTTTAAGTATAGTCCGAGATAGTAAAAAAAAATTAATCCTTAAATATTGAAAAAGATCTCTAGGGGAAAGATTATATTTTTCTTGCATTTGTGTAAATGGGATGGGTTTAAATCCATCCCATAAATCAGAGATCTTCAATATGCCTAGGTGTATCCAAGATTGAACATTTATATTGTCCATTGCATGTTGTAGGACCACTAATGGAACTCTATATAATAATTTGTCTTCCAACTTCAATTTTTTATTTAGGGATTTTGAGGTATTAATCATATCCACCAAAATTCTATTCAAAAATATGTTTGGTATCCAATTCACCTAAATGTAACATACCCATCCAAAAAAGAACAGACAATTTGTGTATGGGGCTATCCTCCTGTTCTAGAGTAAGCCATGATTTATTTCCCTGGTCCTTATCTAACCACTGTAAAAGGTAAGTCGCCATACATGCTTCATGAATTTTATCAACATCTGGAAATGCTATTCCTCCCTTCTGGTAGGTTCTTCGAAGAGTATCAAACGCTATCCTAGGTGGTTTATTTGCCCAGGAAATCAGGATTTGAAAATGGTTAAGAGTACTTTTCCCCAATCTATAAGGAATCGCCCTGAGATAATATATAAATTTAGGTAACAAAAATGCCTTGATCATGTATAATCTTCCCATCCATGAGGCCTCAATCTTCCTCCATTTATCTGCCTGGTGTTGCAAATTTTTAATAGATTTTAATAGATTATCATAGTTTCTTTGTATCATCCTCTCTATATCAGGATATATATATATATATAGGATATTTTGATCCCTAAGTAGCCAATAGTATCTTTTGCCCATAAAAGTTGGAAACGTGTAGTCAGAAGATCTTTCTGAGCCTCAGATAGAAAAGAGGCTAAGATTTGTATTTTTTTCATATTAACCTTATAGTTGGAGAAACTACTATAAATAGATATAACATCCAATACTGACGGAATTGAGACTATCGGATCCGTCAAGATATGGAGGACGTCATCTGCAAAAAGGGAAACCTTGATTTCCCCGTTGAGAGACTTGACCCCCTTTACATTGGTATTCTGTCTGATCAGAGTGGCCAAAGGTTCAATTGTAAGGATATATAACAGGGGAGCCATAGGTCAACCCTGTCTAGTACCGTTTTTGACCTCAAAATGGTCAGACTCAGCAAATGAGTTAATTATTTTGGCTGTAGAACTCCTATATAACAACATAGTTTTGTGTCTAAACTTACCCTCCAGGCCAAATTGGCCCATGACAGATTCAAGGAATCTCCAATTGACTCTGTCAAAGGCCTTCTCAGCATCGAGGGCCATAATGACGGATCCCCATTTATGCTCATTTATTCTGTGTATTAAGTTAAATATCCTACGTGTGTTATCAGTAGTACCTCTACCTCTCACAAATCCAGACTGATCAACATCAATCAGTTCTCCAATTACCTCTCTAAAGCGATTGGACAATATTTGAGAGAATATTTTCATATCTAAATTAATAAGATATATGGGTCTATAGTTAGCAATAAGTGTTAGATCTTTCCCTACTTTAGGTAAAAGGAATAACTGAGGCCAACAACATCTCATTAGGGAAGGGAGTATCCGCGGATACCTTCGTAAACATCTCTAAAAGGATAGGGGAAATACGTCTAGAAAAAGTTTTGTAGAACATTGTTGAGAAACCATCTGGGCCCGGAGCCTTGTTCAGTTTTAATTTATCTATTGCTTCGGTTACTTCTGATAGAAAAAAATGGGGCATTCAGCATTTCCAACCTCCTTTGGTTAATTTTTGGTAGATTAAGATTACTCAAAAATGTATCCATTTCTTCTCTACTCTTCCCTACCTCCTCTAGGTTATATAGGGATTTATAAAATTCTGCAAATGCATTAACAATGTAATTTGGTGACGTCAAGTGTTTATCTCCTACGACGATTTTCTTTATAGATGTATCTTTAAGGTTATTTTTGATTATATTAGAAAGGTCTTTATTTATTTTATTGTTATTATGATACCATCTTTGCTTAAGGAATAATACATTTTTATTGACCGTGTCATAAATTCTATCTTTGATAGTTTCCCTTAAGTTAGCTATTTCTCCAATTAAATCTTTATTCACCATATTTTTATTTTGACGTTCCTTATTTGCCAATTTTATTCTTAATTCTTGCAAAGATTCTTCCTTCTTCCTTTTAACTTCAGAACCTAGTTTAATCAATAATCCCCTTATATAACTTTTAAAAGTACATCATACCATTGCCGTGGTGACTTCTCCATTATCATTAGTAATCAAAAAGTTTTCAATTTCAGAAGACAAAAAATCAAAGTTACACTCTGATTTCACCAGGCTTTCATTAAGTCTCCACCTTGACCTTGATCTAAGACCACCTTTTAACTTAACCTTAATGAATACTGGTGCATGCTCAGACACAACTATAGATCCAATATTGGATTTAATCAGGGCTCGAGTCCTGCAGGAACGCATGGGAACGGCGTTCCTGCACTTTTTCCAAAGCAGGAACGCCGTTCCCGTTCCCAGTCCTGCAGGACCTGCCCTGCTAACTGCACACAGGGGCCATCACACGCGGTGTTTTTTCTCCAGCTCTAATTCTCGCGAGACCCGCGGCTGTCAGAGCGTTGCCACGGGTTACCATGGCAACGCTCCGCACAGGCGAGTCTCGCTAGAGTTAGAGCTGGAGAAGAACACTGCGTGTGATGGTCCCTGTGTGCAGCGGCTGCTTCCCTCCACCGGACCACCAGGCGATCTCCCCCCTCCCTGACAAGGTAAGAAGCAGGGAGGGGGGAATAAAGTAAAAAAAACAAACACATAAAGGTTAAAAAGCAAATGCATCCCCCCCATCATCCAGCACACACACACACATCATCCAGCACACACACACACATAATCCAGCACACACACACACATAATCCAGCACACACACACATCATCCAGCACACACACACATCATCCAGCACACACACACATCATCCAGCACACACACACATCATCCAGCACACACACACACACACACACATAATCCAGCACACACACACATCATCCAGCACACACACACACATAATCCAGCACACACACACACATAATCCAGCACACACACACACATAATCCAGCACACACACACACATAATCCAGCACACACACACATAATCCAGCACACACACACACACATAATCCAGCACACACACACACACATAATCCAGCACACACATCATCCAGCACACACACACACACATAATCCAGCACACACACACACATAATCCAGCACACACACACACATAATCCAGCACACACACACATAATCCAGCACACACACACATAATCCAGCACACACACACACACACACACATAATCCAGCACACACATCATCCAGCACACACACACACACACACACACACACACACACACATCATCCAGCACACACACACACACACATCATCCAGCACACACACACACACATCATCCAGCACACACACACACACACATCATCCAGCACACACACACACACACACACACACACACATCATCCAGCACACACACACACACACATCATCCAGCACACACACACACACACACACACACACATCATCCAGCACACACACACCATCCAGCACACACACACACATCATCCAGCACACACACACACATAATCCAGCACACACACACATCATCCAGCACACACACACATAATCCAGCACACACACACATCATCCAGCACACACACACATCATCCAGCACACACACACACACACATAATCCAGCACACACACACACATAATCCAGCACACACACACACATAATCCAGCACACACACACACATAATCCAGCACACACACACACATAATCCAGCACACACACACACATAATCCAGCACACACACACATAATCCAGCACACACACACACACATAATCCAGCACACACACACACACATAATCCAGCACACACATCATCCAGCACACACACACACACACACACACATAATCCAGCACACACACACACACATAATCCAGCACACACACACACATAATCCAGCACACACACATAATCCAGCACACACACACATAATCCAGCACACACACACATAATCCAGCACACACACACACACACACACATCATCCAGCACACACACACACACACACACACACACACACACACACACACACACACACACATCATCCAGCACACACACACACACACATCATCCAGCACACACACACACACATCATCCAGCACACACACACACACACACACACACATCATCCAGCACACACACACACACACATCATCCAGCACACACACACACACACACACACACACATCATCCAGCACACACACACACCATCCAGCACACACACACACATCATCCAGCACACACACACACATAATCCAGCACACACACACATCATCCAGCACACACACACATCATCCAGCACACACACACATCATCCAGCACACACACACATCATCCAGCACACACACACACACACATAATCCAGCACACACACACATCATCCAGCACACACACACACATAATCCAGCACACACACACACATAATCCAGCACACACACACATCATCCAGCACACACACACACACATCATCCAGCACACACACACATAATCCAGCACACACACACATCATCCAGCACACACACACACACATAATCCAGCACACACACACACATAATCCAGCACACACACATCATCCAGCACACACACACACATCATCCAGCACACACACACACATCATCCAGCACACACACACATCATCCAGCACACACACACATCATCCAGCACACACACACATAATCCAGCACGCACACATATCATCCAGCACACACACACATAATCCAGCACACACACACACACACATCATCCAGCACACACACACACATAATCCAGCACACACACACATCATCCAGCACACACACACACACATAATCCAGCACACACACACACATAATCCAGCACACACACACACATCATCCAGCACACACACACACATCATCCAGCACACACACACATCATCCAGCACACACACGCACATAATCCAGCACGCACACATATCATCCAGCACACACACACATAATCCAGCACACACACACACATCATCCAGCACACACACACACATCATCCAGCACACACACACACACATCATCCAGCACACACACACACATCATCCAGCACACACACACACATCATCCAGCACACACACACACACACATCATAGCCCACACTGACATCATAGCCCCCCCACACACACACACATAATCCAGCAAACAAACACACACACTTCATCCAGCACACACACACTTCATCCAGCACACACACACACACACATCATCCAGCGCAAACACACACACACACATCATCCAGCACACACACACACACACACATCATCCAGCACACACACACACTTCATCCAGCTCACACACACATCATCCAGCACACACACCCACTTCATTAAGCACACACACACACTTCATCCAGCACACACACACACACTCATCCAGCACCCACACACACACACATAATCCATCACACACACACTGCATTCATTATACACAATCTGCACTTACTACAAACACACTACATTCATTATACACACTCTGCACTCATTACAAACACACTACATTCACTGCACACACTGCATTCATTATACACACTCTGCACTCACTACAAACACACTAAATTCACTGTACACACTGCACTCACTACACACACTACATTCACTATACACACTCTGCATTCATTATACACACTCTGCATTCACTACACACACACTACATACACTGCATTCATTATACACACTCTGCACTCACTACAAACACACTACATTCACTATACACACTCTGCATTCATTATATACATTCTGCATTCATTATACACACTCTGCACTCACTACACACTACATTCACTATACACACTCTGCATTCACTACAAACACACTACATACACTGCATTCATTATACACACTCTGCACTCACTACAAACACACTGCATTCATTATACACACTCTGCACTCACTACAAACACACTGCATTCATTATACACACTTTGCACTCACTACAAATACACTGCATTCATTATACACACTGCATTCATTATACACACTCTGCACTCACTACAAACACACTATATTTTTTATTCACACTGCACTCACTAAAACACTCTACACTCACTACAAACACACTGCATTCATTATACACACTCTGTACTCACTAGAAACACACTGCATTCATTAAACACACTATCCACTCACTACAAACACACTACATTCATTATACACACTCTGCACTCACTACAAACACACTACATTCATTATGCACACTCTGCACTCACTACAAACACACTACATTCATTATACACACTCTGCACTCACTACAAACACACTACATTCACTATACACACTCTGCACTCACTACAAACACACTACATTCACTATACACACTTTGCACTCACTACACACTACATTCATTATACACACTGCACTCACTACACACACTACATTCATTATACACACTGCATTCACTACACACACTACATTCATCATACACAATCTGCACTCACTACAAACACACTACATTCATTATACACACTCTGCACTCACTACAAACACACTGCATTCAGTATACACACTCTGCACTCACTACAAACACACTACATTCATTATACACACTCTGCACTCACTACAAACACACTACATTCACTATACACACTTTGCACTCACTACACACTATGTTCATTATACACACTGCACTCACTACACACACACTACATTCATTATACACATTCTGCACTCACTACAAACACACTACATTTATTATACACACTGCACTCACTACAAACACTTCATTATACGCACTGCACTCACTACACACACTACATTCATTATACACATTCTGCTCTCACCACAAACACACTACATTTATTATACACAATCCGCACTCACTACAAACACACTGCATTCATTATACACACTCTACACTTACTACAAACACACTACATTCATTATACACACTGCACTCACTACAAACACACTAAATTTATTATACACACTGCACTCACTACAAACACACTACATTCATTATACACACTGCACTCACTACGAACACACTACATTCATTATCCATACTCTGCATTCACTACAAACACACTACATTCATTATACACACCCTGCACTGCACTGTATGCATAGGAGTGTCATTTTTTTTTATGGGGGGGGGAGGCGGAATCTTGGGTGAGTTCCCACACTTTTTCCCCCAGGACTTGACCCCTGGATTTAATAATAGAACTTAAAAACACAGCTTTCACCAGAAACATGTCTATTCGAGAATAGGTCTGAACATGTGAAAAAAAGGTATAATCTCTCTCACTGGGTTCAAGGTCCTCCAACAATCAAATAAAGAATTCCTGTCTAGAAATTCAGAAAAGTCAGAAATATGGGTATTTGCAGATTTATAATCTCTAGTGTTTTTGTGACTTTTTTTTTTTGTAATTCTTTATTTTTGTTGCGCAGGAGGGTACATAAGCATTGAAAGACGCCACAACAGCGTACAAGTAAATTTTTAAAACAGGCTAAACTGTGGCATAGATAATAGCGCATTTTTAGTATGTAGATACAGGCTATTTTGCAGATAAGCATACAAGATTAACAGGTTCAGGCTTAGACAATAGGCATTGTGAGTTTGATCTTTTATATCTTTCATATAGTGTAGTCGTGTTTAAACTATAGAGATATATTCGTTTAGCTATCCTGCGCATTGTTAGCTGCCTCAACTGATGTCTAGAGAGGCTTTAAGCAGAGAGTGGGTGCGTGAATGGTTGTGTAGGCTAGCGGCAAAATTTCAAGAGATTCAGAGTAGTGCATAAGTTATGCAAAAGGTTTCGCCACTTTCTGTAGTTATGTCATGTCTATCTAAGCCGCTGCTCTGTCATAGTATGATCTAGTAGGCTAGGTGTCATGCATGTAAGTGTAAACGTGTCTACGGCCTATCTCTGTATGTACAATACACACATAAGTTATGGTTAGCTAAACATGTTAGACTACATTAAGTTATCTAGAGGCTAGTTAGCCTTAGATGTGTCACAGAGTAAATATTCACTGTGGTCTGGGGATCTCTCAAGTGTCCTGCTGCCCGGTACAGTCCATGGTTTTGGTAAGTGGCGTGGCAAGGTCGAGGCTGTGTAATGCCCGGTTCGCAGCACAATTAGGATGCCTCGGGTATTGTCTCCGTCATCCGACGCCCTCTCTCAGAAGGCAGCTGGGGTTCGCCAGTGGATCTTTGCAGGTTGCCGCGATGTAGGTGCGAGGGAGGATGTCCCTCCAGCCCCAGGCTTGCGTGCAGTCCGGCATCTCTTGGCCACTTACTCAGTTGCCCCTTGGGTTCGAGTAATCTCCACTTGTGAGAGGAACGGAGGATCTGACAGCTGCTCGTGTAAACGTGTCTACGGCCTATCTCTGGATGTACAATACACACATAAGTTATGGTTAGCTAAACATGTTAGACTACATTAAGTTATCTAGAGGCTAGTTAGCCTTAGATGTGTCACAGAGTAAATATTCACTGTGGTCTGGGGATCTCTCAAGTGTCCTGCTGCCCGGTACAGTCCATGGCAGTACAGTAAGTGGCGTGGCAAGGTCGAGGCTGTGTAATGCCCGGTTCGCAGCACAATAAGGATGCCTCGGGGATTGTCTCCGTCATCCGACGCCCTCTCTCAGAAGGCAGCTGGGGTTCGCCAGTGGATCCAGAGGTTGCCGCGATGTAGGTGCGAGGGAGGATGTCCCTCCAGCCCCAGGCTTGCGTGCAGTCCGGCATCTCTCGGCCACTTACTCGGTTGCCCCTTGGGTTCGAGTAATCTCCACTTGTGAGAGGAACGGAGGATCTGACAGCTGCTCGTCGCTTGGAAGGTTTGGTCCTCCGCCTGTGTGGGCGATGCCTCTGGGCTCTCGGCCCTGTGGTCTGCAGCCTGGGTGGGCCAGGGTGTGGGTGGAGCGGCTGGTGCGGCGGTCGTGCGCCCGAGGGTCTTCGCTTCACCTCCCGTATCCTGCGGCTCTGTTTCCAGGCTGGCTGTGGTGCGATCAATTCGGGAAAGGACATCTGTTGCCGTCCCTTCAGCTTGTCCCAGAAACTGGCGAAGATGGCATCTAGGCGCTGAGATAGGTCTGGTAGTCCCTGTGGTACATGCGACCTGTGCTGGGTAAGTGGAATGCCGCCAGTCGCCATTTTGCCTGCACCACGTGGAGTTGGGTCGCCGGGGACGGTTTGGTTGGTTGCCCCAGATGTCCAGTGTGGACCGAGATGACCCCCGCCGGGGGGGGGGAATAAGCAGGGGGTTTGCTGAGGAGTCTGTCCCAGGCTTCACCTTTATGGAGAGCGTCCGCCTCTCCTCGGCTCGACCGTGGGTAGGCCTCATCTGCTTGCTCGGGTTCCCGGGCATTGTAAGTCTTGAGTCGGGTGTCTGTAGATGCCCCTGGGTTTCCCTGGTTGTGTGCCTGCCTCCTTGCTGGCGTATCTTTTGATTTTTGGGGTAACTACCCCGTTTATCGTCGCTTGTGAGCCGGAGCTGTGTCTCGGCGTGTCTATCCAGCTTGGCGGCTAGGCTCCGCCCACCGTTTTTGTGACTTTTATCTTGTGTTGGGTCCAATACACAATTAAAATCTCCCCCAATTATAATATTACCACATGCTAATATGTCAACCTTTTCCATGATTTCATCCAAAAATGTCCCCGGGCACGAATTTGGTGCATAAATGTTGACCAAAGTATATATAATACCATTAATTTTTGAAAAGAGTATCACATATCTTCCCATTAGATCCCCAGTTAGATGAATCATTTCAAAATTGATTCTACTAGAGATTATAATTGCAGTGCCTCTTTTTTTTTTACTCCCCTCCATATTAGAAGAAAATATTAACGGGAATTTCTTAAACTTCCAGAGTCTCTCTGGAGAATTAATACAGTGTGTCTCCTGAATAAAGGCAATGTCTATATCGTTTTCATTTAGGAATTTATACACCGCTCCCCTTTTCTGTGGTAAATTCAAACCCTGAACATTCCATGAAATCACATTAAGTGTCATCATAACACCTATTGTCCTGATTGTGCCCCAGGTCGAGTCTCAAGGAAATAAAAAAGAAAAAAACTAAGAAGAAATAGTAGACATTTACATTATAAAATACATAAAACATAAAAAGTATTCCAAGATGGGGAACCGACCCCTCTTGGTAATCCAGTGGCGAGACATATACACATGTGTAAATATATATATGTGACCCCCTGAACAAGACCTGCCTATGGTTGCAGGAATAAAGACCCTAGCGAGAGGAGGAAGGCCTCCAAACTCTCCAAAAACAAAGCGGCATTCTAAGTATCCAACCTAAAGTCCATCATATCAATCCGTAAAGCTATCGACATTGTCTAGAATATATAACCACGCTAGCCCCTAAGGGCTTATCACCTCAAGTTACTGATCTAACTCTACTTAATATATTTTACAACTATCAATAATAATATTGCAAATCTCCCTCTCTTCTCTCCTCCCTCAGTCATTATGGTTCAAAAATATACTGTAGAAGGGAGGAACATATTCCAAGAAAGAGGCAAAATGAGGGGACCTATGTATTTATAGCCTCCTGAACAAAGCCTACCTATGATTACCAAACTGGGAACACTAAGAAGAGGGGAGAATCTCCAAACCTCATCAAAAACCCAATAATATTCCAAATATCCGGCCTATATTAATCACTATAACTATCAGTAAGTCAGTTAGTTTTGTCTGGGATATTGGATCACATTAATCTAAAAGACCATGTTACATTAAATTGTTATTCTAGATTTGTTCAACATGCCTCTCCAACTCTAAAGTATGATAGAGCAAGTCCTCCCTATCCTTCCCCTTCCTTGATCATTCTATCTGCTTGTTTCCCTAATGTACCCAGAGCCCGACTCCCCCTACCTATTGTGATCAAAATGTAATTTTACCTCTTGTGTATTATCTTACTATTGTCAGAATCTCTAACCTCATCCACCCCATTGATACCCACGTAGTAGCCATAATCTCTGAACTCATTCACCCCCTTCATATCCATGTACTAATCATAGTTTATCATCAAGTGAATAAACCCTTACTATGGAACTGTGCTTATTGTCACTCGTGTATGGATAACTTACTTCCGTTCTTATTAATACTAATAATATCAAATCATAACTATTATAATCAAAGCTTGTGTTACCACAAGATACAAATATAAAATCTCTTGAAAAATTCCTCCGTGTCGAACTCCATAGTTGGAGAAATGTACTGAAAATATCCCGTTATACTTATTGTGATCAAAACAGTGTTAATACAAACTAAGTGAGAAAAAAAATATATAAATATGTAAATCCATTAAATTGCACTTGTGCTTTGTGCCATTCTTATATATAATCAATATACCACCTTCAAATACCCAACATAGATATAGTATGGCATTTACTGATCTCCTATATAATTAAATATATCAGGAACGGAGAAAAATAGGGGAGAAAAAAGGCCTTAACAAAAAATTATATAAATGGCTGTATATTGTGGCGTATTTACAGAACTACCAACTTTATGCCATCCAGATTATTTAAATTGCAAATATTACCAGATACCCTTATCCATATATATATTGCATTCTTATCTTTAGACATAACTCTGCTCACTATCTTCACAATTAATTATTGTAGACTTCAGAGGCAAGGGAAAAAAAAAAAAAGTCTTTATCTTGTTCCAGATAGGTGATCGTTATTTGATCAACTTAGTAAATAGTCATTGTCTTGTTCCAGGTAGGTGGTCAATAATTTGAACAACTTAGTAGAAAGTCATTATTTTGTTCCAGGTAGGTGGTCATTAATTGGTCGATTTAAGAAGATAACTATTGTAGATTCCAAAATTGAATTTTTTCTTGGGCCGCCGAGGTTTCTTTAAAAAGAAATAGTTGATTTTGAAAAGATACCGATAATGCTGTAGGGAAACTCCATCTATATTTAATTCCATGTTTCCTCAAAGTGCTGGTCTGAGTGGCAAATTTTGTCCTTGCCAGCTGAGTCGCCAAAGATAGATCTGAATATAACTTAATATCTTTATATTGGGGATCTGTTATAACATTTTTTTGTGCCGACTGTATGATTAAATTCTTAATATAGTTGTTAGAAAAACAGACAATGATGTCCCTAGGTATATCTGCCGACAAATTCTTTGGTCTATGTAGTCTGTGGTGTCGTTCAAATGGGAATTCTCAAGTGGCAGATCAGGAATTCGTTTTTGAAAAAAGGATTTTAAAAATTGGTCTAAATGATCGTAATTAATAGTTTCAGAAACTCCTCTGAATTGTATATTATTCCTACGAGATCTGTCTTCCAAATTGGTAACCTTTGTCTCTAGTGCTTTAATCTTCTCATCCAGTTGATTATACTTTAAAGTTAAATCTTCATTAGATTTTTGAATTTCCTGGAGGGTATCTGCCTGATTTTGCAATATAGAGGATATATTAGCTATTTCCAGCCTTAACATATTAGAATTATCACCCTGGGGCTGCCCAGGGAATGAAACTGGGAACTGACCCATACTCGCAATGAACACTGCTGACCGGGTCTTGGGGACCAACTACTCTGACTGGGCACAATTAGATTACTGGGGCACTGTGACGAACCCTGAGGGCCAACGTAGGGGGAGAGGGATACAATATGCTACAGGGGATTGGACGGGGTGATGGGAAATGGGGGGGGTCGTTCTGGCGGGTTCTGTGGGGAGGGGTGGCGAAAAATGTTATGACCTTTAACTGTTACTGTTATTTGCCATCTACTCACGATCTCTGATATGTTTGCATGTTTTCCTAATTGTTTGCTCTTACACAGGTTAAGTCTCATATGACTATACACACTTGGGCTGGGATTCGTCCGGAGCGGCACATTTCCTTGCTTACCGTACTCCGACACCTATACTACACCTATCCCGGCTCTGACTACAACCACGACTCTACACTTTCACTTGCGTGATTTTCTCGGCGGAGCCACAGGCCTGCGTACCCACTGATCGGGTTATCAGGGTAGCACCTGGTCACTCCGACCGAGACGCAAGTAAACCTCCTCTCTTGGAGGCTTCGGGGTACTCACCCCGCTGGGAACACCACCCAACGGGGCGGACTACACGGCTCACCCCCCATTTTATTTTATATAAGAATATCACTCACATTACCATACACATACTCTGATCCTATACACGGAACCACACACACTCCCGACTGCTCACATACCCCCTCCCACGGCCACGGTACACGTTCTATTTAGCAATTGATATTGCGGCACGGTACACACACGGACGTTTGACCATAACAGAACCCCGAAGGGACGTCCCCTATAGACGCGCACACCGCACGACCCACACGGGGCAACACATCGGGTACAGGGTTGACCTACCTGGCCCACGTAGTGGGCTAAGCTCCCGTCTCCATACGGCACATCCCTAGCTGTCTCACGCCCTCAACCACACCTTATGGCATACAACCGCACCCCTCTGTCCGTCTTGACTCTCAACTGCAGAGGTTTAAACTACCCGGAACGCCGCTCACAACTACTGAGGGACCTTCACAGCAGGCGCATAAAAATAGCAATGCTCTAGGAGACCCACTTTCAAGAAAGTGCTGCCCCCAAACTCCGGAATACACGCTTCCCGCTGAGTTACTGCAACAACCACCCGACGGCACGTCGAGCGGGGGTAGCGATCTTGATCGCCGCGGACCTGGGTTTCCGGGAACTAGACCGAATGACCGATGATCAGGGTCGCTTTCTCTTCTTGAAGGGAATGATCGTGGAGAGGATATACACACTAGTGTCCGTATACGCCCCCAACTCCAACCAGGCACTATTCTTACGGGGATGTTGAACAAACTGAGGGGTTTTTCGGAGGGTGCACTGATCGTTGGAGGAGACTTCAACGCCCCACTGGACCCCCTCCTAGACTCCTCCACAGGCCACAGTTGCATCCCCCAATATTGCATCAGATCTATCCGCAAAGCACTAGGGGACCTGTCGCTGGTGGACTGCTGGAGGGCACTTCATCCAGCCGACAAGGACTTCACTCACTACTCGGCACTCCATGACCGCTACTCTCGAATAGATTATGTATTCATTAAGCAAGATGGACTGACCCGATTGCGAAAGGCGACTATTGAACCCGCCACCTGGTCAGACCACGGACCGGTTAGAATCGACCTGGAATCCCCACTATTCAAGCCGGCAACATGGTCGTGGCGCCTGAACGAGTCCTTACTCCAAGACCCAAAGGTGAAAGGGGAGATAGCCCAGGCACTGGAAACATACTTCTTGGAAACGGAACACAAAAGATCACAACTCACTGAAACATATGGCGCATTGATGGAGGCTCGCCGTAATCTGACGGCCCTCATCACGAAGAGATACCACCGCTCCATTCAAAGATCAAAACATTTCTTTTACACACATGCGAACAAAGGTGGGAAATTCCTAGCCCGCCTTTTAAAAGGCGACACGCCGCGCACACAAGTGCGAAAATTACGCCTATCGTCTGGCAGAGTATCCTCTCACCCAGAAGACATAGCTGAAGAGTTCCAGGCCTACTACCGCTCTCTCTATAATCTACCTCAACCGGATGCCACGATACGGGACGGAGATATACCCCACGCCATACGTATGTACCTTCAAGACAATACACGGAAACATATAGACCCGACAACGGCATCTGCACTTGACGAACCGATAACCACAGAAGATCTTGCAGCGGCATTAAAAATCACAAAAACGGGACGTGCTCCGGGACCGGACGGATTCTCCACGGGATATTATAAACAATTCGCCCTGATACTGCTCCCTTGGCTGACAAAGGCTATCAATGCAGTGTCGGATGGAGGACGCTTTGGTGGGGAGTCCCTGACTGCAACCATAACGGTTTTGCTCAAACCTGGGAAGGACCCGGAACAATGCGGCAGCTACCGCCCGATCTCTCTGCTGAACGTGGACACAAAGCTGTTAACTAAGGTGCTAGCTACCAGGCTCCAACGGATTTTACCGTTCCTAGTCCATGCTGACCAAACGGGATTTATCCCAAGCCGGGAAGCCCGAGACAGCACGCTACGCCTTTTTTCCATATAACATCATGCGCGGAAATTCCAGAAACACCTTATGCTGCTGTCCACGGATGCAGAGAAAGCATTCGACCGGGTCAACTGGGATTACATGTTCCACACACTCCGGTGGATGGGCTTCGGGCAGAGAGTTATGACTTGGATTACGGCTCTATACAGCACGCCGAAAGCAACAGTCCGCGTTAACGGAGCATTAACCACAAGCTTCAGAATTGCGAATGGCACCAGACAGGGATGCCCCCTGTCACCACTCCTATTTGCGCTATCCCTAGAACCGTTATTACAGGCCATTCGGGACAGCCGTGACATCCGAGGCTATACGTGGCAGGGTACTGAGCATAAGGTAGCTGCGTATGCAGACGACCTCCTGTTCTTTGTTTCCCAGCCCCGGACCACTCTGCCATGCCTACTGTCCGAGATCGATAGATTTGGTCGACTCTCCGGGTTTAAACTAAATCTAGCGAAATGTGAAACACTGAACGTCACCATCCCAGCGAAGGAATACGAAGCCCTCGGTCCGCTCTTCCCATTCCGATGGTGCATGGGAGCCATGAAATACCTCGGCATCTGGATTACCACAAACCCCCAGGACATTTACCAACGTAATTTTGTGACATTACTACGTAACTGTCAGGGTACCTGAAGTCTCTACCTCTGAGAGAGGTAGAGACTTAGAAGTTTATCCGTCCAGAAGGGCTGTTTCCTCCGTCCCTCGCGGTCCTTCCGGTCATTTACAGGCCGCGAGGGATCCACTTCCTTTTGTAACACGACGCCCAGCAGTCGACGTCATGACGCCAACCTGGACCGACCTGTCACTCAATTGTCTGGAAACTAATCAGGACTCGTCGGAGGCGTTTCTACTCTCCTGAGCCAGGGTATTTAACAGTGCTTCTTCCATTTGCTCATTGCCCTGTCGTGGTTCTAGCCTGTCTAGTCACCCAGCGCTCTTGTATTCCAGTTATCCTTTTGGTTCCGACCCGGCTTGTTTGTATTACTCTGCTTATCTCTGTTACCCTTTGACTCGGCTTGTTCCTCGCTTACCTGTCTTCTCGTTCCCTCGACCTCGGCTTGCCTTTGACCATTCTCTCTATCTCCGTACGTTAGTCCGGCCATTCTAAGGTCCGGTATACGTACCTTTCTACTGTCTGTACTCTGCGTGTTGGATCCCTGTCCCGATCCTGACATTACGACAGGGCCAATGGATCCTGCAAGTACAAACAGTCAGCTTGGTCCTTCCGATCCTAGGTTTGAAGCCATGGAACACAGAATGGATCAGATGGCCCTAGCACTACAGGCATTATTATCTCGTGCTAATAACCCACCAGAGGAGACGCGTACTACTTCTATTTCCCCTGTGAGTTCAGGCCTAGAGGTAGCCACTGTAGGTGCCTCTTCCCGTATTACCCCACCAGTACGTTATGGTGGTTCACCTGAGAAGTGTCGTGGTTTTTTAAACCAGATCAGTATCCACTTTGAATTACAACCTCGCTCCTATCCTACAGATAGGGCGAAGGTTGGATTTATTATCACCTTACTCATTGAGAGAGCTCTGAGATGGGCCAACCCATTATGGGAGAATGATAACCCGTTAGTATATAATTATAATGCCTTTGTAGCTGCCTTTAGAAGAACTTTTGACCCTCCTGGTAGAAAGGTCAATGCAGCTAGATTACTTTTGCGCCTGAGACAAGAGAACCGAACACTTGTGGATTATGCACTAGAGTTCAGGTCTTTGGCGGCAGAAGTTAAGTGGAATGAGCAGGCTTATATAGATGTATTTTTGAACGGGCTATCAGATGTAATCCTTGACGAGGTTGCTACTAGAGAGCTTCCTGAAAATTTGGAGGATTTAATTTCGTTCATTTCTCGTATTGATGAGCGTTTAAGAGAGAGACAGAACACTCGAGAGAGGAACTTTAGACCTTCCTTTAAATTAGCTCCCGCATTTCAAAGTCCTGATTCCACTACCTCACTGTTTCCTGAACCTATGCAGATAGGCAATACTCGCCTCTCAGAAGAGGAGAGACAGTACAGGAGAAGGGAGGGATTGTGTATGTATTGTGGAGTCAGAGGTCACTTACGCCTGAATTGTCCTAATCGTTCGGGAAACGCCCGCACCTAAGTTTCTCTAGAGGACAGGCCTTGGGTGTTTCTATTTTGTCCTCTACTCATAACTATAAAGATCACAGGCTTCTGCTACCAGTTTCTTTAACTTGGGAGAAGGGAGTACTAAAGACCATGGCTTTGATAGATTCCGGAGCTGCTGAGAATTTTATCGACCAGGTCTTTGCTACTAAACACACTATCCCATCCCAGTTAAGGGATACACCCTTGGCCGTTGAGGCCATAGATGGTAGACCTTTACTTGAGCCTGTTATCTTTCGTGAAACCATACCCGTTAACTTAACTGTTGGTATCTTACACGAGGAAAACTTATCGCTTATGCTTATTTCGTCCCCTTCTGTTCCCATAGTCCTGGGTTACCCATGGTTAAAGAGACATAACCCTATTATTGATTGGGAGTTAGGGGAGATACTCTCATGGGGCCAGGGTTGCCAGGAGAGGTGTTTACGGAGGGTTTCTCCATTGGGTGTAATTAACACCAGGTAGTTCTACCCAGTCTACAGATTTACAGATACCGCCTCTGTACCTGGATTTAAAAGCAGTATTCGACAAAAGGAATGCTGATACTCTACCTCCACACAGGACTTTTGATTGTAAAATTAATCTACTACCTGGTACCATGCCTCCGAGGGGCAATGTATATCCTCTATCCACCAAAGAGAATTCAGTTCTAGAGGAATATATTCGGGAGAATCTAGAGAAAGGATTCATTAGGAGATCTTCTTCTCCTGCCGGGGCTGGTTTTTTTTTTTTGTTAAAAAGAAGGATGGTTCTCTAAGACCTTGCATTGATTACCGAGGTTTGAATAAAATAACCATCAGAAATGCCTATCCGATTCCCTTGATTACCGAGCTGTTTGATCGCCTAAAGGGCTCTAAAATTTTCACCAAGTTGGATCTCAGAGGGGCATATAACTTGGTGAGAATCCAGCAAGGACACGAGTGGATGACAGCGTTCAATACCCGTTATGGGCATTATGAATACACAGTCATGCCTTTTGGTCTTTGTAACGCACCGGCAGTATTTCAGGATTTGATTAATGAAGTTCTCAGGGAATTTCAACATGATTGTGTTATTGTGTACCTGGACGACATACTTATACACTCTAGAGAGATTGAGACCCACCACAGACAAGTCAGAAAGGTATTACACAAACTTCTTCAACATGGGTTATACTGCAAATTGGAGAAATGTAGTTTTGACCAGTCTCAGATAGACTTTCTTGGTTACGTGATTTCTGGGGAAGGCTTTAACCCCTTAAGGACCAGACTTCTGGAATAAAAGGGAATCATGACATGTCACACATGTCATGTGTCCTTAAGGGGTTAAGATGGATCCCGACAAACTCCAGTCTATTTTAGATTGGCCATTGCCTAAGGGACTCAAGGCTATTCAGAGGTTTATTGGTTTCTCCAATTATTATAGGCGCTTCATTAAGGGATACTCTTCTATTATTGCGCCTATTACCAATATGACCAGACAGGGGGCTGACACTAAGACTTGGTCTACTGAAGCTCTCGTTGCTTTCAAGACTCTCAAGGAACTTTTTGCCTCTGCTCCAATTTTAGTCGACCCTGATACGACTCTGCCGTTCCTACTCGAGGTCGATGCCTCTGAGACAGGCGTAGGTGCTATTCTCTCACAAAGGTTAGGGGTGGACAAACCACTACACCCTTGTGGTTTTTTTTCCAAGAAACTGTCTGGCCCTGAGAGCAGATATGACATCGGTGACAGGGAATTATTAGCGGTCATTATGGCTTTAAAGGAGTGGAGACATTTATTGGAGGGGACCTTACATCCTGTTACCATTTTAACGGATCACAAGAACTTGTCCTATATTGGGGAGGCTAAGCGACTGTCCGCCAGACAAGCTCGTTGGTCCTTATTCCTGACCCACTTCAATTATGTGCTTACTTATAGACCTGTTTCTAAGAACTCTAAAGCCGATGCTTTGTCTCGCCAATATGAACCTTCTACTATATCTGAACCTGTTCTTTCCTCTATAGTTCCGAAATGCAATATTATCGCTAACACGAATCTCAGGATTCACTCTCCGTTACTTGCCGAGATCTTAAAGCTGCAACATCTAGCCCCTAAACAGACTCCCGGGGGTCGACATTTCGTTCCTCCTGCTCTTCAACTGGAACTGTTACAATGTTTCCACAACAACAAGGTGGCTGGACATCCTGGCATTCGCAAGACGTGTGCTTTGATCTCTAAAGACTTCTGGTGGCCTGCTTTACGTAGGGATATCAATGATTTCATCGGTGCGTGTGAGGTTTGTACTAAGACCAAGCAACCTCATACGCTTCCATGTGGATTTCTGCATCCCTTAGAGGTTCCAGAAAAGCCGTGGTCCTGTTTGGCTATGGACTTTATTGTCGATTTACCTATATCTAAAAAACAGACTGTTATCCTCACCGTGGTTGACAGATTCACCAAGATGGCTCACTTCGTTCCTCTGCCCAAACTTCCGTCTTCTCCCGAGTTGGCAGAGATATTCGCAAGGGAGATTTTTCGTTTACATGGGATACCCTCCCAAATTGTATCTGACAGAGGTTCCCAATTTGTTTCTCGTTTTTGGAGATCCTTCTGCTCTCAACTGGGTATCAAATTGAATTTCTCTTCCGCCTATCATCCTCAGTCTAACGGAGCTGCTGAACGCACCAACCAAAAGATTGAACAATATTTACGTTGTTTTGTTTCCTAACACCAGGACGATTGGGTCGGTTTGATTCCTTGGGCGGAGTTCGCGCACAACAATCTCGTTTGTGATTCTACTCATTCAAGCCCCTTCTTCATGAATTATGGCTTTCATCCATCCATTCTTCCCTCGGTTTCTCCTTCCCAAGGGGTACCGTCGGTTGATGTTCATGTTGCCAATTTGAGGAAGTTGTGGGATCAGACTCGACAAATTCTTCTGCACAATTCTATGCTGGTTAAGAAACACGCTGATAAACGTAGAAGGTCGGCTCCGGTTTTTGTTCCAGGCGATAGAGTATGGTTGAGTACTAGAAACATTCGTTTAAAAGTGCCTTCCATGAAGTTCGCTCCTCGTTATATTGGACCTTACAGGGTTCTGACTCGAATTAACCCAGTTGCGTATCGTCCAGCTCTCCCATCTGCCTTACGCATCCCTAACTCCTTTCATGTTTCATTGCTGAAACCGCTAGTCTGCAACAGATTTTCCTCCACGGTATCCTCACCTCGCTCTGTTCAGGTGGAGGGTCAGGAGGAGTATGAGGTCAACTCTATCATCGATTCTCGAATCTCCCGGGGGAGAGTACAATATCTGATCGACTGGAAAGGATATGGTCCTGAGGAGAGGAGTTGGGTACCTCAAGAGGATGTTCATGCTCCTCGCCTCCGCAGGGCGTTTCACTCCCGCTTCCCATCTCGTCCCGGTTCCTTCCGCCCGGTGGGCGTATCTGAGAGGGGGGGTACTGTCAGGGTACCTGAAGTCTCTACCTCTGAGAGAGGTAGAGACTTAGAAGTTTATCCGTCCAGAAGGGCTGTTTCCTCCGTCCCTCGCGGTCCTTCCGGTCATTTACACGCCGGAAGGGATCCACTTCCTTTTGTAACACGACGCCCAGCAGTCGACGTCATGACGCCAACCCGGACCGACCTGTCACTCAATTGTCTGGAAACTAATCAGGACTCGTCGGAGGCGTGTCTACTCTCCTGAGCCAGGGTATTTAACAGTGCTTCTTCCATTTGCTCATTGCCCTGTCGTGATTCTAGCCTGTCTAGTCACCCAGCGCTCTTGTATTCCAGTTATCCTTTTGGTTCCGACCCGGCTTGTTTGTATTACTCTGCTTATCTCTGTTACCCTTTGACTCGGCTTGTTCCTCGCTTACCTGTCTTCTCGTTCCCTCGACCTCGGCTTGCCTTTGACCATTCTCTCTATCTCCGTACGTTAGTCCGGCCATTCTAAGGTCCGGTATACGTACCTTTCTACTGTCTGTACTCTGCGTGTTGGATCCCTGTCCCGATCCTGACAGTAACATTGCGACAGACCTGACACGGTGGTCCTACCCACACATCACCTGGCATGGCCGCATCGCAGTCCTGAAAATGGATATCCTCCCAAGAGTTCTCTACCTGTTTCAAACCATACCAACGGCCCTGCCGACACTATTCTTTTCGACTCTGAAATCGGCAGTCATAAAATATGTCTGGAGAGGGGACCGATCCAGGCTGCGACACGATATACTCTGTATGCCTAGAAACAGGGGAGGTCTAGCCCTACCAGATTTTAGGAAATATCACCAAGCTGCGACGTTACAACGAATCCTGGAATGGCATGAATCGGACACCACCAAACAATGGGTCACACTAGACAAGGAGGGAGATGCGGCGAAACTCAAGGCGGCAGTCTGGATGAGACGAACAACTAGAGGCAGCAGACGACATGAGGAAGGACCTGTGGCACAGACGCTACTCTCCTGGGAAAACATCAGGGAACTGCCACAGGTCTCTCCATCCCCCTGCCCCCTGCTCCCGATCCCGCACAACCCCAACATCGGAGGTGGATTACCAACGGAGACTTGGGCATTCCTAGGCGAAGCAGACTATATACCGATATACAAGGTTACACACGATGGCAATCTAAAGACTCTGGAGGCACTGCTGGAGACGTGACCACGATCTTTGATGGCAACCTTTAGATATATGCAACTACGACACTACTATAACTCACTCCCTCACTGGGAAAAGCTACACAGGGACCTGACACGATTCGAGACCCTCTGCCTTCGTGGCGCATCACTCGGAAATACCATCTCGCACCTCTATCAGTACTTACTAACTGATCCGACCTCGGACAACAACGCCTTTAAACATAGATGGGAACGAGCTATGGGCACGACATTCACCTCCACGCAATGGGACAAAGCCTTGATCTGGCAACACAAAAGCTCACCTAGCTCCCATTATCAAGAGGTAAATTATAAGCTACTTTCCATGTGGTATAGAACCCCAGCAATGCTCCACTGCATATTTCCCAATACCTCACCAACGTGCTGGAGATGCCAGGAGGACAGAGGGACCCTCATACACATCTGGTGGGAGTGTTCGCATATCGTCCCATATTGGGACCAGATCAAATCCGACATTCAACAGATTCTGGGGACTGGCATAGTCAAACAGATCTCGGCTATTACGCAACAGGCAGCAACCTGAGGAAGCCCCGGGGAACGATTTAATGCCCAATCCAGGACTTACCCCGACTTAATAATCAGGAACATCGGGCTAACCACTGGACCGACAAGCCACGAGACGTACCCAACTTAGGTAACTCAAAGTCTAACATAAGAACGTGTACGGTGGCAGGTGGACTCCCCCCCCCCCTCCCCTCTACCACACACGCATACAACACCCTCCTACTTCCCTCCCGAACATATCAATCTCTGAACTACCCCCTCCCTGACCAAGCATGGCAGATCATATAAATGCATCTCATACCCGTTAACCCAGACACACGGGACCATGTCGACAATACTCTGCACTGGGGACTAGACCCGGACACTACACTACATGATAGAACCCAGACTAAGACTACCGCCAAAGAAGGGCCATGACCCACATCAACCACTCATAACGGCCTCCACAGGCCATGAGAGACCCAATTCCCCTGTCTCCCCCCCCACCAGCCCCACACAACATTGGGGTCACAACACACCATGATACATACCTGCTACCCTGCAGGACTCACCATACAACCCCACTCACCACCTCAAGCACCTACCATAAGACAATAGTAATGTGAAAGAATATCACACTCTTCAAAGATTTACACACCCTACCACGCCCGCAGTTTCATGTATACTAAATAGATGTATATATACATAGGGATCCTTACAATATTCACACAAAGCTTTAACTTGAAGGAAACAACTACGGTTTATGTTTATTATCACCGGATGTAAGCAGACATTGCATGGTACTAAGAAAAGTATATAAATAAGCCCAACATATGTATTTGCACTGTTTCTCTGTTATACCTGTTTTATATAACTATGTTGAGAAGGGCCTGCATGCCCAAAATGTGCTCCATCATCTTGACAAAACCCAAATAAAAAGATTAAACAAAAAAAAAAAAACATATTAGAATTATCTTCCAGATCTTGTTTTAATTTCAAATATAGAGCTTCCAAAGCTCCATTAAGTGTTTGCTGTGTGGTATATTGGGGATTTGCCGAAAAGGAATCTGGGATTAATGGAGCTGATTATCTGCGATCTCCCAGAGATGATCTTTTGGTTAGTGATCGCTCTTGAGATTTAGGTGAATAGAAAGAATTTATATTTTTATTTTTCTCCCTATTAGCCATTGTTACTTTATCTTTATCTTTATCTCTTTTGGGAGACATTACTGCTTTCCTTTCCCTTCTGTTTTCCTTTAAGGCAACGCCCAGAGGTAAATAATAATAACAGCAGTTTTAACTAAGGAGAGTATTTAATTGCAATCCTGTTCTCCTTAAGTCAGCGCCCAGAGGTAAGTATTATTGAGAGCAGTTTTAACTAGGGAGAGTATTTAATTGCAATCCTGTTCTCCTTTAAGGCAGCGCCCAGAGAGTGTTTGATTACTATCCAAATTTCAAACCTCTCAGATAAATGGAGCCTTATTTAGGTATAAATTTCTGCCTTCCCAAAACATAAAAAAATAAAAAAAAATAAAGCAATTTAAATCAATCTATCGATCTGTCTCACCATTGAAACTGTTGCAATTATGGCTCTCTCACAAAATTTGTATGAATCTGTCTCACTATTGAGAACAGTTAGAAATGAGGCTCTCTCACAGCAACAGGATGCTAAGTTCAGCATATAATATACAATATCAAAATCTTTGCTATTTAATTGCAGACAGTTTCCTTCCTCCAACTCTCCTGCTATATTTTCGTTCCAATTCCCAGCAGTCCTCTCAATTAGTATCCCCTCTGCAATCAGAACTCCATTTGCAGCGTTTAAACATTAGACAAAAATGTCCCCAATAGTCTTTGTGGCTTTTGAAATATTTGCAGCACAAATGTATAGTTTAAGAGCTCCCCTATACCTTAGACCGTAGGCAGTTCGGCAATCAGTGTTCAACAAACAGCAAAAACAGACGGCATACCGCTTGCGTCTTCATCATGCTGCAGCATTAAATCTCGGCATTTCGCTGCTCTTATGTACTAGACGCAGTTTCTCCTCCTCACACCAGAGTCTCTCAGCCGCGGGAGCGTGCGCAATCACGTGTCACGTCATCACCCCGCCGCCCAGCCCCAATTTATATATTTTAACACTTCCGGAATAGAGCTCTCTGACTCTTCAAGGATCAGTAGTATATCATCCGCATAGATATTTAATTTCAACTGCCCCAATGAATATCTATAACCTATAATTTATGTATTTTGTCTTATAGCAATGGGTAAAGGTTCTAATACTAATGTGTATAACAATGTGGATAGGGGGCATCCCTGCCTTGTCCCGTTGTTGATGTTGAACATTTGAGAGGTAAATCCAGATCCCATGAATTTTTGCCTGTGGAGAGTCATAGAGAGCAGATAGCACTTTTAGAATTGGACCTGTAAGTCCAAATTGTTTTAATGTAGCTTGCATAAAGGCTCACCCTACCCTATCAAACGCCTTCTCTGCATCTATTGCTATTAGCATGAGTGGGATCCCTTTAGTCTCTGTTGCCTCCAAAATGTCTATTACTTTCCGGATATTGTTAACTGATGACCGACCTCGAATAAAACCAATAAGATCTGGTAGGAAAACTTTCAGTCGTTCCGCAAGAATCGACGAGAATATTTTGATTTCTGTGTTTATCAATTAAATCGGTCTAAAATTACTTAACAGTTCTGGATCTTTATCTGGTTTTGGAATTGGAACAATATTTGGTCTCAATAACTCTCCAGGGCATCTTCCTGTATTTATCATGTAATAAAAATATTTGTGAGTTCTTCTTTTAATTGATCTTTCATAGTTTTATAAAATGTATTCGTAAAGCCTTCTGGGCCCAGGGCAGTTTTTTCTTTAAGCTTATCTATTGCTTTAATAACTTCTGTTTCTGATATAGGTTATTTTATTGTTTCTAATTGGTCGGGCAGAATTTTGGTAATCTTTATATTTTCAAAGCCACTAGTCGTACCAAAGTTACTTTCACCTGCATAGCATGATCACCTAAAAAGGCCACACCCGACTTTACAATTGGCCTTTTACATTGATTGAAGTTTGTGGTCTGATCCTACAAGACTTCTGATTCTGGCTCCAACTGTAAAATCCTACTAAACTCTGAATAATATTGAAACAACCTGATTAATCCTTTTCAACCTGCTACATTCCAAAACTGTTTACTATCCATATGCTTGGAGAAAACCTGCTTTCTATCCATACGCTTGGAGATAACATGATCTTCAAATTCTACCTGCATTATTCAATACTGGACTTTGATTTATTTTTGCTTTGTTGCTACCTTACCGAAAATTACTTAAACCAAAGTGGATATTACAAACATCCTTGATAATTACAATTATCCTAAAGGACCCTGATACATCTATCCAAAACCTGCTGTACATCTCCAAACCGAAGAGGTTGATTTACTAAACGTCTAACTTATCTATATTACTTTATTCCTTTATATTTGTTTATTTCTGACTAGTTGTATTTTGTTTTACCTGTAACCTATAAATTTCAGTTATAGGTTTTCTTCTCTATACTTACCTGTCATATCTCTTCTATATTATCCTGTTACTGAATAACCTGCCTGGGGCATATTGCCTAAATCTTATATTTCTGTAATCTGCTGCTAATTTATCTATAATTTCGTTTATAGGTTCTTATCAATACCTAGAATTTCATTTATAGGTTCTCATTCTTACTACTGCCTAAATATCTTATAGGTTCTTCTTCTACCTATTTCCTATTAACCTGACTAGGACTTATTGCCTAAATCTATATTTTATTAGCCCACAGAATACCTATAATTTCATTTTTAGGTTCTTTTTTTTTCTCCATTTGTCTTTATTATTTCACTTCCTTTAAGTCTTGCTACTCTTATTGTTTTCAAGACAAATCATGTCTAAGATCACAAATAAAGAACCTAAAGTTGATCCCAGTTTCAGTCTAATATCCAACCTGATCAGAAGCATGACAATTAAAAACCAAAAACACTAACAGAGAAAAATAAATTTGGATCAAAAATTTTAAATTCATCACTTCCTCCCAGTCGATGATGCTCTGTGTTATAGATATAGATACACGTCACTATTCTTGCTGTGTTCGAACATCAGTGTCATCACTTTCCCTCCCAAGCATCTTCACACTGCTTTGCTTCTAAATTACTCTCTCTCCAGCTTCTATTCAGCCTCCTTCTCAGCTTTGGTCAGGTTACTTCATCTTCCCCAGGCACTAATCACGTCTCCATTCAAGAAACACAAATGATGTTTTTTGTATAGCATGTAGGGCTTCCCAAAACTTTTTTAGCAGCAGCAGCAGCAGCAGCAGCAGGAATAGTAGCTTTGCCACTAAGACTCATACTAGTCCACCATTTAGAAAACAGGAAATGGAAACAAACAAGAGCAGTATGGTAGGATGTCCCAGTAGAAAGCTGCACCATTAGGTATGAAGAAGGTGCTTACTGACTCCATTCGCAGGAGGAAATCTACTAGCTTCACAATAGCATCTATTGCTTAAACAAGCGTTGCCTTCTGTGATTTATGGTTGAAGCTAGGGCTCTGTTAAACAAGTCCCAATGATATTCACTATTCCATGAAGGGCCCCCCAAAGTCAACGAAGGGAGATCTCAGCAGAGTCCAGTTTACTGGTGCCATCAGAGACAACCTTTACTGAAGAGTTAGAGCCGAGTACCAAAGTAGCGTGCTCAATGTCTGATGTTAGTGGTGGGGATGAATCTGGTGATGATATCTCTCTTTCCCCCACCACTGCAGACCTACTTTGTTTAACTCTAGCCGAGGAAAAACTCGACCAAGAACCAGAGGAATTACAAGTGGAGAGTCTGGAGAGGACAGACAGCAGTCAACTGGTATTTTCTTCAGCTAGTGTGCACTCGCCTTCAGCATATTCTCCCCGTTGTCTAAGTCCAAATCAGCTCCTACAATTGAAACAGCTGAAACATCATATGCTACCAGCAGTCATTGGTACTACTTGTGGGCCTAGCTGACCCTAGGATGGTGACTCTTGTGTTTTGGACATGTTAGTCCAACTATCCTGAGGCTGAATTTGGGCAGATTAGATGGGCTCAATGGTTCTTTTCTGCTGTCACATTCTATGTTTCTATGTTTAATACTGCTCCTTATAATCATGGTGGTGGTGGCAGAGGTGTGAGCAGTCATGGAAGAGGTGTTAAGAAGTTGACACTATTATACTCCCTTAATTAAGTTTTTCGGACTAGAACATACCATCAATGATTGATATATTTGTATTATTAATATAAATAGGCATATGGCAGGCCCTTACCTCTAAGTTTCAGGCATTCCAACAGTCCCAATTTTGATGTAACAGTCCCAATGTTAGGGTGCCATTTGAGTGCCCAGTCCCGCAGTCTATCTAAATCCCTCTGCAGCAAAGTAATATCTTGACCACATTGTATTACTTTATAGAGTTTTGTGCCATCTGCAACCACTGAAACATGGCTTTCAATGCTTTTAAAAGATCATTTATAAACATGTTAAATGAAAGGGGTTGAAATACTTATTTTTATTATGACATACATCTAATTGGTATTTTATTTTTGTTGTGTCTACTGAGTTTTGATGATTTTTCTACAATGCAATTCCCTTTGCAATATATTTTTTTTTTGAAATCTTATTTTTTTTTCCTTTCAATTGTTTTAGACATTTAACGAATTGCAATACTTCTATTAATAATTTGTACTTCTACAGTCAATATTCAATTCATATAAATTTTACGTATAAAATGAAGGCCTCTTTAAAATATAGAATTTAACATTACGTAACTAATAGTACATATATTATACCAATTTTCAATATAACACAAGACAAAACATTGCAGCAAAATAGGACATTTTGAAAATTCTCCTTAAGTAGGGTAGGAGGAGCTTTAGATATGGCTTATATATTTTCAATGTTCAAGGTATACACAGTTGGTTGGTATTGCTTTTGATTAATAGAGATTTACTTATCTAGTATTTTCTGTGTTAATCAGTTCGAAACATTTCATCCAGACAGATACTTTTTTACTTAATTTTTGTTTACTCAACATCAACTCCAATTTTAACTGAAACTCGAGTTGGTTTTTTACTTTCTTCCAAGGGACCTCTAAATCTTTTTTCCACCATCTCGTCACAACTATTTTAGCAGCTAAAAAAAGATGTATGAGAATTGCTTTTAATTCATACGCCATAGGTGGCCAATCTAAATGTAGCAAAACGACCTCTGGGGAAATTTTCAACTCGAGTTTTAGATTTTTAGATATAAACTTTTGTGTTGACAACCAAAGATTTCTTAATTTATAACAATCCCACCAGATATGTCTAAAATTACCTCTTACATATCTACATCTCCAGCAAACTGGATTAGTTGAGGGACATATTTTATTTAATTTATCCGGTACCAAGTACCATCTGTTTAGAACTTTAAAGTGTGTTTAATGAATGTATATTCTTCATGACGTCCATCATTGAAGAACCCCATTGTTTCATATTGATATCGATATTTAAATATTTTTTCCATGCAAATATAGCTGTTGGATTTATATCCTTGACACTTGCTTTAGAAAGAGGTTTATTAATTTTTTTTGAAGTAAATAGTAAATCAATCAGATTGCTCAAATTAGATTTTGATGTAATTAAATGTGTAGTCATGTAGCTTTTAAGTCTTAAAAAATTAAACAACTCCCTAGATGGAAGGTTATATGCACATGTTATTTGAGCGCCCTATGCAATATTTTTGTTTATAATTACTGAGGAGTGGATTCCCTTAAATTTTAATGTGGGATTGGCAAGCTTTAACAAACGGAAAGTAAAGCCTGGCTTTCCAAAATAGTGTTCCTGTAAAATAAATAAATTAAAAAAAATTAAAAAATAATGAATGAATTTGTATCTGCATCACTGAGCTAATACAGTTATTCCAAACTAAATATTTTGAAGTAAAAAATAAAATTAAAATAAAAGCAACAGAACTGAAGTACTCTAGAGCAAATACAAAATCGGAGGGATTTTTTTAAAATACTGAACTGCTCCTTCTTTTAATGGGTTCACTGGGCCTGAAAAAGGACAACCTGTATCTGAAATCTTATGAGCGTCAAGTCATCCGCTGTAATAACACTTCAATATCAAGTTAAAGATTAACTATATTTAGAGAGAAAAGCAAATACTGAACACGAAACTCAGGTTATACCTGCTATTACCTGCTATTAGCCATTTATTCTGACTCACAGCCTCCATACACAAAAAACGTTGACATGATAGTGTTTCCTATTTAATGGTTATCTGTAAGGAAGGAAATGAATTTGAACCATTAATTCATAGAAGAATCATTGCTTTACTTAGCAGAACGGATATTGCATGCCCTGCTTTAAAAAGACACCTTAACTCTTCTCTGAGAGATACTGAAACACTTGTTAAGTTGTATCCTACACCAGAAATGATACAATGAAATTAAGTGTACATAGTTTATAATAGTATTTAGGATCTGAGATTAGGGCTGTGAACCCGGCACCAGGTGCCGCGGCCCAGTCCAGCCATGGTTACTGGATAGAAGAGGTTGTGAGATGGGTAGCTTAGGGGAAATGATGACTGAGTGTGGGATAGCCACACCAATGGTTTAGCATAATTTAAGGGTAAAGGAGCAGACTTTTAGAGGCTCACAGGGATTGGGCACAGACTACAAATAAATAGGCAGAATCTCATAGTGTCAGGTTGAATAAAGAGAATCTCTACAAGTTTAATATTCATGATGATGTTTCATGTATTGAATGCACAAATGCACAATATATTACATTTGCTTATCTTAAATTTAGAAATGACTACTATACTTGGTTATACCCAACTTGTATCCTAGTCTCACCCTGCATATCAAATAAACCCTTTGGTTTATACATTACTTTGCAAAAATCTTTAAAAGTATATTTGACTACACTGTGGATCCACTTATTAATCTGCCTTTTATTCTCTATCATTCTATTGTGTATGATTATTCTTTGGCAGGGCCGGATTAAGAGCCCAGTGGGCCTGGTGCTGATAATTATGATGGGCCTAATTACAAAATCATATTGACCAAAAACACTAAAACAGTCCTACCTCCTAAGCGTCATGTATCTGATGGAGATGATGCTGTAGGGAAACTCATAGGATGCAACTATGAGAAAACACATACCCTTTGCTAATCTCATGCTTTCATCTTTCAAGTAAACCCATACCCCCTAACAGCAGTGTCCAGTAAAGCAGGAAGTCTATGGATGCGGTAAAAGGGTGGGCTACTGACACAAATCACATAACCAGAACGTCCGAAAGGGCGAACATACACAAAAAGGGGGAATGTCTGTGTCCCTATGTCTCCCAGTCCCTTAGTGTTTGTGTCCTCATGTCTCCCAGTGTCCCCATGTCACTAGGGGACATTGAGAGACATTGGGACACTGGGAGACATGGGGACACAGATACTAGGGAACACTGGGAGACCTGGGAAATCTGAGACTCTTGGGGACACTGGGTGACAGACACGAGGGGACACAGGGAGACATGGGGCACTGAAATACTGTGATATATAGGGGACACTGGAGACTTGATAAAAACCTGGGTACAGGTCAAAATGTTGTGGTGTCCAATAAACCTGCTTAAAGCTATCACAGTGAGTGCCTGAGATTTTTTTCTTTTATACTAGGGGACACTGAGACACTACGGGCACAGAGACACTACGGGCACAGAGACACTACGGGCACAGAGACACTACGGGCACAGAGACACTACGGGCACAGAGACACTACGGGCACAGAGACACTACGGGCACTGAGAGACATGGGGCACTGAGACACTGATACATAGGGGACACTGATACATAGGGGACATTGGAGACTTGATAAAGACCTGGGTACAGGTCGAAACGTTGCGGTGTCCAATAAACCTGCCTAAATCTATCACATTGAGTGCCTGAGATTTTTTCTTTTATACTAGGGGACACTGAGACACTAGGAGACATGGGGACACAGAGACATTGGGAGACTAGGGGACTTTGGGAGTCTAGGGAACACTGAGACACTAGGGACACTGGCACACTACAGACACTGAGAGACACCAGGGACACATGGCGATACTGAGATACTAGGGACACTGGCTGGGAGACATGGGAACACTGCCATGTCTCCTATGTCTCAGTCGCCCAGTGTCCCCATGTCTCCCTGTGTCTCCATGCCTCTCAGTGTCCCCATGTCGCCCAGTGTCCCCTAGTGTTTGTATCCCCATGTCTCCCAGTGTCCCTTAGAGTCTGTGTCCTCATGTCTCCATGTGTCCTGATGTCACTAGGACACTAGGGGACACTTAGAGACATGGGGACACTGGGAGACATGGGGACACTGAGACACTAGGGACAGTGGCTGGGAGACATGGGGACACAGACTAGGGGCCACTGGGAGACATGGGGCCACTGTGTCCCTAGTGTCTCAGGGTCATGGGCATCCCAATGGGGGGGTAAAGGGGGTACTTGGCCCCCCCGGATTTTTCAGCTTGTGCTGCTATTTTTCGTTTTAGTGTGAGAATACAGTGCAATACCAGCGCTGGCCAGTAGGTGGCGCTGTGAATGGAGAAAGGCAGGAAGCTACAGCTTATCCCTGCCTCTCTCTCATGACTGAAACCGCAGGGGAGCAGCACAGAGGCAGCCTACAGAGCAGGTAAGTGAGGGATGGGGGGTGGGGGAGACCGCATAGAGGAAGGTAAAGTAGAAGGAGCAGAAAGGTTCTGCAAGGGGCAGGAGGGGCCAGCAAGGAATAGAAAGGGGCAGCAAGAAGCAGGAAGGGGTCGAAAGGTTTTCAAGGAACAGGAGGGTAAAGTAGAAGGAGCAGCAAGGAGCAGGAGGGGTCAGCAAGGAGCAGAAAGGGTCTGCAAGAGGCAGGAGGGGTCAGCAAGGAATAGGAAGAGGCAGCAGGAAGGGGTAGGGACGGTCTGCAAGGAGTAGGAAGGGTCTGCATGGAGCAAGAGGGGTCAGCAAGGAGTAGGAAGAGGCAGCAAGGAGCAGGAAGGGGCAGCAAGGAGCAGGAAGGGGCAGCAAGGAGCAGGAAGGGACAGCAAGGAGCAGGAAGGGACAGCAAGGAGCAGGAAGGGGCAGCAAGGAGCAGGAAGGGGCAGCAAGGAGCAGGAAGGGGCAGCAAGGAGTAGGAAGAGGCAGCAAGGAGTAGGAAGAGGGAGCAGGGAGGGTCTGCAAGGAGCAGGAAGGGGCAGCAAGGAGCAGGAAGGGGCAGGAAGAATCAGAAGGAACAGAAAGGATCAGCAAGGGGCTGCAAGAAGCTGGAAGGGGCAGAAAGAAGCAGGAAGGGCAGTAAGAAGCAGGAAGGGTATGCAAGAAGCAGGAAGGGCCATCAAGAAGCAGGAAGGGCCATCAAGGAGCAGAAAGGGATCAGAAAGAGAGCAGAAGGGCGCAAAATAAGCAGAAAGTAGCAGAAAGGTAAAGGAGCAGAAGGAGCCTCAGAAGGCAAAGAAGACTGTGTCAAATGAAGGAGAAGAAAATGAGATTGGATCACTTCATTCTGGACACCACATCATTAGGCGTTGGTACCTGGGCCTGGCAGGGAAACTTTGGACCTTCTCATCTCCCCAGGTAAAAACAAACAATATCAGTTTTAATGTGTTCACTTTTATTTACTGAGTGTCAGGAAACACAGAGGGCCGCTGGGTAGGGGTGCCGCTGATTGGCTAGATGGGTCAGCTAGCACTCTAAGCCAATCAGTAGCTCCCCATTCATAAAAACGTAAAACATTTTTATGAATCGGGAACTAGCGATTGGCTTAGAGGGTCAGCTGACCACTCTAGCCAATCTGCAGCACCCATGCCTGACGTCAATCTGCACTTCCTGACACTCTGTTTCAGAAGTTGAATACCACTGAGCGACCTGGAGATCTGGAGCTAAAGGAAGCCTTTGGGGGTAAACCATTTGAGAGCGGTTTAACCCCTTCAAAGAAAGAGCACCCAGGGGCCTCCTTGCATCACATCATTTTCATTTAGATAAAGTTGTTATGGTGACCAGAATGTTCCTGTAATTTGATGAAAGGAACACTATAGTGTAAGGAATACAAACATATATTCCTGACACCATAGTTGTGAAAACGCTATTCACCCTGGCTTTATGTGAAAATGACTATGCTCCTTCCCTTTCATGACACTGTCAAAAAGGGGCCAAGCATGGATGTCATTACAATTATGTCCCCCCCCCCCCGGAAAAATTCCTGCGGACGTCCATGCTCAGGGTCCCCATGTTACCCAGTGTCCCAATGTCTCAGCGTCCCCATGTCTCGGAGCTGCTGTCTGGACTCTCTGTGCAGAACTGGTCCCCGCGGATCAGTGAGTAGAGAGATGCAGGGAGGGAGATGCCGTAACTTCTTATCACTGCCTCTCTCCACACAAACAGCGACCCCTACTGGCCGGCGCTGGTATTGCAGAATAAACTATGTTTATACAAAGACAGAGACAGACATTTGTATTGCCGGTATTACTGCAATACCGGCACTGGCTAGGCAGCCTCAAATACCTGAGAAATACTTCTGAGAAATACCTGGCAACCCTAAGAAATACATGAGAAATACCTGGCAACCCTAAGAGTAGTGTGTAAAAAAAAAAAAAAAAAAAGCAAATGCCTTTGAGCAAATGCAAGGATTGCTGCATGCCATAGGATTACTGGAGAACGGATACTTTGCTACTTTACAAGTGGACCATATCTCTGAACTATTACTGGAGAACGGATACTTTGCTACTTTACAAGTGGACCATATCTCTGAACTATTACTGGAGAACGGATACTTTGCTACTTTACAAGTGGACCATATCTCTGAACTATTGGAGGACTACCCATATTAACCTTAAGTATATCTTTCAGCTAGTTGTCTACAAAATCATTTATTAATTTACTAATACTTGCTTACTCAAACCTGCATTGATACAAGTTACTAATCTCATAAAGGACAACTCCCATCATGCTTATTCACTATGAACTGTTTCTTGCTTTGCAAATACATTCAGTGCTTCAATCTACTAATTACATGAAGGACAGCTCCCATCATGCTTATTCACTATGAACTGTTCTTGCTTTGCAAATATTCTTAGCTACTTGATTATTGTTCCTATTGAAGATTATTCTCATGAACTTAAAGAATGTTACTTAATGCATCTCTGAAGAAATACTTAATAATGAACTTTGTGTTGTTGATTACTTGCACTTCTTCTTATTGGATTATTGCCTAAATGCAATTCATTTAAGTTTAACACTTATTAAAACTTCGGTTGAATCAAGTTACCAGAGATTCTCTCTTTTCTTAAAGCTACAGTATTGATACTTAAGGATTCTCAATTTCTTCACTATTGTAATTAGGGAGTTTACAAGCTGCAGTTGAGTTCCAATCCAAATCACCCCTAGTAGCGTAACAGAATCATAACTCTAGTTAATTGGAATAGATATGATTTATCTGTTAATTGTTATTACTTCCGCTAGTATCCAGGTGTTTACCATGCTTTCTATGAAGCAGTACTACCTCACATTAGAAACATAGTATGTGACGACAGATAAGAACAATTCGGCCCATCAAAATCTGCCCAATTTTCTAAATACTGTCATTAGTCCTGGCCTCATCGTAAGTCTAAGATAGCCTTATCGGGCATCCCTCCAATGGCCATTGGAGCAACTAAATGACCTCCATTTGTCTAAATATACATAGGGATTAAGGAAAAAGCGCAAGTAACATTTTCTTTTCTAAGATAGCCTTATGCCTATCCCACGCATGCTTAAACTCCCTCACTGTGTAAACCTCTACCACTTTAGCTGGAAGGCTATTCCATGCATCCACTACATTCTGTGCAAAATAATTCTTTCTGAAAGCAATACTTAGTCTTCAGTCAACACTCTCTCTCTTGCCGAGTTATTAACTAAGGGAGAATCGCTGGGAATTCAAAGTGAATTTCTGAATTTAAGGCCAGAATAGCTAAACAAACACGAATATAGCGTGTGTGCGGGAAAGGTTTGCCATTTCTCCCCCCGTTTTTGTTTTTTTAGGTTTGCCGACTTATTTTGCTGTGTTTTTATAATATCTGTCTGCACATTATATGCAGTCTGAATTCAAAGTGAATTTCAAAGTTAATGAAAAATAGCTAAACTGAAAACAGAATGGGCAATACAGTTGAGCAATGGTTGTGACCACACTCACACAGCAGCAGCTGCTGAGAAAGCGTTAGCATGACGCGTCCACACCCGCTAACTCACTCGTTTTTTTCAGGTGTGCGGGCTTTTTGCATTTAATATAGTTGCTAAAAAGTACATATTTATTGAAATAATATATACATAAATTGGATTTTAAAAAAAAAGGGGGGGCGGGGGGGGGGGGGGGTGGTGGCTAAGTGCCATACATAATCAGTACTGATTATAAAAGGTGAGCAGTTCTATTTATTGATCATATTCTCCATCTGTATATCAAGATATTACACTATATATCTCGTTTATACCTTTTTTCCATCCTGGATTTATTGGGAGTAACTATCGAAGAGGATGGTGTTACACTATCTAAAAAAGTACAGAAGCATCAGAGTTCAGAACAAACCTATAGGCTCTGCATATGTGAGTATGAGCCTGAGCACCCTTATACTCTGCATATTTATCTACTAAAAAAAAGTTGCACTATGTATATATTAATTTTTTGTATTTCAACATTTGGAAAAGGTGAGTGTTGTTAATCATCTTTGACACTTAACTGTGACACTTAACTGTGTTAACTAGAATGCTCCAGGATCCATAGCTCGGTTTTCTTAAACAGTTTGTTTTTTCTTACATGATTTTTCTATTTTGTCTCTTCCAATGTGTCCATTTTATAAAGCTAAATTATTGGTGTAATTATATCATTTACAATAAAAAAAATAAATTAAAAAAAAAATACAAAGGAAGGCAGAAAACAGTTTGAACCACTTTTTTGCCACAAACTTGGAAAAAAAGTCCTACCTGACCACAGTCAGATCTCTCTTTGGATCAAGTAACCTCATTCATCATAAATTAGCGTATTTGCCAAATTGATAGTAGGTGGAGCTGTAACAAGCAAAATAAGGTTTATTTACTGCTGTATGTATAATGGAATTTATCATTTATGCAACGTTCATCCATCTTACCTGTGGGATGTTTTAGTACAAAAGCATAGGCCTGGTGATAAGCCAACGGAATAGGAAAGAAAAAATCCCACTAAAAACTAATTATAAAATAGTTAGTAGAAGATAATCCAATCACATTACATTAACTGCATGAGCATTTAACTTTAAACAATAAGCTGTATCCGATAAGAAAACAACATTGTATAAGGATAAAAAAAGGGCCAATACCTATAGCTATGCTAGAAACTGATGAAAATCTAAATGCTGATGGGGAACATATAAAGGCCAATCTTGTAATGACATTATTGTTATGCAGTTTTTCTAAGTCATTTAATGCTATATAATCATATAATCCTGAAACCATACCGAAATTCGGCATTTACAATAGAGTATGCTAAAGCCATAATGGCCTTAATACCAATCCTCCATCAGTATTTGATTGATAAAATGTTGTGTTTTTACCAGTATTGAGCGAGTGCTCTCATTGTGATCACAATTGTGGCTGTTAAAAGTTGTGAACAAGCAAGTAAAAATGGATATGAAATAAACAAGTAAGGGAAGGGAAGCACAAAAAGAGAGAACAATTGGAGAAGGGGAGTGTTATGGGGAATAGGGCATAATTGGGAAAAGATGGGGAGGAACACGTGTGTAGGGGACATAAATCAATAGAGGGCCAGATAGCGCTCGGTGGGTGGCCTGGGCGGAGGTGTGATGGGGTTTCTTCCGTCCCTCCTCTTCCCCAGGTTTCCCTCCGTATGCACCTTAGCGGGCTCCCCCCTGCCTTTTTGCCCTTGACTGCGCTGGTCAGAGTATACACCGCTGTCTCATGGTAGTGTTCCCGCCCCTATGGGTGAATTTTAAGCGGTCATGGGTGCCAGTGGTTGGGACCCCAGGTGTTTTGAGTTCGACAGGGATCTCACTGGGAGGCCAGTTTGGGGTTGCTGGGAGATGGCCGGAGTCGGGGTTTCTAGGGTAGTATCCCTTCCCTAAGGGCGAGGGAGAAAGGTGGGCAGGAACTCTGAGTTTCAGTTCTCGGGCCATTTTGCAGTGAACACCGCAGTTATTTATACCGTAGTTTGGTTCCGGGATGGTTGGGGGGATGACGGATAACTAATTTTCAAGGTCACCTTAAATTGTTGAGGGCGTGTGGGAGGTGGGGCTTTGGGAATCCTCAGTTTCCTCCGCACGTTGATCGTGTTCGGGAAGGGGCGCACGCTACCCACTACCTTCTGGCGATTTGTAAGTCCAGAATTTTCACCGTATCGGACGGTGTCTTAATGCCGTCTCTGTTCTTTTCTTGCTTTTCTTTCCTTTTCTCCCCGCTTTATCCTTTTGTTCTCCTTCCCTTGGGGGCGGTGGAGGTGGCCGAGTGGTTAAATCCAGGGGGTGGTCGCATCACCCAAACGCGTCAATGCATCATACCCCAGGGCAGGTTAGTCTTAGCAGTATCCGACATGATTAGATATGGAGATTAAGCTTACCACTTTGAATGTTAAGGGCCTTAACGCTCCTAAGAAGAGACGTCTTATGTTCCGGGCCTTGAAAAGGATGAAATCGGAAATAGCGTACCTAAAAGAAACTCCCCTTCCCAAACAGGCTAATTTTCTACTGCGGGACCATACATATCCGACCTCATTTGAAGCTAGAGCATACCGTAAACGAAATGGAGTGGCTATTGTTATTGGCCGTACTTGCCCTTTTCAGATGTATGCCCAAGATGCTGACCCGGAGGGTCGTTACATCATAGTATCGGGAACTCTGCATTCGCATACCATCCATTTAATAAATGTTTACGCCCCAAATCAACCGGACGCTGGATTCTGGAATACGTTACGAGGCAAGATCGCGGCACTACCGCATGGCATTATTCTCATGGGGGGAGACTTTAACGCAGCCCCGTGCCCGGCGGTTGACAGGAGCTCGAGAGACGGGGGCCCGAGGTCGCAGGGAAGGGGGGGGCAGGGCCGTTTACTAAATTTTTTTATAGAAGATACGGGTTTAGTTGATGTCTGGAGGGCACACCATCCTATGGAACGGGATTATACGTTTTACTCTGCCCCTCATGGAACCTACTCCAGGATAGACTTCTTCCTGGTCAATGCAACGGGCTTGTCCAGGATTGTTAGTTCGGAGGTTGGTAGTATATCCTGGTCAGACCATGCAGACGTCTCCATTGTTTTGGGTAATCTATGTGTGGCGAGTCCCTGGTCCTGGAGACTGAACACGTCACTGCTAAGGGATACGACGATAACTGACAACATTCGGGAGGCTATAACTGATTACTTCATAGAAAACGTCACCCCGGACGTGACCATTAGCACGGTTTGGGCGGCACATAAATCTGTGATAAGAGGGGACCTGATCAAATTGGCTACACGGAAGAAGAAACAGAAGCACCGCCAGCTGGAAATTTTAATGAAACAATTACGGAATCTTGAGCGGAAACACCAAGCAGCCCCGGACGATTAATTACTCGGCCGCCTACAGGCGGTTAGGAGGGATGTTCGCACCCTTTTGTTAGATGACACGGCCCGGGCCATGACGTGGTCCAAACGTACGTATTTTGATAAGGCCAACAAAATGGATACGCTTCTGGCCAGGGCATTGCGACCCAGGCCGAATAGGCCTCACATCACGGCAATCAGACACCCCGATGGCTCGATAAAAACGAAACCGACGGATATCGCGCAGGTCTTTGAGGGTTTCTATAAAAACCTGTACAATCACACACCGGACGGACAGGCCCGGGAGGGGCAAGAGGAAAACGATGTTTTGCGATACCTAGAAGGTTCGGGCTTGAACAAACTGACGGGGGAGGCAGCGGAAAGCCTTGCAGCGGAAATTAGTGAAGAAGAGGTCGGCAGAGCAATTTCTAATCTGAAGGGTAACAAAGCACCAGGCCCGGACGGATTTGACGGGACGTACTACAAGACTTTCAGAGAGGAGCTCACACCCAGCTGGTGGCACTCTTCAACCATTTGAGGCAAGGGGGACGCCTGGGCCCAGAGATGGCTTTAGCTACAATTGTACTGTTACCCAAACGGATAAGGATCTGCTCTGCCCTGAGAACTACAGGCCCATATCGTTAATTAACCATGACTTAAAGATTCTGGCTAAGATACAGGCAGCTAGGCTGAACCCGCTTTTGCCTTCGCTTATTCACGCTGACCAAGTCGGGTTCATACAGGGACGACAATTATTCGAAAACACCAGACGGAATGTGGACCTCATCTGGAACCAAGCTACGACTGGGACACCATCTTTACGACTGGGACTCCATCGACGCGGAGAAGGCCTTCGATAGAGTTCGGTGGCAATTTTTGTTCTCAGTGTTAAAACACCTCGGCCTTCCGGAAAGCTTCATTCAGGTCACGAGGGCGATGTATCATGATGTGAAGGCGCAGATATGGATTGCAGGGGCCCCGTTGACTCCTTTCAGTCTACACAATGGAACCAGGCAGGGATGCCCTCTCTCCCCACTCCTCTTCGTAATGACTATGGAACCCTTACTACAGGCGATCCGCAAGCATCCGGACATACGAGGGGTGAAGGTTGGTGGGGAGGAATTCACTGTCTCTGCCTATGCAGACGATGTCCTCCTCACTGTCACGAGCCCGTTGGAGTCGATGGCCGCATTGCAAGGAGTTATTCAAGAGTACGGGGGCCTGTCCGGATATAAGGCGAATATTCAGAAATCTAGCACGATGCCTGTGGGCTTACAGGCGGCTGAGGAATCCCTGATAAAGGACACGTACCGAATACGGCTGGAATTGGACTCCTTAAAATATTTGGGGGTCCATCTGACGGCAGACGCAGGTCGTTTGTTCTCTAGCAATTACTATCCTATGATGCGGACCCTGATCGGTGACTTGGAAAAATGGTTGGACAAACCTATCTCTTGGCTTGGACGCATTCACTCGGTGAAAATGAATATCCTCCCGCACATATTTCTTTTCCAGGCTCTCCCTGCCAGGGTCACGAAATCTCAATTGATACCACTACAGAGGGCAATATGTGACTTTGTGTGGCACAACAAGAGACATAGAATAGCCAGACAAATCCTATATAGACGCAAGGATAGAGGGGGGCTGGGCCTACCGCACCTGTATTATTACTACTTAGCGGCCCAACTGTCACAGGTGGCTATGTGGCATTCCCCTGTTGGGGAAAGGAGATGGGTGGAAATTGAATCTTTGCTGGCAGACCTCGACGTCCCTCAATTCACATTGTGGGTGCCGAGAGCACATAGACCCATGTTACGGGCGACATGCCCGGCTATCCTTAACTCTCTTCGAAAATGGGATGAGAACAGTGTCAAATTTGGTCTTGCTTCCTCTACTTCCCCTATGGCTCCGATTCTTAGAAACAGAGTTCCCACCAGGTATGGCACCTAGGGACTTCCATAACATTGAACGGTCTGGGCTGCAACGTATTTACCAACTGTATAGAAATGGGGAGATCTTACCGTTTGAAGACCTTCAGCAACATAACCACATGACTCCTGCCGATTTTTTCAGATACGTTCAGATCAGGGATTTCGCCAGGAAACCCTGTATTAAAGCAGCGGCACAGGGACAGTTCACTTTCTTTGAAAGATTATGTAGGGATGTTTCTGCCCCTAAAGGTATGATTACTCTCCTATATGCTCATATCAGCACCAAAACTAAGGAATGGGGTAAACTAAAGTACACTGATAGATGGGAATTGGATTTGGGAGAGGAACTGGAAGGGATTGAGTGGCAGGAGATTTGGGAAGCAACCAAGAGCGCTTCCATATGCGTCACACAACAGGAACAGGCGTGCCTGATCATATTGGAGGAGAATTGAGGGAGCCTAAATTACAAGCTTACAGGGTCAGCGTTTGGGCCCCCTCTTAGGTCACATGGCCTGGTTATAAAAAACACAAAATCCTCGATGGGAGGCAAGTGATACAGGATTTATAAAGTGGCTTGTCATGTGTGCTGATGTCAATTATTATGTTTACACAATTGTTTCTTTGTATTTTGGCTTCTGCGCAAGCCTCACAGTTGTATTCTTCTTGCCTTACCTATCGTGTGCAAAAATAAAGAATTAAAAAAAATAAAAGAACAGTGTATGGAGTTTAACTCATAAATGTACCATCAACCATTTAAAGCACAGATATGGAAAGGTTTAAAACTATGTAATTAAGAAAAATGATAAACAACTTTTGTATTGATAGAGTGAAGGTCCTAGATTGGGGCACCTTGATCATACCTTTGCTGGTCTTCCAAACGGATGTGATGTGTCTTGACTATATTGGTATGCTGTGGACCCATTGAATAGTTGATTGAATGCTACCTTCACAATGAATTGAATTGTCATGTTCAAATAGCCATATATCAGTTTCACAAGTGAATATTTGTGATCTTAAAAATCAAACAAAAAGCTTAGCAAACACAGGTCAAACGGTAGTTGCAGATAATGTTTTTGTCACTTTTATACTAAATACACTAATGTCTGCCAATAAAAAGGTTTCCATGTAAGGTATGACAGTAAAGTATTTGGTTCATCAAGGTTAAACTCATAGACAAGCATTGATCTCGCAGCCCACAGAAACTCAGAATTCCTACTTTTAGCATTGACGAAGATGTCAATGGTCTGTTGTCAGTCTCAAAAATCTTTTGCTTCTATTAATTTCGTACATTCCTCTAGCCACCTTCTTGAGGCATTTGTTTCTTTTAAAGAAATTGGACATCCTTGTCTGCTCAAACATCTCTCAAGAATTCTAAACAAAAGCTTCAAAGCCAAGAGACAGTAAGTAAACAAGGGGTAGAGTGTTATACAGGGACTCACGTAGCATAATGATCATCATCTCCTAAAACCTAATTAATCAGACTATGCCTTATAACATCTGCTGTTCTTTTAGATGTCCTGTCTCCTAAAACAGATGTTTACTGAGATTACACCTCTTTTGAGAGCCAGTTTGTGATGATTTCAGAGAGAGATAATTTCTGTACACTTCCTCTAACATAGGAAAGGAGAGGATAGTGTGGATATTGCTCTTTAGCAAGCTATTGAGATGAAAGGAGTACATGCAATATTGGTTTTGTCTCTGGACAAAAATATCTCCATATAAACTTTGTGCAATACATACTGTATCTGTAAAGATAAACATAGCAACAACAACAAAAAAAGAAGTCTGCACATACAGCACATGTAGACAGTCACAACTATAAGACAGTAAAAAGGCAAAAGAAAAAGAAAGAAAATACAATTAATGAACTATTGTTTCTCGGATAAATTAGCATCATAAATACCTTCGACAAGACACCAAACTTTTACGGATTTCTGTTCTTGTATTCATTACCCGGCAACAAAACAAAAACCGGTTCAAAATCTTTGAAAAATGTCATCAGTCATGTAAAACGAAAAATTAGAAATACAATTAAAAAAATTGTGTCAAAAAATGTTTGTTTTTATCTCTGACACTTTAAATTGATAAGTTAAAAATGTATAAAAAGAGCGCTAAAATAATTTCAAAAAATTTATTAACCCTTTATGGATGGAGGCAATTGTACAAGTTCTGATAAAAACAAAACCTAGAATTTGAGTTATATGTTTGTTCAACCAAAATTTACCTCTTTCATATTAAGTGCACCTACACTTATTACATATCATTTTGTTGAGGAGAAACAGGACTTTGCATTAAATATTTATATATGGAACATAATTTAATATGAATAAAATCTTTAAAAGTTTGAGAAATTAAGAAATTGTTATTTTACAAGTTCTGTATGATATTTGTAACTGTAAATGTCATAACACTACCTTCTACTGCAATAAAATACACATATTTGTGTTCAGTGAGGGCTCACACGTACAACAGTATCCATCATGTACAGGTGGCTTTATGGGGTCTGGGAAAGTTATAAGGACAAATATAGGTCTTTCCCTTTTTCAGTTTTTACACATTAACAATTTGCCAGATTGATTTGCTAGGCTTATGTTGCCTTCAAAACCATATGGCAGTCCAGGAATGAAAATTACCCCCACCATGGCATAACATTTGCAAAGGTAGACAACCAAAGGTAATCAAAATAGGGTATGTCCAAGTTATTTTTAGTAGCCAACTAGCCACAAACCCTGTATTGACGAATTACAAAACAAATTAAATGGACAAAGGATGAAATGGTTTTGTGATTTGGAGTTCTGTACATGGTGCCACAAAAAAAAAAAAAAAAAAAAGAAGATTTATGGTTGGGGATAACCATTAAATGTTGATTTTATTCATAGATCAAAAAAGACGTGGTCAATAAAAGTTTTGACTGTGTGTATTTATTCTTCATTTAGAGCCTGATATGGCTTGTTATATTGTGAGTGAGATTTCTTTTATATGTATCACTTTAAAAAAAATTTTTTTACAGATTAAATTGTATGTTTTTATCTTATTACATTATTATTATTTTATTATTTATAGCGCTGTATTATAATCGACGGTTCCAGTTCTCCAGCTATGCATCTAAAACTCATTATGCCAAATGCAAACCAGAGGTCTTCCTTTTTTTTTTTTGGATCAATGACTTTTATTAAGTTTACACAGGGAGGCACTGTATATATACACACACAGCTGGATGAGTTATTTCTTGCTGTACTCCTCTTCCTTTGACAACGTTTTAATAATCTCTCTTGGCATGAAGTCTTTCTTCACAGTGCTTCTTTGCCTCCTTTATCTCGGACCTCCGTGCCTTGGCCTGATCAGCCAACTGCTTCTTGTGAGCTTTGTCTGCCTTCAGTTTTTGAATGTGCTCCATGAGGATACATTTTCTCTTAAACGCATTACCCTTCACTTTCAGGTAAAGGCTGTGGTACATGTACCTGTCAACAGGGGCGTATTAGCCGCGAGGCAAACAAGGCATTTGCCTTGGGCGGCATTTTCCAGGGGGCGGCAAAAAAGCCGCCCCCAAATGCCCAAGGCAAATGTCTTGTTAGCCTTGCGGCTAACAGACATGCCGGCGGGCTGCTGGGCGATCGGGCGGCACTGCCGGGCGGGCGAGGGAGCACTTCCCCTGAGCTGTCTGCTCAGCTCCCTCGCCGGCCGCACAGTGAGGCTGGGAGGCGGAGCCGGAATATGACGTCATATTCCGGCTCCCAGCCTCACTCTGAGGCGCGCAAGGGAGCTGAGCAGTCAGCTCAGGGGAAGTGCTTCCTCGCCGGCCGGCCGGCCGCCCGCCCGCCCGCCCGGCAGTGCCGCCCGATCGCCCAGCAGCCACTGGACCACCAGGGAGGAAGAGACACCCCCCCTCCCCAGCATTCCCAAAGGTAAGGAGGCTGGGGGGGGTGTTAAATTAAAAAAAAAAAAATGTGTTAAAAATAAATTTAAAAAAATGTGTTAATGTGGGTGGGTGAGTGTGTATCTGTGTCTGTTAGTGTGTGTGTCTGTTAGTGTGTGTGTCTGTTAGTGTGTGTGTGTCAGTGTGTGTGTGTCAGTGTGTGTGTCTGTTAGTGTTTGTGTCTGTTAGTGTGTGTGTGTGTGTGTGTGTCTGTTAGTGTGTGTGTGTCAGTGTGTGTGTCTGTTAGTGTTTGTGTCTGTTAGTGTGTGTGTGTGTCTGTTAGTGTGTGTGTGTGTCTGTTAGTGTGTGTGTGTCTGTTAGTGTGTGTGTGTGTCTGTTAGTGTGTGTCTGTGTCTGTTAGTGTGTGACTGTGTGTGTGTCTGTTAGTGTGTGTGTCTGTTAGTGTGTGTTTGCCTGTGAGTGTGTGTGTATGTTAGTGAGTGTATGTGTCTGCTAGTTTGTGTCTGCTAGTGAGTGAGTGTGTGTCTGTTAGTGTGTGTCTGTTAGTGAGTGTGTTTGTCTGTTACTGAGTGTGAGTGTGTCTGTTAGTGTGTGTGTGTTTCTGTTAGTGAGTGTGTGTTTCTGTTAGCTAGTGTATGCGTATCTGTCAGTGAATGTGTGTGTGTGTATTTAGAATGCAGGGCGGGGGGAAAGGTTGGGTGGGGGTGGCGCGGGGGGAGGGGGGACGCCTGAGTTTTGTCCTGCCTAGGGCAGCACAAAACCAGGATACACCACTGCCTGTCAATCTTCTTGGATTCATGGTAATGACTGAACAGACAACGCAAGATTCTCATTCTCCTTCTCAGGAAAGTTTCTCCGGCATACTGGTATTTTCCTTACCCTTTCTCTTACCGACACCTATGTGTCTGCCCTTTCTACGTGCAAGGGTGTTCTTGCAATAGCGAGCACGAGAGTGGACAGTCACAGGCTTGCGGATGATCAGACCATCTTTAACCAACTTTCGGATCTGCTGACAAGAGTTGGCATTGGCAGTTTCATTGGTCTCATTGTGATCCAGCCATACTTTCCTCTTGCCGCATCACATCAAGCTGGAGGCGAGCCTTTACTGCAGTCTGAGCATGCTCACGGCGGCTGCTCGGCTTCAGCTCGGAAAGCAAAGTAGGTCTTCCTTTCTTGTGTACAATAAAAGCAAACAGGCAGCACTTCTACCTTGAAGATCTAGAACAGGTTCTCCTCCTGTGTGTATACAAAAAAGAAAAGTCCTGCGCTCACTCCCATCACTACTGGGCCGGCAACAATGACTACAGTACACATCAGCCCCAATATATAGTAAAAACCAAAGAAAAGAAAAAGTTACCTTTGCTCTCTCCTTAATCCCTATCAGGGCTGCCATCAGAAATTTTGGGGCCCCTGACAAAGCACAAGGTCTGGGCCCCCCCTCCCCCGCCCCCTCCCTCCCGGGCCCGCCCACGCCCTACCTAGTCTGCTGACAATGATGCGGGACTGAATGTGGTGTGTATAGTGGAAGTGAATTAGAATGTGTGTAATGGATGTAGTGTTTGTGTGTATTAGATACTGTTTGTGCAGTGAATGCAGAGTGTGTGTTTGTTTAGCGGATGCAGTGTGTATAGTGAACGCAGAGTGTGTTTGAGTAGTGGATGTAGTGTGTGTACAGTGATGTAGTGTGTGTTTGTGTAGTGGATGTAGTGTTTGTATGTACTAGATGAAATGTGTTTAGTGGATGCAGTGTCTGTAGTGGATGTAGTGTGTGTATTAGACGCAGTGTCTGTGTATAGTGAATGCAGAGTGTTTCAATTTGTGGTGGATGTAGTGTGTGTACTGTGAATACAGGATGTTTGTGTAGTGGATGCTGTGTGTACAGTTAATGCAGAGTGTGTGTCAGTATAGTGAATCCAGAGTGTGTGCATAGTTTAGTGAATGCAGAGTGTGTGTTAGTGTGTAATGAATGCAGAGTGTGTGTTAGTGTGTAGTGAATGCAGTGTGTCAGTGTAATGAATGTAGTGTGTGTGTTAGTGCAGTGAATGCAGAGTGTGTGTAAATGTGTAGTGAATGCAGAGTGTGTGTAAATGTGTAGTGAATGCAGAGTGTGTGTTAATGTGTAGGGAATGCAGAGTGTGTGTTAATGTGTAGGGAATGCAGAGTGTGTGTTAATGTGTAGGGAATGCAGAGTGTGTGTTAATGTGTAGGGAATGCAGAGTGTGTGTTAATGTGTAGGGAATGCAGAGTGTGTGTTAATGTGTAGTGAATGCAGAGGGTGTGTTAGTGTGTAGCGGATGCAGAGTGTGTGTTAGTGTAGTGAATGCAGAGTGTTAATGTGTAGTGAATGCAGAGAGTGTTTGAGTAGTGGATGTAGTGTGTGTATTAGACACAGTGTCTGTGTATAGTGAATGCAGAGTGTTTCAATTTGTGGTGGATGTAGTGTGTGTACTGTGAATACAGGATGTTTGTGTAGTGGATGCTGTGTGCACAGTTGATGCAGAGTGTATGTTAGTGTAGTGAATGCAGAGTGTGTGCATAGTTTAGTGAATGCAGAGTGTGTGTTAGTGTGTAATAAATGCAGAGTGTGTGTTAGGGTGTAGTGAATGCAGAGTGTGTCATTGTAATGAATGTAGTGTGTGTGTAAATTTGTAGTGAATGCAGAGTGTGTGTTAATGTGTAGTGAATGCAGAGAGTGTGTTAATGTGTAGTGAATGCAGATAGTGTGTTAATGCGTAGTGAATGCAGAGAGTGTGTTAGTGTAGTGAATGCAGAAAGTGTGTTAGTGTAGTGAATGCAGAGAGTGTGTTAATGTGTAGTGAATACAGAGAGTGTGTTAGTGTGTAGCGGATGCAGAGTGTTAATGTGTAGTGAATGCAGAGAGTGTGTTAGTGTGTAGCGGATGCAGAGTGTGTGTTAGTGTAGTGAATGCAGAGTGTGTTAATGTGTAGCGAATGCAGAGAGTGTGTTAGTGTAGTGAATGCAGAAAGTGTGTTAGTGTAGTGAATGCAGAGAGTGTGTTAGTGTAGTGAATGCAGAGAGTGTGTTAATGTGTAGCGGATGCAGAGTTTGTGTTAGTGTAGTGAATGCAGAGAGTGTGTTAGTGTGAGAGTGTAAAAACCAACGTGTGGTTAGACCTGTGTTGTGTCAGTGTATGCAGTGTGTGTGTGTTGTGTCAGTGTATGCAGTGTGTGTGTTTGTGTTGTGTCAGTGTATGCAGTGTGTGTGTGTTGTGTCAGTGTATGCATGTGTGTGTTGTGTCAGTGTATGCAGTGTGTGTGTGTTGTGTCAGTGTATGCAGTGTGTGTGTGTGTGTTGTGTCAGTGTATGCAGTGTGTGTGTGTGTGTTGTGTCAGTGTATGCAATGTGTGTGTGCTGTGTCAGTGTATGCAGTGTGTGTGTGTGTGTTGTGTCAGTGTATGCAGTGTGTGTGTGTGTGTTGTGTCAGTGTATGCAATGTGTGTGTGTGTGTGTTGTGTCAGTGTATGCAGTGTGTGTGTGTGTGTTGTGTCAGTGTATGCAGTGTGTGTGTGTGTGTGTTGTGTCAGTGTATGCAATGTGTGTGTGTGTGTGTGCTGTGTCAGTGTATGCAGTGTGTGTGTGTGTTGTGTCAGTGTATGCAGTGTGTGTGTGTAAATGTGCTGGGGTGTGGGGGGGGGGGCATTTTAACATAATAAAAAAAAAAAAAAAAAATTGTTTCTCCCCCCCTCCCTGCTTACCTGTGTCTAGGGAGGGGGGAGATTCCATCCCTGGTGGTCCGGTGGCATGGTGGGGCCCCCCGGCTTCCCAGTTACCGCAGAGGGGGCCCAGGCAGCACACAGCCTCTTCTCTTCTCTCCTCCAATAACTCTCGCGAGACCCGCGGAGCGTTGCCATGGCAACCGGGTCTCGCGAGAGTTATTAGCAGAAACGAGAAGAAGAGAAGCTGTGTGCTGCCTGGGCCCCCTCTGCGGTAACTGGGAAGCCGGGGGCCCGGGGCTGCACACATAGATAGCGATATTCGCTATCTATGTGTGCAGAGAGGGAAAGTGGGGCCCAGGACTGCCAGAGCAGTCCGGGCCCCCCAGGGCCGCCGGGCCCGTGACAACTGTCACGGTTGTCACCCCCTGATGGCGGCCCTGATCCCTATGTATATTTAGACAAATGGAGGTCATTTAGTTGCTCCAATGGCCATTGGAGGGAATGCCGCCTGCCAATGTCAAGGCAGACCCCCCTAAAGCGGGTCTCCTCCTGTGTGGCAACTTGGGATCCAAGATAACCAGCTCCCAAATGGTACAAAACACATTACAGTAAATATGGGAATTTAAACGAACTTATAGGCATAACTGATTTTAGCAGAGGCATAGCTATTTATGCTGCTCAGTAAGTTTATGTGTGTAATAAAAGTGAAGAATTAGTCTAAGTAAGCAAATTTTAGCATTTAAAAAAAATGGGGGCCAAGTTTGGGTCATTAACATAATTTGAGTAATTGTCACTAGTTCTTAAGAACCACTGTACAATGCATGCAACCTAAACTATTATTGAAGTATTATAGCATCGTGTTAATTAAGTACATATGCTCAATTTCAACTATGAAATAATTATAAATTAAGTTCAATGAAAATGCAAAATAGAGCAATAAATGAGAGAAGACTCTGGACTTTTTGACACTGGAGAATTTTTTTTGGGAGTAAACCTGAAACTTTGAGTCTTAGATCTGGAAAAGATTGTCGAGAGTGTTATTTTCCTTCAAATATAAAAAACAGCTATCCTGTGCAGTGGAGTGGCACAGCCTTAGGGCAATGAGTTTAGTGCCATTTTCTGGCTCATTAGTTCAAAGCCATTGCTGCCTTTTGACCTTTTACCAGCGATTTTTTTTTAACTCATATCCTCTCAATGGTTTACATTTGGTCATATACTTGAATGAAACAGCTTATTAAAGGAATACTAAAAGCACCTTAATCACTACAGTACCACCACTAAAATGACAGCAATGTTTAGACTTTGCAAGGGGGGCTTTGTTAAGCCCAGATCAGCCTGCAACTGACAAACATTACATCACGGTTACAGTGCATTAATTATATACAATTTAAAAAACGAGAAACAAGAATATGAAAAGGATTGCTAATGTAGCTCAAATTGCTAAAAAAACTTAATGTTGGCCATGATAGAAAGGTGTCAGAACACACAGTGCATCACAGTTTTCTGCATATTGGACAGCGTAGCTGCAGACCAGTCAGAGTGCCCATGTTGGCCTCTGTCCACTGAGAAAATGCCTTCAATGGGGACATGAGCGTCAAAACTGTACCATGAAGCAATAGGAGAAGGTTGCTTATATATAACATTTTCTTTTAGATCAGGCGAATTCCAGGTTGCATGTGCATCATTTACCTGGGAAAGCGATGGCAACAGGTTGTGCTATGGGAAGAAGTCAGGCTGGCAGAGACAGTGTTATGTTGTGGACAATATTTTGCTGAGAATTCTTGGGTCCTGGCATTCATGTGGATGTTATTTTGACAAATACCACCTACCTAGAGATTGCTGCAGACCACGTAACCCCTTCATGGTGTACCTTGATGTCCGCGACCTGTTTCTGCGGGATAATACACACTGCAAAAATTGTTCAGGATTGGTTTGAGTAATATGATAAAGAGTTCAAAGTTCCCTTGGCCTTTTAATTCCGCAGATCTCATTGACCATCTGTGGGGTGTGCTGGAACAAGAAATCCAATCCCTGGAGGCCACACTCAGGGCCGGCGCTTCCTATAAGGCGAACTAGGCGCCATATGGGAGGGGGCGCCCTGTGCCCCCATCGCCGGCCCTTTAAATGCTGCAGCCGCCTGAGCGCTCTATTGAGAGCGCTCAGGCGGCTTCCGCACTGCCTCACCTCCCCTTCCCTGTAGCGTGGCCGAGCTCCTCTCCGGTCCCCGACCCGGCCGGACTGACAGGAAGTGCACACTCAGTGTGCACTTCCTTTCAGTCCTGCCGGGTTCAGGAAACAGAAACTCCTGTACCGCGGACCGGAGAGGAGCTCGGCCACGCTACAGGGAAGGGGAGGTGAAGAAAACAGGGGGGGAGAAGAGATTACAGGGAGGGGGGGAGAAGAGATTAGAGGGAGGGAGGGGGGAGAAGAGATTACAGGGGAGGAAAGAGATTACAGAGAGGGGAGGAAAGAGATTACAGAGAGGGAAGAGAAGATATTACAGGGAGGGGGAGAAGAGATTGCAGGGAGGGAGGGGGGAGAAGAAGAGGAGATTAGAGGGAGGGGGAGAAGAGATTACAGGGAGAGAGGGGGAGAAGAAGAGGAGATTAGAGGAAGGGGGAAGAAGAGATTACAGGAAGGGAGGGGGGAGAAGAAGAGAAGATTACAGGGGGGAGAAGAAGAGATTACAGGGAAGGAGGGGGGAGAAGAAGAGAAGATTACGGGGGGAGAAGAAGAGATTACAGGGAAGGAGGGGGGAGAAGAAGATACAATTACAGGGGGGAGAAGAAGAGATTACAGGGAGGGAGGGGGGAAGAAGAGAAGACTACAGGGAGAGAGGGGGGAGAAGAAGAGAAGATTACAGGGAGGGAGGGGGGAGAAGAAGAGAAGATTACAGGGAGGGAGGGGGGAGAAGAAGAGAAGATTACAGGGAGGGAGGGGGGGAGAAGTGAAGATTGCAGGGAGGGGGTGAGAATAAGAGAAGATTACAGGGAGGGGGAGAAGAAGAGAAGATTACAGGAGAACACAAGGGAGGAGAACACAGGGGTAGAAGAAGAGGAGAACGGGGGGATGAGAACACAGGGAGGGGGTTGAGGAGAACGTGGGGAGGGAGAGACCACTAAAGGAGGGAGGGGGTGGTAGAGAGACCACTAGGGGAGGGAGGTGAGGAGAGACCACTAAGGGAGGGTGGGGGGAAAGCAGAGAACACGGAGGGAGGGGGTGTCTGGAGGATAGACCACTAGGGGAGGGTGGGGGGAGAATAGAGACCACTAATGGAAAGGGGGCGTGAGAAGAGACCACTTGAGGTGTGGGGGAGACCACTAATGGAAAGGGGGGGAGACGAGAGACCACTAATGGAAAGTCGGGGAGAAAAGGAGACCACTAAGGGAGGTGGGGGGGAGGAGAGTAGAGACCACTAAGGGACAGGGGAGGAGAGGAGAGACCACTAAGGGGCAGGGGAGATCTCTAAGGGACGGAGGGAGAGCTCTATAGGACAGGGGGCAGGACAGGGAGATATTTCACACTACGCACACACACACACACACAATGCATCCCTATACATACTCAGAAACACACAATGCATCCCTACACACACAGAAACACAACATGCTTCCCTTACACACAGAGAAACACACAATGCATCAATTACACACACACACACACACACACTGGAACCCTTACACATAAAGACAATGCATCCTTTGCACACATACACAGAAACACACAATGCATCCCTTACACACACATTGCTTCTCTTACACACACACAGAAACACAATGCATCTTACACACACTCAATGCACCCCTTACAGACACACACACACTGCATCCCTTACACACATATGCAAACACACATTGCTTCTTTTACACATACACAGAAACACAATGCATCTCTTACACACACTCAACGCACCCCTTACAGACACACACACTGCATCCCTTACATACACAGAAACACACTTTGCATCCCTTATGTACACAAACACAGATTCACACAATGCATCCCTTACACACAACGAGAAACACACAATACATCCCTTACACAAAAACACACTGCTTCCACTACACACAAACACACTGTATCACCTACACAAACTGGTATCCCTATACACTACATTCCATAAGCAGACATATTAGATCCTCTACAATAACACATCCCCTACACACTCCACTTCTTGTGAGCGAACATATAGGTGGACTTATGGGTGGACCTTATGGGCATATTCACCGTCAGGCCCTGGGGCCCAGACCTTGAGCTGTGTAAGGGGCCCCAAAAAATGGAGCTGCTTCCCGTTCTCCCAGAACATTGAATTTTGTGACCACAGTTACAAACAGCCTCCAGAGATCCTGTTCTACACCAGACCAGTGGAGCCAGACTGCAGCCAGAGCCCATCACCATCCTCATCTGGTTGTAAGTAGGCAATCTAGTATATTATTAGTGACACTAATCTCTAATTTAACTCACATTAAAGGGACACTTTAGTCCCCAGAACCACTGCAGCTTACTGAAGTGGTTCTGGTGTCTATAGTGTGTCCCTGCAGGCTTTTTAATGTAAACACACACTGTGTGCAGCACCGGCGTTAGTTCATATGGCAGATCATATGGGTAGGGCATTGTGATGTCACTCGGGGGGGGGGGGGGGGGGGGGAAGGCAAATCTTTCTTTTGCCTAGGGCGGCAAAAATCCTTGCACCGGCCCTGGCCACACCTTGCAACTTGCAGGACTTAAAGAACCTGCTGCCTTAGTTCAATAAACTATTTATTTATTTTTTATTATTGGCATTTATATAGTGCCAACATATTCTGTAGTGCTTTACAATATTATAAAAGTGGGAGATTTAAACAATAAATGAGACAATTACAAAAACTTACAGGAACAATAGGTTGAAGAGGACGCTGCTCAAACAAGCTTACAGTCTAAAGGAGGTGGGGTATAAAAACACAATAGGACAGGACATAGCAATCAAACAAGGTGAGAGTAAAGCAGAGCTGGAGGAGAGAGTAGAGTGGTGCTCTTTAGGCACAGGTATGTGAGGTACTCTTGAAGGCCATAAGCTTTCCTGAAGAGGTGGGTTTTAAGGCATTTCTTAAATGATTGAAGACTAGTTGAGAGTCTGGTGGTGGTAGGCAGGCTGTTCCAAAGGAAACTTATTCAGTGCTTTATAGGGATGAATTAGTACTTTGAATTGACTCCTATAGGATACAAGAAGCCAATGTAAGGACTGACAGAGGGGTGAGGTGTGAGTGAAGTGACTGGAGAGGAAAATCAGTCTGGCTGCATCATTTATTACAGACTGTAGCAGGGCAATATGGCTTCTGGGAAGACCAATTGAGAGAGGGTACAATAATAAATGCTAGAGATTACTAGAGCATGAACAAGCTCCTTAGTAGCTTCTTGTGTAAGAAAGGGGCGGATGCGGGCATGTTTTTAAGGTGGAATCAACAGGATTTGTTAATAGACTGGACGTGAGCCTCAAAGGTGAGGCCAGAATCAAATATAACGCCAAGACAGCGCACCTGCAAGGATGGGCTGATGTTGGTGTCACTAACTTGAAGAGACAACGAAAGAGGAGGATCAGTAGTAGGAGGAGAAAAGACAAGAAGATCAGTTTTGGAGAGATTGAGTTTCAGAAAGCAGAAGGACATCCAATCAGAGATGGAAGAAAGGCAAGCAGTGACACGTTGCAGACCAGCAGGGGAGACAAGCTCAGGCACTGAGGGTAGTGGTGTTGTGGAGACAGGCTCAGGCACTGAGGGTAGTGGTATTATACCCTGTTCCAAATTATTATGCAAATTATATTTTTCTCATGTACCTAAATAATTGATGTAAATAACAGTCAGCATAATTTTTTGGACAGTCTCTGTTTGAATTTGTTTGCAAGATGTCAGAATAGCCTCCCAGAGCTGCTGTTTGGATGTAAACTGCCTCCCACCCTCATAGATCTTTTGCTTGAGGATGCTCCAAAGGTTCTCAATAGGATTGAGGTCAGGGGAGGATGGAGGCCACACCATGACTTTCTCTCCTTTTATCCCCATAGCAGCCATTGATGCAGACGTATTCTTTGCAGCATGAATTGTCATGCATGAAGATTATTTTATTATGGAAAGTGGTCAGTCAGAAACTCCACATACTTTACAGAGGTCATCTTTACACCTTCGGGGACAAACCAGCTCTCTTCCCATGATTCCGGCCAAAAACATGACTCCACCACCGCCTTGCTGACATCGCAGCCTTGTTGGAACAGGGTGGCCGTCCACCAACCATTCACAACTCCATCCATCTGGACCATCCAGGGTTGCACGGCACTCATCAGTGAACAGGACTGTTACAAAATTAGTCTTCGTGTATTTTTCTGCCCAATGCAGCCGTTTCTGCTTGTGAGCATTGGTTAGTGGTGGCTGAATAGAAGGTTTCTGGAGGACTCTACACCTTGATGTACGTGGGACTCCAGAGGCACCAGCAGCTTCAAATATCTGTTTGCTGCTATATAATGGTATTTTAGCAGCTGCTCTCTTGATCCGATGCATGGATCTGCCTTTATCTGCACAAACCTGTCTGTGCTCTGAATCAGCCACAAATCTCTTAATAGTGCGATGATCACACTTAAGTTTTCGTGAAATATCTAATGTTTTCATACCTCGTCCAAGGTATTGAACTATTTCACTCTTTTCGGCAGCAGAGAGATCCTTTTTCTTCCCTATATTGCATGAAAATGGTGCTCTGCTTAATAATGTGGAACACCCTCCTTTAGTAGTTTTTCCTTAAATTGGGCTCACCTGGCAATCTAATTATCACAGGTGTCCGAGATTATTTTCAATGTTTAAAAGAGCCCTGAGACACAATGCCATTCATGAGTTAAACTGAAAAACAAAATATTAAATCTTTGTGACACAAATAGAATTTGCATAATTTGGAACAGGGTGTATGGAGACAGGCTTGAAGACTATGGTGAGGCCTAATAGAAAACAGTTGTTGTTGGGGGATTCTGTCAAATGAGGTGTGGAGCTGGACAATAGTGGTCTTGTGAGATGTCTTCCCGGAGCTACTGCTCACAGAGACAGGAGACGTATTTGTAATATTGTTAAGCGAGCAAAGCAGGATGGGGAATTGGATGTACTTGTCCATCTAGGGACAAATTACTTAGCTTGCAATGAGGATTCAGAGGTAAATTAAGTTAGTGGTGTTTTAGCCAATGATATATGACAGATTGCTTCCACACTGTCATTCTCTAAAGTTCTGCCTGTGCATAACACTCAGAACGACAGGCGGATGCATATTAGGGACTTTAACTTGTGGCTTGGTGAATGGTGTCGGGAGCAAGGATTTGACTTCATTTCTCATGGTAGCCCTGTTTGGAATGGATATAAACTGTACAAAAAAGATGGTTTGCATCTTTTTCAAAAATGTTCTCAGTGAGCAGTTCAGAGGTTTTGCTAGGATGTATTTAAACTAGTAGGGGGGGACAGAAGGTGCCTGTAGCAAGTGTGTTAAAAAATGATAAGCTTAGAGTCATCTCTACAAATGCTCGCAGTTTAGGGAATAAGATCCATGAACTTGTGGCAATAATGGCAACTGATAATATAGATTTAGTCGCTGTTACAGAGACATGGTATAATGAGAAAATGACTGGGACATAGCAATACCAGGGTACTCTTTATATAGAAAAGACAGGGAAGGCAAGAAAGGGGGAGGGGTGACCCTGTATGTGAAGGATAGCATAAAATACAACATAATAAAAGTTAGTGAGACGAACACAGAGTCCGTTTGGGTTACGTAAGAATTTGGTAATCACACAGTAACTCGTGTAGGTGTGATTTATAGGCGCCCAGGGCAAATATAAGAGTTAGATAATCTACTAGTTGAGGAAATAGCTAAAATGATAATGATGGGGAAAGTTATCATCATGTGTGAGTTTAATCTTCCACACATTCTAAACTCCCTACTGGGATTGTATCTAAAACAAGTCATTGAGGAGCCAACTCGTAAAGAGGCCATACTAGATTTATTGTTAACAAATGGAGATTTGGTATCATATATTACTGTAGTTAAAAGTTTAGGATCCAGTGATCATCAGTCAGTGTGGTTTAATATAAGAACAGTGAATGAGTCACACCCCACAAAAACAAAAGTTTTAGACTTTAGAAAAACAGACTTTTCTAAAATTAGAATATGTGTAAAGGAGTCATTATCAAACGGGAGCAACTTAAATGAAGTCCAAGAGAAATGGAATTATTTAAAAGTTGCACTGCTGAAGGCAACAGAAAATTGCATTAGGCTTGTCAGGAAAAGCAAAACAATTTAAGAACCACTGTGTTACTTTGCAGATGTGGCCAAAAAAGTAAAAACAAAAAGTTAGCATTTATTAATTATATAAAAAAAAAAAAGAGTGAGGAAGATAGACAGATCGATAAGATTAGGCAGAAAGAGGGTAAGCAAGTTATAAGAGCTTCCAAATCACACACAAAAGAGAAAATAGCACAGTCAGTAAAAAAGGGGACAAAACATTTTTTTGATACATAAATGAGAAAATGAAAGTAAAACAAGGATTAGTTCGATTAAAAACAAAAGAAGGAAGCTATACAGAAGAGGATAAAGGTCTAGCCGACTGCCTCAATGAATATTTTTGTTCAGTATTTACAGATGAAAATGAAGGAAAAGGGCTTCAGTTAGAAAAAAGGACAAATTAGTTGTTTGTTACATGTGAGTATACAAAGGGAGAGGTTCTATTTCAACTGTCAAAAGTAAAGACCAATTAGTCAATGGGACCTGATGGAATACACCCAAAGTTATTAAAATAGCTTAGGGGTGTACTAGCAAAATCATTAACAGATTTATTTAACCAATCATTGTTAACAGGGGTAGTCCCAGAAGATTGGGAGTTAGCGAATGTTGTGCCTATTCACAAGAAAGTAGTAGGGAGGAGCCGGGCAACTTATAGGCCAGTTAGCCTTACTTCAGTAGTGGGGAAATTAATGGAAACCATGTTAAAGGATAGAATTGTTGAACATCTAAAATCACATGGATTTCAAGATCAGAGACAACATGGGTTTACTTCAGGGAGATCATGCCAAACTAATCTTATTATTTTTTTTGATTGGGTACCTAAATTATAGATCAGGGTAGAGCAGTAGACATTGCTTACCTAGATTTCAGTAAGGCTTTTGACACTGTTGCACATAGAAGGCTTATCAATAAACTGCAATATTTAAGTTTGGATTCCAATATTGTTGAATGGGTAAGGCAGTGGTTGAGTGACAGGCAACAGAGGGTTGTAGTCAATGGAGTATATTCGAAGCATGGGCTTGTCACCAGTGGGGTACCTCAGTGATCTGTACTTGGTCCCATTCTCTTTGATATTTTTATTAATAATATTGCAGAAGGTCTTGAGGGTAAGGTATGTATTTTTGCTGATGATACGAAGATATGTAACAGGGTTAATGTTCCAGGAGGGATAAGCCAAATGGCAAATGATTTAGGTAAACTAGAAAAATGGTCAGAGTTGTGGCAACTGACATTTAATGTGGATAAGTGCAAGATAATGCATCTTGGACGTAAAAACCCAAGGGCAGAGTACAGAATATTTGATAAAGTTCTAACCTCCACATCTGAGGAAAGGGATTTAGGGGTGATTATTTCTGAAGACTTAGAGGTAGGCAGAAAATGTAATACAGCAGCAGGAAATGCTAGCAAAATGCTTGGTTGTATAGGGAGAGGTATTAGCAGTAGAAAGAGGGAAGTCCTCATGCCATTGTACAGAACACTGGTGAGAACTCACTTGGAGTACTGTACACAGTACTGGAGACCATATCTTCAGAAGGATATTGATACCTTCGAGAGAGTTCGTAGAAGGGCTACTAAACTGGTTCATGGATTGCAGGATAAAACTTACCAGGAAAGGTTAAAGGATCTTAACATGTATAGCTTGGAGGAAAGACGAGACAGATGGAATATGATAGAAACATTTAAATACATAAAGGGAATCAACACAGTAATGGAGGAGACTATATTAAAAAGAAGAAAAACTACCACAACAAGAGGACATAGTTTTAAATTAGAGGGGCAAAGGTTTAAAAATATTATCAGGAAGTATTAGTTTACTGAAAGGGTAGTGGATGCATGGAATAGCCTTAAAGCTGAAGTGGTAGAGGTTAACACAGTGAAACAGTTTAAGCATGCGTGGGATAGGCATAAGGCTATCCTAACTATAAGATAAGGCCAGGGACTAATTAAAGTATTTCGATTTTAATGAAAGCATTTAAATTGAGCAGACTAGATGGGCTGAATGGTTCTTATCTGCAGTCACATTTTATGTTTATGTGCTTCGCCTCCTTGGTTGAGATCGCCAAAAGTTTTTGGGAGGCTATCAAGCATGTGTGGCAAACCACAGTGCTGCGCCAATCAGCATCTTCTCATAGAGATGCATTGCATGAAAGCATCTCTGTGGGGAAAATTCAGAGCCTCCATGCAAAACATGGAGACACTCAATATCAGTGTGTAGTACTGTGTAGCACTGACCCAGGAAGCACTTTTAGTGGCCGTGTGAGTAAATTCCACTATAGGTGTTACTAGGCAGCAATATATACACTACCTATTTATGAAAAGGCAGTGCATACATTAAAAAGCCTGCAGGGGCATACTATACACACCAGAACAACTACACTAAGCTGTAGTTTTTCTGGTGACTATAGGCACAAGGTGTCCCTTGAATTTTCAACAAGTCAGTCACAACTGTTTATTTTGCAGCCTACCTTTATTTTCCCCATATAGTCACAGTGGCACAGAGGGGAACCTGACATCACTGGCTAAATGAAGGTTTCTCAAATGTCCCCAGAAGCCTTAAAATGAAAATCATAAAATTCTCAACAGTTGATGGATTCTGTGGTTGGCAATAAATACATTTAAAACACAGTTTATAATAAAAATAAAAGTCATGTACTGCACCTTTTGTACTTGAAATAATGCCTATTTTTCCAAATGGAATACAGCAAATGTTGTCCCTTTGACGGCTGACTTTGGAGATGTATGTATACATGCATTATATAACTTGTGGTCAACTGTTTATTTGACTTTTTTGTAACTGCCTTTTGTAGGTCTATGATCTAAAAAAAAAAAAAAAAAAAAAAAAAACAACATGAGACTTGCTGAAAAAATAAACAGAGTCCAACTTTTTTTTCCCACGATCAGAATAGCTCCAGGAGATGCAAATTTCTCAAATTATTCAATTTACAGCTATTTGCATGATTTAAGTGATCATAAATTCTGAGAGACACGACTTTTAGGTCATGCTCTGCACTTTGATTAACTAGCTTTTAACCACCATTTAAAAAAAAAAAAAAATATCTACCCGTTTACCATTTTGTTATTGCAGGGTAGTCAATTTTCCAGTACTGTTAATGACGGGGTGAAAAGGTTTTCTTGGCCATGCTAATGGCATGTAAATTAGTCACAGCAGATTGAATCAGTACTTATTTTGGTTTTTAAAAAAACATTACATTCGTGATTCATTGGAAGACTTATTAATTATATATATATATATATATATATATATATATATATTAAAAAAACTTTAATTAAAAGAAATTGCTTAGACCCATATGCAGCCCATCCAAAATGTAGTCTTTGCAGTTGCATTTGAATACTGCTAATGCATCATTGAATCATAATGTTTCACACTGCTCACTCTTCCCCCCCACTTAGTTTAACTCTCTCTCTCTCTCTCTCTCTCTCTCTCTCTCTCTCTCTCTCTCTCTCTCTCTCTCTCATGCAAATCCTGCTGCTTTCAGCTTTGAAGAGGAACAGTCAATTCTCTGAAAAATGCACAATTGAATAAAACATTTAAAATCACCTATAACTTGTGTTAAACGTTTAATGAGATGTTACATTTATAGAACAGATTTAGCAAAAGGCATTACAATGCAGTTCAGAGAAGGCAAAGCCTGCACAAACATTGCAAAAGATGAAGGGAAATAGGAGTTTATATCAATGATTGGCAGGGAACCAAGATGGATGCTCTCAGTTGCAGAATAAAGAGGTGTGCATTTCTATATATTTCACACCTCACAAATAAACATATTAAAGTGGCACTCTGGCAACAATAACATCAGCTCTCTAAAGTGGTTATGGTGCCTGAAGTCCCCTGACCCATATTCACTCTCAGGTACCTTCCATTCCCCTTCTTAACTTTAAAACTCGCCTCTGAATTTTTCTAGTTCTATAAAATTCTCCTTTAAAATGGGTGCCCAAAATTGTGCCACATTTTCAATATGGGGTCTTACTGTTGATTTATAAAGAGGGAATATTGCATTTTCATCCCATGAATTATTTCCCATCTTTAAGCTAGGCAATACCTTGCTGGCCATAACACCTGTTTACAGATACTACACATTGTTGCCTAGTTTGTTGTTTATAAATGTTCCCAAGTCCTTCTCATTTATTGTTTTCACTAACCCAATATCCCATTCCTTAAGGATATATACAATGTTTGAGTCATCCTAAACTAAAAATGCATAACTTTGCATTTATGTACATTAAATCAAGCACTTGATTAAATATTTCCATAATTAACCAAGTTACTCTATACTAAAGTAATATCCTACTCCCACTTTATTATCTTTTTTAGTTTTGTATTATCTTCAAATACTGACCTGTGACTGACCTTTCCATTTAAAAATCATAAAAAAATAAAATAAAGAGATGTTAACTCAGAACAGATCCTAAAAGGGCTCCCAAGTTTCCATTAAAGGGCAACTATAGTGTCAGAAAAACAATGTTGTTTTCCTGGTACTATAGCTCCCTACAGTGACCCCAACTTCATGCCAAGCCCCAATCCCTCCCCCCTTATGGTGCAGAAGGGGTTAAAACACCTGTCACTTACCTGATTCCAGCACTGATGTCCATTGGCGCTGGTTCAGAGTCCGCCTCCCCTCCTCCCCCAGCCGACATCAGCCAGCAGGGGAGACCTAATGCGCGGTGGGTGGGGGCCATGAAAATAATGAGGTGGGGGACCTATTGTCCTCCCCCGGCCCTCACCCCTGCGCGGTGGCGGGAGCCATGAAAATAATGAGAGGGAGACCAACTGTCCTCCCTCCGGCCCCCACCCCTGCACGGTGAGTGGGGGCCATAAAAATAATGAGGGGGGGACCTACTGTCCTCCCCCCCTGGTCCCCACCCCTGCGCGGTGGTTGGGGGCCATAAAAATAATGAGGGGGACCTACTGTCCCCCCCCCAGCCCCTATCCCTGAGTGGTGGGTGGGGTCCCTAAATAAAAATCCCCCCCAATCAAAGGTGACTAGGGGTCCCCTAGTCACCCACCCCCCACCCCAAAAGAAGTTACCCCCTACCTACCCCCCTTACCCTAAAAAATAGTGAGGGGGGAGTAAAATAACTAACCTGTAAAGAAAAATTCAACTTACCATTTGACGTCTTCTTTTTTCTAAAATCTTCTTTTTTCAGCCCCAAAAAAGGCCAAATAAAAAGCCATAAGAACCGACGCAATAAAAAAAAATAAAAAAACGAGCGCAAAAAAAAATAATCCATCTTCACCCATGGAGGGCTCCGCGCAGACTGAGCTCTGCAGGGCGGGGGAAGGCCTATAAAGCATTGCCACGCCCTGCAGTTCGGCTAAGAACACTCTGATTGGCTGGTTTAAGCCAATCAGAGTGCGCTTTGTCATTTTACACAGCGTGGGGAAATTCCAAAAAACTTTCCCACACTGTGTAAAATGACACAGAGCACTCTGATTGGTTAGATTCCAAGCCCACCAATCAGAGTGCTCTTTGTCATTTTACACAGCGTGGGAAAATTCCAAAGAACCTCTGAAGACTGATTTAAATTTCAATCTGCTTTAATCTGTAATGATTGTTGCTTCTGTTAAACATGTCAGCTATGTTTTAGCTCCAGATTTTCACTGCAGATGAATTAGATTGCCAGCTGCAAAGGTAATAAAGAGTCTATTAGTATCCTGCTGCTTTAAACATATGTACACTGTGTGCTGAGAGCTAATAGTGAGTCAGGAGTTCCTGAAATCATTGGAGTCTATCAGTATGTTGAGGCTTTAACCATGTGTGCTATGTTTAGCTGATATGTTTCAGAACAGCAGCAATATTTAATAGAAAGCTAAGGTTTTCACAGCAGAAGCACTACTGAAGATAGATCATGTAAGGGAGAGCTGGAAAGAGGGGCGAGTTAATGCATTTTACCAAGACATGTACGGTGTGGGTATCTCTGTATTGTAGCTCTGTGTAATCCATCACAGTGATCCTGGCTGTGTGGGATAGTTATATGTATCTCCTTATTATGCCCAGCTCTGTGTGTTATTTCCCTGCATTTTACTCAGCTCTACCTATTGTATGGGTATCTCTGTAGTCTACCCAGCTCAATGTATTGTATAGGTATCTTGTATTGTACCGAGCTCTGTGTATCATATCTATATTGTATGGTTGTATATGTATTAGTTCTATGCATTATGAAGATATATTTATGTTATGCCCAGCTTGTTTTAATTATATAAGCATCATTTAAAGGATCACTATAGTGTCAGGAAAACAAATCGGTTTTCCTGACACTATAGTAGCCTGTGGGTGCCCCCACCCTCAGGGTCCCCCTCCCGTGGTGCTGAAGGGGTTAAAACCTCTTCAGTTACTCACCTTCTTCCACCGCCGGTCTCCCTTACCTCTCCTCCCCCGCCGACGTCAGCTCCCCCATCTGACGTCAGCGGAGCGGAATGCGCATGCGCATTCAAAGTGTCCATAGGAAAGCATTTTTCAATGCTTACCTATGGATGCTCAGCTATCCGGAAGACAGCCACTAGAGGCTGGCTTAACCCCAAATGTAAACATAGCAGTTTCTCTGAAACTGCTATGTTTACAGCAGGCAAGATTAACCCTAGAGGGACCTGCCACCCAGACCACTTCATTGAGTTGAAGTGGTGGGTGACTATAGTGTCCCTTTAATTATATAAGCATGTATTATGCTCAGCTCTCGGTATTGTACAAGTATCTCTGTACTGTATCGGGAAGAGTAAAATTTGGTGGAACAGGACTATATCTGCAGGATTATATTCCAGAACATTCAGAACTTTAGGATAGTTATGTGCAGGGGTATCTGCATTGATCTTCTTGTTGTTGTTCCAGGACATCCTGGAGATGCTCAATCTGATTAAGATCTGATTAAGATCTGGGGAATTTCGAGACTACGGCAATACCTTGTTCCTTAAACTATTGCTGAACATTTTTTTGCAGTTTGGCAGGTTGCATTATCCTATTGAAAGAGGTCAGTGCCATCAAGTATCTACATTCCCATAAAGGAGTGTTCTAGGTCTGCAAAAATCTCTAGCTAAGTGGTACATGTCAAAGTAACATCCACATAAATACCAAGACGCAAGCTTTCCCAGCAGAACATTGACCCTCTGGGCAGATAACACTGGCTCCATTGGTCTGTCGTCTTCTTGCCATAGTGCATCCTGCTGCTATCTCTTTCTCAGGTAAATGATGCTCATGCACCCGACCATCCCCCTGATCTAAAATAAAACATGATTAATCAGACTATTCAACCTTTTTATGGTAAAGTATTGACATTCATGTTTACATTGAAGGCGCTTTCACAGTGAACAGGGGTCATCATGGGAACTTTGACTGGTTAGTCCCAGCAAACTGTGATTCAATGTGCATTCTGATATCTTTCTATCATGGCCAGCATTAAGTTTTTCATCTATTTGAGCTACAAAAGCTCTTTTGTGTGATCAGACCAGATCGGCTTGCATTTTCTGCCCATGTGCATCAAGAGCCTTGGGAACCCATGACCCTGTTGCTGGTTCACCGGTTGTCCTTCCTTGAACCACTTTGGGCAGGTACCAACAACTGCATACAACAAAGCACCCCCTACAAGATTGAAGATGCTCTGACCCATTTAGCCATCACTATGCAGCCCTTGTCAAAATCACTCTAATATTTTCGCTTGCCCATGTTCCCAGCTTCCAACACATTGTCCAACACACAATTCAAGAACTTACTGCCAACGTGTTGCCTAATATATCCCACCCTTGACAGGTGCTATTTTAATAATATAATCAATGTTATTCACTGACTGTGGTTCAATGTTGTGGCTGATCACTGTATTTTAGTGTGTTGGTATACCTTTTTTCCTCTCTGTCTATGACTGCCTCATTCTACCCAAGTCAAGAACCCTCAGGTAAATTAATATTCTTGTTTATTTTAGGGCAACATGAGTGCTTCATTTATTTAGGAATTAATGCTTAAGCCCTTATGAAGCTTGTTGGCATGAATTCTGTATTAATTTAGGTAATTTTGGGACTGATTCAATTTTGCTATACACCCAGCTCAATTTAAAATGTAGAACACATTTGGTGAATTTCATTCTAATTGTCACAAAGGGTTTTAATATATTGCTACGGTCAACCGGTCAATAATTTTCTTTGCGTTTTCCTTCCCCACTGTCTTAAATTTGCGTTCCAATTCAAGCTAGATGTCACTGGACACAATTGTGCCGTGCATCTGTAAATTATTTGCACTTAGATGTACTTGTTATCCTTATTTTATATTATCTGAAAAAAAGATAAGACAAAGTTTAAATATAATGCCAATATTATTCTAGAATAAAAATATATTCATATAATGATAGGAAGCTTTTTATTTAATTACATTACATACATTTAAAGCATATTCATAACAAGCTTAGATAGGTGATGAATAGGTTTCAACAAAAAGCTAAGGAGAGTATATTGATGTAAAATCACAAAACAATACAAAGCAAATAAAGGACAGATCAGTGTGTAGGAAATCTAATAACATCTTTATCTAACAGCATTGTAAATATTAATTCCCAATATTTACAGAGCCCAGAACAGTTTGTGATACCTTGAATGGTATGGAAATCAAACGCATGGCCGTAATAAACCAAAGATGAAAAGTCAAGTACCGTATATGCAGAGAAAAATGAATAGTATATATGAAAGCACGTTCTCCAAAATGCTGTAAAATTGAAAAGATAACCTTCATTCTCTTGATGAAAATATATATTTTTTTATCTTAATAATCAATAGTAAAACCCATTTTAAACAGGAAATTATGAAACAAGAACAAGGTTACAAAATAAATAAAGGTTAGAAAAACTGTGTCCTGGAGGGGATACAATTATAGCGCCACTACAAATAGCCCTCTGACAAACTATTAATTAACAGGACTGTCCAAAGGGCAAGAGGTTATGTATTAAGACTTGACAAAATTAGATTTCACATACGGAGGAAATTATGCTCTTTAGACACCAAAATAGGTTTCAACTTATTATGGAAAAAAGGCATGGATATATGAAAGGTTGAATGTGACAGACCTGAGTTGTTTTAACATATATATTACTAGTTATCACCTAATATTGCTTACCGCCAAGCAAATTGATTGTCACATCACCCCCCTCCCATATTGACAGAACATATCCAAGTTCTAAAGGAGGATGTCCACTTATAGTGTAATGAATAGTGGGATAGTGTACAGTCCGGGTTCACACTGTGCTTTAAGGTGTGAAGGAAAAAGAGCAGCATACATACTTCTGTGGACTACTACACTTTGTTTTGGAAGTGTTACAGTGGATCAGTGGCATTATGTAGTGGAGTATACTGTAACTCAGCCAGTCTTCAAGAAGGAAGTCAAATGTTTACATTCACATTAAATTAATCTAAATATAAAATTCATTAAAAAAAATAATAATAATAAAAATATATATATATATATGTACGGCACATTTCGAGAGCAAATTCAGTTGAGGTGTGCCTAAACTGACGTGAGGTTAGACCTGTAAAAGAGGTACCACCTAGGTGATATGGGAATAAATAGAGGGTGCGGTGGGAGGGTCACTTCCGAGATGGTCGACGACAGGTAAGCAGGGGCTCACTGGGTTTAAGTAGGGTTCCACAATTACAGACCAAGCCTTCTATTTGTATACAGCACATTTTGAGGACATAAGGAACAATAATAAAGAAGCAATAGTAGTAAGAGCAAAGTCAGTTGAGGTGTGCCGAAACTGACGTGAGTTTAGACCTGTAAAAGAGGGCAAAAATATAAGAAGCGATTCTTACATTTATTCAGCAGATCATTATTTAGACATTTCACAGAAAGCCAATCTTATTTCTTTCTCAGGATTGGGGATGTATTTGTTGTATGCGGATGATTTCCCCCGACCCATATTTTAATGATGTGAGTTGGTACATGATTACCGGAGGCAGCTGTGGCTGCTCCAATGCGGAATAAATGGCCCGAGAAGGAATGAGGGTTATGTCCTAGTCGGAGTGATATCGTACGAATGTAAAGCATAAAACGTTTATTGGTGAGGGGTTTCCCTTGAAAAGCTTCTAGTGAGGAATCAGGGAGTGAGTTGAGATTCCAACAGATTATCCAAAACGTGGATAGGACCTGATTTGGTAGAGGTAGGATAATATTTCATCTCTACTGGAGGACCAGTATGGCTGGTTTGGGTATGAGTAATAGACAAATGTGTATGCCTGTGAAGTAAGGTTTGATAGTATTGTAAACTAATTTAGGAGAAAAGTGACAAAAGTTGTAAATGCGACCATAGTTACAAATAGAAACATTTATCACACAATAAACACGAACAAACCTTTAAACAACTGATACGCTCTTGGAATAGGCTTTCTTAAATTAAGGTATAAAGCAGCCTATGCGAGCGACCTACTATGGAGCAACAGAGTATTTAACGCATAATTAGGACTGTGAAGCTTGGAGGCTCCTTGGGCTGCGAGTTTGCTGATGGATGACCTCAGAATTTTTTTTCCTGAAAATTAGAGTGTGGGAGAGCGTCAGCTACGTTATCCTGAATACCCGGAACGTGAACATAAGTTATGCAGAATTGCCGCTAGCCAGGTAAGACTCCTTATCAAGTTCATAATCGTGAGGGACTGATAGCTGCCTTTTTTTTCATTTATTATGTTTTTATTGAATATCTTACTCAGAGCATGTTACAGACAGTTGGTAAAACATTACAACTTTCGGTCTAACTGTGAACCGTGTAGGAAAAAGTAAACATTATGTAAGTGTTAGCACATATAGATTGGCTTTCAGCCCATCCGTGCGTAAGCAGCGTGTCCCCAAAATGTTCCCACTTGGACGGGGTTCGTCCTTTGGCAGGTTGATAACCCTCCGGGCGTAATATGGTAGTGCTTAGGTACTTAAATATTTTTCAGATATGTAGCTCCTGGGTACCTGCTAGCAAGCAGTTTACCGGAGAATTGAGTACTTGAGTATTCATGTCAGTGTAAAGTATGGGTGTACATGGCATGAAGAAGGGGAAAAAAGTAACTGCGGCCTTTGTTAACGATATTACATGTCGCCAAGATATTAGAAAAGCATCTGACCGACTGCCCTCTCCACTCTTTGCCCCGTATATGTGTAGCTGCTATGATTGGGTAGATTCAAATAGTGCTGAGGTGGTATTGAAATTTACTAGTGAGGTAGACTCAATTGACCAAGAGACGTGTACCTATTTGTAACCAAAATTCCCTGCATAATCTACGGCACCTGATGCGTCAGTCTGGACCACAGGGGAATCGTCAGAAACAGGGGGAACCAGTAGTGACCTGCCATTCCAAGAGGACAGGAACAGACGCCACCTTCTTAATATCAGCTGTAGCTGGTATGTCTAAAAGAGCTGTGGAGTCTTCGACAGGGAGACCATGCAAGAGAGAGAGGATTCTGGAAATTAAAGACTTACCATGTGGAATTATTCTCCCCGCAAAATTGAGTGAACCGGGTAGTGACTGTAGCTGATTCCTGGTGCAAGTGTCTTGTGACGTGCAGATGTTGATGTAAGAAAGAATTCTATCTACTTACACTTGTGGCAGGTTGGCCTGCATAGAAATTGAACTGAGTTTAAACCCCGGGAATGATATCTCTGTGTTTTGTCCGGGCTACGGGTACTCCTAATCTTTGAACAGAGTAAACATGTGATTCAGGCTGTGTGGCGTGCTTTGGTGTGGTTCGATGGTGAGGAAGTTGTCTAAGTAGTGTAAGACTACTGGACATCTGCATTTGTCCTGTAGGAGCCAGGTTTAAGGTTTTTGGTGACGATATTGCATAACTTGGGCTACATATGGAGCCGAATGTTGGTCTGGTAACGAAATAGTGGCTGTCTTCCCACTTAACTCCATGCAGATGCCAGATTGACTGAAGAATGGGTAGTAATTTACACGTGTTAGTAAAGTCTGATTTACATAACCAGGCAGCCTTCCCGGAATGAATGATTGCTTGTATGGCCTCATCAATTCTGGCGAACTGAAGGGAAACTTATGACAGGGACAGTGTATTAAAGCTAGGAGAAGTGGTTGAGTGAGGTGCAGAAAAATCAAATGATAAGTCTCTTTAAAATGTAAAATTCCCTGAGGCGAATCCTAGGGGTTTGTCCTCCAAGAGGTGAAAAGGTAGTGTTGTGAAAGGCCATATCAAGAAACCGTTGGTGATTTCATTAAGTAAGAGTTTTGTACTCTGATGGGAACTGTGAGTGCTGTCTAAAATACCTATGTGAAGTGACACAAACCCTGTGTAAAACCCGTTCGTAGACGTGAGAAATTCTACCAGATATAAAGCAGGGTGAGTAGACAGGTATCGTTGTAGATTATGAAAGTTTTTTGGGGTGGAAGATTTTAGGGTACCGCCTGTAGGGGCACATTGTTTTTGGCGTGTGCACTGAAACAAAGTGAGCCCATGTGAAGAAGCCTACCAGCACTATAACTACAACCACCGGCATTGAAATTATTGCAGACTTGTGCTTCACCTAGAAAACAAATTGGCCTGCCTACTTTGTCTTAACAAAATCCCTCTGGGATGTGTTGGACTGATAATCAGCGTTGGCTTACTGGTAGAGGGAATAGCTACGTTTCCAGGATGAAATGGCGCAGGAACGTGTTTTGAGACCCGAAAAATGCCTTAGAAACCGTTCCGAGTGTAACTGACCCCAGTCGGTGTTTGTAAAGTACTCTCTGCAAGCCCGAACTGAGATGGGTGCTGGTAACTGACAGAACGTCTCCTTGTATAGAAGCGTTAGACATGCTAAGGAAGTGCGGCAGGTGACTTGGTTAGTAAGGTACCGTATAGATCTGCAGTGACCCAGCTTACTAGAGTAGTGCCTACAGGAGAAATAGTATTAACTAGCTTATGTTGGTGACAGGTGACACCCTTACTACTTGTCAAGTGGCTTTGAGAGGCTCTACCTATGATTTGACTCGTGGGGCCTTTGTGCCACTGAGGTGGGTGGCGGGGTGTTGGCCTCTCGGTGAAATGTAAAAGATTGTAAAATCGATTGCCCGTGACGGGTGAGGCCCTAACAATGACTTGATGCACGGCTATAACTATGCGTTGGGCCGATTGGGCTCGAACCTCTGAACGGAAGGCTGATTGTATGCCTTTCGGGACCACTTGACTTATAGGCGAGGAGGCCTACGGGACCATACCAAAATTGGCGAGAGCTTAAACCTTGTCCTAACCCCAACTGGTTTTATTTCGTTAACGTACCTGCTGATTGTCCTGTATAACGTATACTGTAGTGGAAAGAACGGTCCGTATCCTGATAACAGGTTTGAGCTTTTGGTGTTTAGCGGTCTTGTAAAAAGTGTGTAAAGTGTATAATTGCGCACAACCCCCTACCTACTGACTGACACCATAACTACCGACATTACATTGACGACACCAAAACTACTGTATGACATTATAATTATAACACCATAACCATTACCAATTGATATTGCAACTATAACACCATGATTATCTAACTGGACAATAATTACTAACTGTACCATAACTACTGACGGCAGAGACGAATTGTGGAACGTTATGCGATCGGTTGGTTTTTGTTTGGTTATTGTGTAGATAATTGAATGAAATGAAACACAGTTGTATTGATTATTGTATGGTCTTTGGAGGTTTTGATTTTGTTTTATATGTGGGCGACGTCGTATCGTACATTTTGTGCAATGTATGAGGATCCTGTGCGGCTTATCCTGGTAGGGTCATAACTTGAAACTAATGCGACTTATTTATTTATAGTACATGTTACCAGAAGGAAATACATGAAATTTAGGTAGGAATTTCCAAGGCCTACCTCTTTAAGTAATGTGGTGTATTTAACCCACCTTATTTAACATAAGGCCCCTTAGCAATCAGTAACAGTAATTGTACGATCTTTAACAGAAGGGAAAAACATACTTAATTGTCATCTTATTTATATACAGCCTAGTGTAATTAGGAACAGGAGATTCCGGAGACAGAAGTAGAGCATAATATAAACCTATTAACACACGTATATACCAATAAAACGCTTTAGCTATGGTTTAAGGAAAAATACACAGTGAAAGTATGACCTTAATTGCCATAAGACATCCTGATTAGGATATTGCTGTTCGTTTTTTAATTAAGACATAAATACCATAAAATGGATGACTTAAAGAAAGACTAGGTAATTTAAACGAAATGCAACATGCAATGCCGTTTCAATTAAAAAATAAAATGGTTTCACAATGCTGTATAAAGGGAATGAACTTGAACTGCTAGGTATGAGGCAGTTTATACAAATAAACGAAAGTTTGTGCGTAAGTGTGACTATGTGTATACTAATGGAAAAACATAAGCGTTTTATGCGAACGGATAATGCATACGAAAGTTTAACCAAAACGCCAGTTAGCAATGCACAAGACAGAATCTAAGCATAATCTTACCCTGATTAGCATACTTATATATGTATAAAACACATTAGCAATGCTTTGAGGACAAATACTTTAATAAAATTATACCTTAACTGCTGTCAGGACATACTAATTTCGTATATTTTAGAGAGTAGAAAAGCAAGGACGTTTTTAAAGAGTGACATAATAAATGCTTTGATATTGAAAGCTGTTTAAATTCAATGAAAAGCTTTATCAGCGCTGTTTCAACCGGAGTTTAACTTCTACTGCAAAGCTGTTAAAATAAAAGACAGTTTATAACTCCCACATGAAAGTAACAAACAGAGTTGCTGTTGAATGTTTTAACAGACAAGAAATAAAAATAAAAAGGACGGTTTAATGAACTTGTTAAACTAAACCAAAATTTAACATGGAATGCCGTTTAAATTTGAATGTAAAATGCTTTCATGATGCTGTAGTACCGAAATGAAATTGTACTGCTAGGTATGAGTGAGTTGACAGCATGGAAAATAAATGAAAGTGTGCATGAAACGAACCGATAGTCTAAACGAACAGAGCACAAGAAAGTTCATACTGAAACAAGCGGCAGTTTTTACGAATGAAGGGAAGTTTGTACGAAAGTGTGTTTGACACGAACTGCTGCTATGTGTATACTGATGGGTAAACATAAGGGTTTATGCACACGGATAACTTTAGACGAACACCGGCTAGCACGAATTGTAGCGGTATGTGGATGAAAGATTAACATGAGCGATTTAGCTGAATGAAATATTTTAAACGAACGTGTGAGTTTGATGACAAGTATGGGGTGCATACGAAATGATAGAGTATAACTTACGGTTAGCCGTTCGTATGTTGGCTTCCCTTGTTATACTCACAAACTCAGTAAGCAGAGAAAGTTTTTTGCAAACGGACTGCCGGCAGGCGGGAAAATGACATCAGGGTCCAGTGAACAGGAAGTAAACAGAATCACTTCCGAGATCGTCGACGACAGGTAAGCAGGGGCTCACTGGGTTTAAGTAGGGTTCCTCCCTCAATTACAGGCCAAGCCTTCTATATAGATATCAGGTCAGATTTATTCCAATAATAGGGGCGCCTTTACAAAGCGGCAAGCAAATTCTCTGTAAATTAAATAAACACTCCAATGTTAAAAGTTATTATATTTGGTTTTAACATTTAAACTGTTCCTTAACCCCTTAAGGACACAGCTTCAGAAGCTTGACTTACGCTTAATGACACAAGCAATTTTTGCATTTTCTTGCTGTTTGCGTTCAACTGCAATTTGCATCTCTCTCATTTATTGCACCGGCACATATTATATACTGTTTTTAAAGGACAGAAAGGGCTTTAATTTGATATGACATATATATATATAAATATATATATATATATATATATATATATATATATATATATATAAATGCTTACTTATTATAAAAAAAAATACAGAAAAATGCAAAAAAAATGAAAAAATTTTTTTTTTACAGTTTTTGCAATCATAATGTGTGCATAATTAGTGCAGGTTAAGGAAAGTAATTAAAAATAAATTCATTTATTTGTTCTGATTTACAGAATATATAATGTGTCTGGGATTTTAAGTTTTTTTTGGTAGTTACAGGTCACAAAGCACAAGGAGTAAAATAAAATTTTAATGTGGAGCGATTTTAGAATTTGGTATGTTTGTCTTGTAAGCCTAATAGCCATAAAAGAAAACAAAATTGCCACACAAAAGTATATATTTATATAAAGTAAACATCACAGGCTATTTACCTAAGGTGGTTTTGACACTTTCTACATAGCCATTTCACCGCCAACCTCTGCTAAATATTGGAGTAAAATTGTGTTTTTTTTTTGTTTTTGGCACACAAACTTATAACAATGAACTTCTCGTGTTTATTTTGTAAAGTTGGTGTGTGCTATTCCTGTACAAAGTTTTATCTTGTGTTCAGTTACATCTGCTGAGTAAAATGACACCCCCATTGTATGTCTTTGGCACTATTTCGTGAAGTTACAGTGCCATATAGGAGATCTATCCATTTCAGTATTCACAGTAGAATTTTGAGAGACGGATTTAATGAGCCTATGTGTCCATTTGGGGTATTATAACAGTTTGACTGTTCAAAAAAAAAACCCACAAAGGCCTACCATTTGTAAAAGTAGACACTCCAGGGTATCTCATAAGGTGCATATTGTGCCTTAACATGCCCCCATTATTTCACCAATATATGCCAAAGTATGTGGTAAAAAATTATTTTGTGCGTTTTTTACATATGGATTGCATTTTTGCTAGGCATTGTGTATATTTCACATGTGCCACTAAGTTCAAACCCCCCAAATTATGCTCAGCTAAGTCTTCTGAGTAAAATGACACCCCCATTGTATGTCTTTGGCACTATTTCGTGAAGCTACAGTGCCATATAGGAGACCTATCCATTTCAGTATTTACAGTACAATTTTGAGAGATGGATTTAATTGGCCTATGCTTCAATTTGGGGCATTATTGCAGTTGGAAAGTTAAAAAAAAAAACCATGAAGGCCTACCATTTCCTAAAGTAGACACCCCAGGGTATTTCAAGTGTCATATTTTAAACCTTAGCGTAGGATCATTTTTTTGTTAGTTTGTACCAAGTCTAGTTACAATTAGCATTTTTTCTGCCTTTTTTTTTTAATTCTTTATTTTTGGTGCAGTTTCAGCGAGTACATAGAAAAGTAGTCATGCCACAACATTAGATGCACAATAAAACATTCACAATACAGTCGACTTATGTGTTGGGCCGAGTCGAGTTATGCACATTTTGTGTTGGTGTGGGCTATGTGGTTGTAGCGAGGATCCGGACATGCCAGTGGTGTGTGTTTCTATGTGGCTGTTGTCGTCCCGAGGGGACTATACGACTATGTTAGAACACTGGCACAGTTTATGGCCTTGGTAATCATTTGGTTCCTTGTGTGGTTTAACGTGTGTCCTGGTGGGTAACAGGTAGGATCTAAGCCTTTATGTCTCGTCTAAGTGTGAGTGCGGGATGAGATGGAGTTCAGTTTATGTGATGTACTGTGGGGGCTCCTTAGAGGGCTGTGCCCTGTAACCCTGGGCATTCAGGGGGGGGGGATGAAGCACACTAGTTGAACCTAGGCCGTCGTTTCATCGTCACGGGTCCGTATGGTCGGTGTCACCCAGTGAGGGTGGGTCAGCGGACCAGGTTATGTGTGGTTTAGGTCATCTTCAAAAGAGATATCAAAACAGGGTGCAATATACATTGAATATAGATAGCATAAAAACATAATAACAGTAAATGAAAATAAGAGTAATAGTCTGGTGTGACCAATGCAGGTTTCAGGTTGCCGGTCCCGGCAAAGTTGTGGCTGGTGCCCTGGTGTTAGTGGACAGTCCCAGAGTAGTCAATAGAGCCGGTCCTTCTCCTACATTGGAGATCTTGTAATGTAGGTCATCTTTAGTCACCCATAGTGTCCTGGGAGTAGCCCATTTGTACTTGAGGCCCGCTGCTTGCAGGGTGGTCGTGATGGGTTGCATGCTTTTGCGCCAAAGGAGAGTGTCTCTACTCAAGTCCTGAAAGAAGGTAATTCTGTGTGTTTCAAAGTCTTTCATTGTTTTCTCTTTGATGGCCATCATCAGGGCTATCTTGTCTGTCAGGGATTGACATCGTAGGATGATGTCGCGCGGGGCTGCTTTCGGTGCCTGCTGCGGTTTTGCAATGCGATATACTCCGTCAAACATGAAGTGTTTCGCTTGTCTGTTGGGGAGGAGTGCAGCTACCAGGCGTCTGATAAAGTGGGGCAGTTCGTCCAGTAATACCACCTCTGATACCCCCCTGATTTTAATGTTCTTTCTCCTGCCCCTATCATCCAGTATAGCCAATTGCTTGATGGTGTTTGCTTGTGTGGATTGTATTTGGGAGACTGTGTCTTTAAGGGTAATGATGTCTTGGCGTATTTCTCTCACCTCTTGTTCTGCGGCCTGGGTTCTTGCCGTTACTGCCTGTACCTCTGCCGCCAGCCCTTTTAAGTCAGCTTGCCACATGTGCTGAAGGTTCTTTTGTAGACCGGCCAGCATGTCCTGGATGTCTCGTTTCGATGCCGGTGCCGTGTCATCCTGGGTGTGCATACTTGCGCTTCCCGCGCCTGCCTTAATCACACTGTGAGTGGAGTCTTCGTCCTCTGACCCCTCGGGCGATGTCGCCTCCATGTCTTGGGTCCGTGCAGGCGGAGGGGATTGCAGCATGCTGCATATGTCCCTTTGTGGCTTGGGGGTGCTCGGGATCGCTTTGTGGGTTTTCCGCCCCATTTCTTCCGTGGTGTGGAAGTCGGCGTCGTAGAGTAGTGAGTTCCCGCCGAGCCACGAAGTCAGCTCCCTGGTTAGGTGGCGTTCACTCGTGCGGTAGGCCCCAGATCCCTTGGTTCGGCGTTTGGTGCCCGATTTTTGAAAAAAAGGCATCTGCGAGATCCGCCGTCCTGAGAGTGACCCTGCGGTTCTTTTCAGTCGATGGGCTGTTGGTGCCGTGTTTGGGCCGGTTTTGCGCGCTGGCTTGTCGGAGCTGTGGTAAATGGCGACCGCTGCAGTGTGCCGATGGCTCCGCCCCCCCTTTTCTGCCTTTTTGACACACACTTGGAGATGTTACTGTATATTTTGTAATCCTTATGTGTGCTATGGCAGTAGAACACCTAATATGTTGCTCAGCTATGTCCTCTTAGTGCAACAATGTGTCACGGACAACGCTGTCACGGATTCCAAAACACAGACAGACCACAAAGAGAGAGAACACAGAGAGAGAAACTTGTAATACCGGTCCTTAGAATGGCCGGGCTATACAAGCAGAGAATAGTCAAGGTACAAGCCGAAGTCAAAGGGGTAAAGAGAAACGGAACAACGATAGGACAAGCCGAGGTCAAGGATCAGAGAAGACAGGATAAACGGGAGACAAAGCCAAGATTTGGTAACCAGACAGTTGACTAAAATCACACCCCAAAACGGGTCTGCTTATTCGGCCTGGGTGTGGAAAACTTTAAAACAATGGCCAATACATAGGCCGGGCAGTAATAGCTTGTCTCAACTCTTACGCCCCTCTTGTAACACACCCTGCACCTTTTCTGGGGGTTTTGTTTTTTAGGGGTTGGTGGAATCTTAAAGCAGAAGTGACCTGCCTCCATTCTTCTGCTAGGCTCCCCTGATGGTCCCCCTCTGTGGCACTCAAGTAACCCAGAAATGAGCTGAAATTGAAATGAAAGGAATGTGCATTTCAGCTCAGCATTTGCCTTTTTAAAAATAATAAAGGCATTGTGGACTGCCGTCTGCATTATATATATGCCCACTTTTTTATACCATGCCCTGGTTTTGCGCATGATTAGATACGGCTGCATTAGTTGATCGGATAGATCAACTCCCCCCATGTGCCGATTATATTGCTGAATGCAGACTGGCACCCGTTTATATTCCTCTCTGCCACGAACTGCGACCCTGCGAGTGTTTTCCCCATGGATCGTAGTTAGGATGAAAACCTCCTTTTTATCGCGGTACATGAGTGCCAGCAGTTCATTCTGGCAGAGAGCTGCAGTTTCCCCCTTTTTTAATTTTTTTTCTGCTAGAGCCTTTGGGAAACCTGTGCGACTCTTCCTGATAGTGCCACAGGCCACGGTCTCAAAACAGTACAGCATTTGTAAGAGTGGGATGCTGTTATAAAAGTTCTCGATGTATAAGTGATAATAATGCCATTACTCAACAAAGGTTAAGTCCCAGACAATTTTCCCACTTGTCCCTATTATATCTGGGCAACCTGGGGGATCAAGGTGGCTATCCCTTCCTTCATATACACGGAAGGTGTATACATAGCCACTGCCACTTTCACATAATTTATAAAATGTTATCCCATACCGGGATCTTTTGGATGGGATGTATTGTCTAAATCCCAGTCTTCCCTTATATTTCATGAGGGACTCATCAATTGAAATTTGTTTTTTGGGGGTGTAAATAGTGGCAAATTTTTCATTTAAGTGGGAAATTAGAGGGCGTATTTTATAAAGAATGTCATACTGCGGATGACCTTTTGGGGGGCACTTCATATTGTCATTAAAATGCATAAAACGCAGTATGTCCTCATATCTCTCCCTATGCATAGTCTGGGAAAAAATGGGGGTATTAAAAATAGGATTTTTAGTCCAGTACATTCTAATTGTGGGCTTTTTAACTACCCCCATTAACATGGTCAGTGCCCAGAATTGTTTAATTTCTGGCACACTGGTTGGGTACAATCTCTCTGTCCTGGCGATTCGGGAGTCTTGGTTGCGTGCAAGATATTGCTCCGCATACAGATTCGTCTGGGTAACTACCTCCCCCAAAAAATCATCCCCCCAAAACAGCTCCATACAATCCAGCGCATTATAGCCAGACAGGTCAGCCTGTATGCCAGGATTGGCAGTGAACACTGGGATGTCTGGCGAAAAATGATTAGGGGGTACCCAGTCATCTGCGCCATATTGAACATTAGGGGAATCAGCGATTTCCTCTGATGTTACTGCACTATCTGGCACATAGTCCCTGTCCCCTGCGTCACTCCCTGCGTCACTCTCTGAGGCAGAGTCGGCGGCTAACAGGGCATAAGCCTCCTCTGCGCTATACTTTCGCAACATTTTTAATACAGTTAACACAGCTAAGAAAACTTTAACTAAATAACTAAACTTTTTTTTTTTTTAACTCCCAACTAAATTCCCCAAATTACCACTAAATTCCACCCACCAACTAACTAAATCACAAATTAATAAAATAAAAGAATAAAATTGAACCCCTTAGGGTTACAAAAAAAAAAAAATTGAACCCTTAAGTGTAAAAAAAAAATAGATCACAGTAAAGTACTGTGACCTGTATATTGATCACTGCTAGCAGTGATCAAGCAGCAGGGAAAGGGTTAATATTTTTTTTAAAGGAAGGGGAAAGGGATTAGGAACCTTTTAAAGATATTCAGTATATTTCTGAGACACAATGTTGCAACGATCCGTCTCTCTCCACTTCACAAACCCACAAGAGGTGGAGGGAGGCGGATCAGATATCCCAGCAGTATTGTGACCGCTGTGACTGGCTGTCACAGCGATCACATGTGCTGGGACATCGCGATTTGCTGTTGCTGGTCTGCCCCTGACTCAGAGGGACCCAGCAACAGCGTTAACCCCGCGATCGCTGGCACTGCGCGATCGCGGCGTTAATTTTACCGCGTGACGGACGAGGTCCGTCACCCGTCGTTAAGGGCATCCCCAGGATGACGGACCTCGTCCGTCACCCGTTCTGAAGGGGTTAAAACCCTATATTATCCAGGCACCCCACCCACAACACCCGGATACAACATATAAATACATTTTACTTACCTGTTCCCCAGTGGTGAATTGTCTCTCTGACCCAAGGATGGTGTCCATGATGTCCTGCATGCCTGGTAAAAGTTGCACGGCTGACAATTGCCACAAAGGCACCAATTAAACCAATGCAATGCTTCTCATACAGAAGCATTAGAATAATGGAAACTAATTTCCTCTTTTGTATGGGTGTGTGTATGCATGTATGTGTGTACTTGTGAATACAGGTCTCATGTCTGTGTTGTTTAGAGTGTGTCTGTATGTAAGTTTCTATAAACATGTATATATGTCTGTTTTTGTTTGTGAGTGTGTGTATGTGTGTATATACAAGTATATTTGTCTGTCTGCCTCTCTATGAATGTGGTATTGAGTGTGTCATTAGTTGTGTCCCTGTATAGACATTTATGAATGTGTATACCATGTATGTGGGTCTATGAATATGTGTTTAATAAAAACAGAGTCAGCACGGCTCTTACCCAATTATTAATGTCCCAGCTCTATATGATTTAGTACGATAATGCCAACTATGAACTACTGCTTTACCATACCAGCTCAGGCTTGAAGAGCTGTGGTTGCCCAACAAAGACAGGTAAGTGTCAAAATGTTGTTAAACAGCTTGACAGTTTATGATAAGACAATGCCAGGGGGCTCTTGGCACAATAACCACTACAGTAAGCTATAGTGGTTATGGCACTTAATGTGCTCCTTTAAAGAGAAACGGTCATTTCTTTTTTTTTTGACATTCTTTATTTAACGGTTTTTCTTATTTTAGATCAAGTGGGGGGTACAGTAAAGAAAAAGGGTATAGGATGGGGGTTACAAAAGGGTTACAGAACACGCAATAGCTATGCTTGACAGATACATGTGCGTTTGAAGTTACACAGTAGGTTTTTGTTGGTTACATGAGGTTGGAGGACCAATGTAGTATTCCGTGTTTGTATCGGCATGTCGTAGTAACTCATATTAGTTGTGCAATTATTCATTTATTATTTGATTGTGGTCCTGGTGCATTTGTCAGTTAAGGTGTATGTGGCAGGTGTGAGTGCTTAGGTGGGTCGGGCGGGCGGGCTGTAAGCTACAGTCATGCGTGGGGTGGGGCCTGTTCTGGCCCAGCCCGCCTCGTGCACTTCCGTTTCGGGTACAGGTGAGCTACCTGGGCCGCTAGGTCTTGTCCATTCACTGCTGCTCGGTCGCTATGTGTGCCGTTCCCTCAGTCCTAGGTACTGCCGTTGGGGTCGTCTAGTCGCGTTTTTAAGTGTGTCTATCATGTCTGGATGTTGCCTACGTGTGGCGTGACTGTTCGGTGGTACCCGTGTACACAGGTCTATCGCGTCGCCTGCTGTGAGTCTGGTCATGAGCTATGGAGTATCGTACAGCGACCTGGGGGCTGGCGGTGTCTCATCCCGTCCGCGTGGGGTTCCGTCTGCCGGTTGTTTCTTTGTCTGTGTATAATCCATCACGCTATGCGTGTTCCAGTCCAGTTCTGGGTATGGTTCAGTCGTGTCTGTCTCGGTTCCGAGGGGGGAAGGGGAGGGGGGGGGGGAGAGTTGGGGGTGAAGCGAGGGGGGGAGGGAATAGTTGAGAAAGAGATGGGTGGGGGAGTGTGGGGGTGCGGGGCTGATGAGGGCTAAGGTATGTGCTGAGGTCTCAGGGGGTTGTCCTGTCTGCAGTTATGAACAGAAGCCAGGGGGTCCACGTCAGGTTGCATTTCTCTGTGCGGCCTTGGAGGGAGGCCGTCATTGCTTCCATGTTGCGTATTTCTCCCACCCTATCCACCCATTGTTGGAAGGTGGGGGCGGCGGCCTTTTTCCATAGAGTGGGTATCAGGGACTTTGCCGCTGTCAGCAGGTGTTTTGTCAGGGATTTCTTGTACGTTTTAAGTGACATGGTCGTGTGGTGTAGCAACATGGGGAGTGGTTGGAGCGGGAGCTCCGGGTCCGATATTTCCCGGATGTTGGTGTTAACCATCTCCCAAAAGGGGGTGATGGCTGAGCATGACCACCAAATATGAAGCATAGTGCCTCTCTCTTCTCCACATCGCCAGCAGGTCTCCTCGATGTCCGGGTTCATGCGGTGCAGCACATCCGGGGTCCTGTACCAGGTTGTCAGCAGTTTGTAGCTCATCTCCTGGTACTTTGAGCTAATTGAGCTTTTATGAGTGAGCTGAAATATTTGATCCCATTCTTGGGCGGTCAGGGTTTCCCCGGTCTCTCTCTCCCATCTGGCGATGAATTTCGGCGGTGGTCTGTTGTCTCCTTCCATAAGCATTGCGTATAGCGTAGAGATTCCCCGTTCTAGGTGACGACCGGCCGTGCAGTATTTCTCAAAGGGTGTGAGATCCCGATGGAATTGTCGCTTGGCTGCTGTTGTGGAGTGGTATGATTTGACCTGTAGGTATCGGAACCGATCAAGGATCGTCGGGGTAGTGTCCGGGAGCAGGTCTGTCAGGGCTTTGAGGGTGTCACTGCCGCACCATTGGCGCATGTAGACCCAGTTCGACTGAGTGAAGTTTTTCAGGTCCGCCGGTGTTAGGCCTCCCCCAATGTCTGGATTGTAAGTAAGGGGTGTTAGCGGGCTGGTGTGGGTGGTCAGCTGTTGTGGGTATCTCAGGGCGCACCAAGTCTTCAGGGTTGCATCGATCAGGGGGTTACCCGTCTTGAGGGCACTGAACGGGGTTCCCGTCCTCCACAGTTGCGAGGGGATTTTCCCCCCTACCTGGGTCACCTCGGCTCCCACCCAGAGCTTTTCCGTCGTGTGAGCGTGCCAGTCGGTGACCCTCAGCAGGTGGGCAGCTCGGTAGTACCCCAGTATCGAGGGGAGCCCTACCCCCCACGCTGTTTAGGCTGTTCCAGTTGGTGTTTACTTATCCTTGGTGCCCCTCTTCTCCACACGAATCCCCGTATCGCTGCAGAGATAGAGCGGAAGAATTCCCGTGGCAGGGAGATTGGGATCGTCTGGAAAAGATAGAGTAAGCGAGGTAGGATGTTCATTTTAATCGCGTTTATGCGACCGAACCACGAGATGTAGAGGTCCGTCCAACGTTGCATATCGGCCTGTAGGGAGGCCAGGATGGGAGCAAAGTTTGCCTGATATAGGTGTGCAAGTTCTTTGGTTAGCCAGATACCAAGGTATTTCAGCTTAGTGTCACACCATTTGAATCCGAATTGGGAGCGTAAGTGCGTTTCTTCGCCGGTGGGGATTGAGATATTGATTGCCTCCGATTTCTCCGTGTTGAGTCTCAGGTTCGAGACCCTCCCGAACTCACGGAAGAGGCTCAGGAGGTTCGGGATGGAGATCAGGGGTTGCTGCAGAAAGAAAAGCATGTCGTCAGCATATGCTGCGACCCGGTGTTCCACTCCCCCCATCTTATGCCCCGTTATACCCCCATCCGCTCTGACCGCCTCCAGGAATGGTTCCAGGGAGAGGGCGAACAGAAGGGGGGACAGGGGGCATCCCTGCCGTGTGCCATTTCGTATGGGAAACGAGGCAGAGAGGGCACCGTTAACTCGGATTCTGGCTGTTGGGGTCGTATATAATGCAGCTATCCAGGTTCTGATATTGGGTCCGAATCCCATGTGTTGCAGCGTTGCCTCGAGATAGGCCCAGTCCACTCGGTCAAAGGCCTTTTCCGCGTCTGTGGAGAGGAGGACCAGACCTCCTCCCTGGCCCCTGGCCGAGTGAATGATGTTAAGGGCCCGGATAGTGTTGTCTCGGGCTTCCCTGCCTGGCACAAAACCCACCTGGTCTGGGTGGACCAGCTCGGGTAATGCCCGGGCGAGGCGCAGTGCCATGACTTTAGCATAAAGCTTTAGGTCTGCATTTAAAAGGGAGATGGGGCAGTAGCTCGCACAGCAGGCCGGGTCCTTCCCTTCTTTCGGCAAGACTGTCACTACAGCTCTAAGTGAGTCTACCGGGAGCTGCCGACCCTCCAGTATCGAGTTTAGGCCCGTTAGTAAGTGTGGCAGTAGGATATCTTTGAAGGTGCGGAGGTAGCTTGCGGGGAGGCCATCTGGTCCTGGGGCTCTGTTGGGTTTGGTTAGCTTGAGTGCAGCGTGGAGCTCCTCGAGCGACACTGGGTGTTCCATGCCTGCGGCCTTTTCGGGTGTGAGTTTGCGGGTGACATGCGCGGCGAGGTAATCCGTTAGTTCACGTCTGCGTCGTGCCGGATCACACGCATTAGTCGGATCTGCCAGGTTGTAGAGGCCGGTGTAGTAATCCCTAAACGCCTGCAGGATCTCCGCTGGGAGTCGCGTTACTTTCCGCCCTTGGGTATTGATTTTGTGTATGTGGTTTTGCCTCCGTCTTTGTTTTAGGGTCTGGGCAAGTAGTCTACCACATTTGTTTGAGTACTCATAAAAATAGCGGTTGGACCTCTGGAGTACGTTGAGCAGCTTCTGGGAAAGTATGTCCCTGAGTTTTCTCCTTGCGTCTGTCAATCGCAGATATATGTCGTCTCTTTGGTCTCGTTTATGCGTGGTTTCCAGGACCGAAATCTGCTTGGTCAGTTCCAGGACTTGCTTGGCGTTTTCCCGTTTGCGCTGCGTACATAGGCTGATATAGTGTCCCCGAACCACGCATTTATGCGCCTCCCATGTAGTCAGCGGAGAAGCCTCGGGTGTGGCGTTGGATTCAAAGTATTGGGTGAGTATTTGCGAAGTCAGTGCAGTGCATTCCGCGTCAGTTAGCACTGTCTCGTTTAATCTCCACTGGCGTTCCTTTGGCTTAAAGAGGGGTGATTTGAGATGGACGGTCACCGGGGCATGGTCGGAGTCAACATGGATCCCTATATCTGCGGACATGAGCAAGGGGAGGAATTCCTGTGCCACGAAGATGTAGTCTATCCTGCTGTATTGGTTGTGAGGGGCAGAATAGCAGGTGTAGTCCCTGCCGTCGGGATGTGCTGCTCTCCAGCAGTCGACTAGTCCTAGTCTGGCGAGTGTTTGTTTGGCCTTGCGCACACAGTGGTCCGGTATGGCGCTGGAGCCCCGGGAAGTGTCCACCCGTGGGTCCAATGGGAGGTTTACGTCCCCCGCCAATATCAGGAGGCCCTCCCGGAATTTCTCTAGTTGGGATAGCGTCCGGGCCAAAAATGAGTGTTGGCCACGGTTGGGGCAGTAGATATTGGCCAGGGTATATGGGCGGTCTGCTATGGTTCCTTTCACGAAAAGGAACCTCCCTAGCGAGTCAGCCTGAGTGGCAGTGCATTGAAACGGCACCGTCCCCGCAAAGAGAATGGCAACTCCTGAGCGCTTGGAGTCCCGGTGATTCGCAAAGAATCCCTGAGGGAATCGCCTGTCCTTCAGTGTGGGTGCACCCCCGTCTTTAAAGTGCGTCTCTTGTAGGAATGCTACAGACACCCTGAGAGACCATAACGTCTTCAGGAGTTGACTGCGCTTTTCAGGGATGTTGAGGCCTCTGGAGTTATTGGTCCAGAGCTTGAGTGAGGCCGGTTGGAATCCCTGTGACATTGCTGCGGACTGTGTGTGTGGGGAAGGAGGGGGGAATGAGTAGGCAAAGAGGTGGTAGGGGAGTAGTTAGAAACAGTTAAGAAGAGTAGGGAGATGGGGGGGGGGCGAGGGCAGGGGTAGGGAGGATGTGTCAGTCGGTCAAAATCAGTCAACTGGTGTCGGGGTGGGTTGGAAGGGATGGAAACGTCGGGTGGTGTTAGACAACTATGACCCAAGATCGGGTTAGCGCACCAGGGTCTATGCTACCTGTCTGAGGTCAGCGGGCAACCCTGGGCCCGATCTAATATACAGTTCGGGTCTGCTGCGCGGGGTCGCGGTGACCAGGTAGAGTGTAAGGGGTTAATGGTCTTGAGGCTACTGCCTGTGACCGGCTCAACTAAGCAGCTAAGAGCTCCTGAGCCTGGTGGGGGAGCCAAGTGTGTGGTTGGTCCAATTGTGGACTGCGTGTACATAATACAATAAAGCTAGTCATATGAACAATATTCAACTTAAACATTTTTGCGAGTTATAATGTATCAGAAATTGCAATTAAACCGGAGAATAAAACAGAGTAAATCAGCAACTGTAAACAGATCAGCCACATTCTGAGGGCAAGTGGGAGGGTCTCCCCGTAGTCGTGCCTCCCCCCGCGGGTGTCCACCTAACTCCAGTCCCTAGTCCCTAGTCCTCCCTCCCGGGTTCCCGAGCTAGTCTGCTGTGCAGTTGGGGTGCGGTTGAGGTGGGGGGCTGTCAGGGGTGTGGTGTTTCGGGCAATGCCGGCTGTCTGGGGCGGAGGGGGTCCCAATCTCGTGTCTGTAATATCCATGGTGGTCCCTCTAGTTCCTCCCATGCGGCCTTCCCACGTCTCCCCTGTCAGTGCGGAGTGTTCCCTGTCTTGAACCTGCTGGTATCAGCCTCCCCTGTCTAGTGCGGTCCCCAGGCCTAATGTGGGGTAGTCAGATGGATTTGCAGGGGAGTCTGCATGGCATGGGTCGGAGCGTCCGGGGGAGGGGATTTTGCTGTCATGGGCTGCACTGGGGTTCACTGTCGGTCTCTTTCTCTAGTGGTCACTGTCCCCACATCTGTCTGGGGTCTATCCTCCTTCCATTGCCCTTTTCCCGTCCCTCCCTTCCCCGCTGCTCGTGGTAACAACTCTGGGCCCAGAAAGGGCCTTTCCGGGGTGTACCGGGGTTCGACCAAGCTTGAGAGTCCCTGGGTATAGCCGGGTCAGAGCCAGCATGAGTCCAGATCTCCGGTGACAGCATTGTCTCATGTCCGTGGGCTGTTGGAAATCCCCGGGGAACACATCCCCCCACATCACCGCAGGGCGGTACCAGAGTAAAGATATGCCCGGGGCCCCCCCGCCCAAACAAACCTCTCCCTCCCGCTGGTTGCGTTGTGTTAGCAATGTGAGTCTTGGGTTTAGGGTCTATGTTGACCGAGTCTCGTTGTAGACTAGAGTCCGATACAGGTGGGTTTGGGCTGAAGGGAGGCTACCTCGTGTAGCGGCCGTGCTGGGGGTCCCGGGGGGAGTGTGGGCTGGGAGTGCAGGTGTGTTTGCAATGTTACTTACATACCCCTGCTGGTGGCTCCGCTGCGGGGTCCAGGGCGTCGGTGCCGGGTCGGGCGGAACGCCGGGGTAGGCTGGCCCTCCGCAAGGTGGGGGCCCCGCAGTCCTCGGGGTGGGCCGATCTGGGTGTGGCGGGGGGTCATTCTTCCGAAGCGTCCGGACCCCCTCTCCTCAGGGGCCGATTCCTACCGATACCGGGGTCAGCGGGATGTTGTGGTGGCCCCATCAGTATCCAGTTAGGGACTGCCACTGCCGGTAGGTCCAGGGCTCGCAGGAACCCGGGAACATCGTTTGGCCATCTTAGCGTGCGCCAGGCGTTGTCTTTACGCGCCTGCAGGCTAAACGGGTGGCCCCACTTGTATGGGATCCTTCTGTCTTGTAGCAAGCGGGTAAGCGGCTTCAAAGCACGACGCGCTTCCAGCGTCAGGGGTGAGAGGTCTTGAAATAGAGATACCTGCGAGTCCATGAAGGTAATGGTCTGCGGCCTGGCTGCTCGCATAATAGTCTCTTTCAGGTGGAAGGATAGCAGGCAGCATATAATGTCTCTAGGCAGACCGTCATTCCTCGGGGGTCGGAGGGCTCTATGGGCTCTTTCGATGTGGTAAGTGTCTGGAGCGTCGTCCCCCAGTATTTGTGTGAAGAGCCCGGACAGTATGGCCACGAGATCTTCCCCTACCTGTTCAGTCAGACCCCTGACGCGTATGTTGTTTCGGCGTCCGCGGTTATCCAGGTCCTCAACCTGTCTTCTCAAGTCCAGAAGGACCGTGCCCTGTCTGGAGGTGGCGTTATCCGCTGCCTGGGAGTGTTGGGAGGCCTGTAGGCAGTCTGCTTCCAACTCTGTTACTCGCTGCTCCAGGGCAGTGACATCTCTCCGCACCTCTTGAATCTCCTCCCTGATTGCTGTGCGCATTTCTCTCACCATGGCTGCCTTGTCGGCCTTAGTCAGCATGTTGGATGCTATGGCTGTTAGTTCCGCCGAGATTTGTGCCAGGGAGTCTGTTTGCAGGAATCCCGCCGTGGATTCAGCTGTGCTGCTGGCGCCCGGCGATTCCGGCGCCATCTTGTCCGCCGGCCGCATGGATTTGAAGCCGTCAGGGGTGGACAGGTATCCGTCCATAGGTCCGGCTTGTCGTTTCGGGGAGGTAGTCCCTGCGGGTCCAGGAGTCATCTGGCGCCTCGGTTTCCCCATTTTAGGCTGCAGGAGGGCTGTGAGTACTGTGCTTTGTGAGCCAGGTTTGCAGAGCCTCACGAGCGTGCGGCTTACTCCATGTCCGGTCGGCCACGCCCCTCCCAGAAACGGTCATTTCTGTATAATTTACACCATTGACTTAAACATTGAAAATCAAATAAAGGCAAAGCATGGGAAATCATTGAAAATGAGGAGGCAAAGTTGAAACATTGTTCAACATCTACTTCCCCATGCTTTTTTGCCAGGTTTAAATGACAGAGCTTATAACAGGGAGCTCTGATAAGGGGACTAAGTACAGGATAAATACGTGTGGTTTATATATTACATTTTATTTTTCACACCTCACAAATAAAGGTTTAGATAAGCAAGGACAATATGCAATATCTTGAAAAGTGATAGTTTCCCTTTAAAGAAATAATGACATGCAGATTAATCTACTGTTTCTAGCTGAGCTAAGAAATGAAGGCAAGTCAGATTCCTCGCTGTGCCTAAATTTAATCCACTAATCCTATTTGGTCATTCTGCACATTCTCGCACAAAATTACTATGTATATTAGGAAACCAGTGAATTTGTTTTTTTTCCACATGCTTACATATAAGTCCGTTAAACGTCACGGATATTATTATTAGAACAATGATGGAAAGTCGGTTTGGGCTTGGCGCTGTTTGTATAATATATGTGCATGCAAGGTGAACTAAAGGTTTACTAATGAGATATAGGGGCAGTTGAAATAAAAAAGTAAAATATAAAAAAAAAAAAAAAAAGAAAAATTTTAAATAGTGTAAGAAATGTAGCAGTCATGATGAATTGTGGAAATATATAACTTGTTATAACAACATAGTGTTTTCACAAGCACGGTTCTCAGGAGATCATAGAAGATTGCTTAAGAGTTTGACTTCGTCAAACTTGACTTTGACCTTAACTTTCTAAAGTTGTAGCAAGCAGTTGTTCTTTTACAGCAAAATAGTATATAAACCACATATTTGAATATATCAAGTATATTACTGTATTAAAGGGACACTCCAGAGCCCTAAGTCATATTAGCTTGCTGAACTGCTTTATGCGTGAAACGTGTCTCCTCTTTTTTCATTTTATAGAAGTGAAATAGAAATAAAAAATAATTCTATAACTTAACCTTGTTTCACTTCCCTTGCTCTCAAGCAGACGACAGTTCATGTTACTAGTTTTTCTAAAGAGGCAATGTTTAAATGAAAACACCTGCAGGGACTAGCTATATTCACCAGAACAACTGCATTAAACTGTAATTCCTTTGATGACTATTGTGTCCCTTTAACTGATGGGAGCCATATATTCATATATTGGACCCTATATTACAGGCTAGGATAAAGGGGTGCTTTAAAGCCAACTTGCTGGTTTTGTGTTAAGCCGTTTCTGTTCGGAGGCAAAAGAGAAATGAACCAGGATCAATTTATTACTGATTAAAGGAATTATAGGTAAATCATGTAGGTCTTATTTTATGCTAGTGGTATCAATGAGCTGTTAATAGAATAAAAGAATTGCTGTTTTGCAATACCAGCAGCTGGGCATATAGTGTATAAAAAAAACTTTGTCAGTGCAAGGCTTAAGAGTGCAAGGGATAAGTTAATGGTGGCTGGCCTGCTATTGCTAGGCAGCCAATACAAAAAAGTAAAAATAAGCAAAAGAATAAATAAAAATATGTGGGTTAATCTCTCTTTTACCCCCACCAACATACTGAGAGTAGGGGCAGATCTAATAAATCGGATATTCTAGTAATAGGTATAAATGAAGACCTGTCTCTGATCTTATTCCCCTTCCCTGTCCACACTAGTAGTTAAAACTAGTTCAGATTTTAATAAGTCAGGCCTGTATTTTGAGTGTTGCATTCCAGATTTCAGCCTGTTTGGGTGCAACGAACCAAATGACTGGAATCGAAAGACAAATTCTTAAAATACAAAATCTTGGCTGATTCAGGGTCAGTATTGCAAAATTTAGACATTGTTAATAGTGTGAACAATGTCTGGATTTTGCTGTTCAAATGGCCTTGGTGTTTTTGGTTACTGAACCAGGGGCATTTGGACTTAATGAATAACGCTAACCATTATCAGATCAGTGAAAATAGCTCCTATGCCTTACGTTAAACAATTATGCTGGAGATGAAAAACTGACCATCAATAATTTAGCAAATTCAGCACATTAAAGGACTTGAAAAGGACTTTTCTGAGAAATAATGAATATCCCAAAAATGTATTCAACATATTTTGGTAGTGCATCAATATAATGAGCACCACAAAAACCTCCTCGATTTGATGACATGTGCAAGTAACGTTAACGCCTTCAATACCACAATCGAGTATAAACGTTTTTATTTTCATGTATTTTGCGGCATTAAATTTAGTCCATGATGCCTCACTCATCCTCATTTATATTTTAGTTATGACAATCAGCCTGTGTAGCCAACTGAGGAAGCCCATTTAAGGGCGAAACACGTTTTGGACATTTATTGGACTATTTAGTCATCTAGAGACATTTGTATCCGGTATTTATATTTATTTTATTTGCATATTTTTTTAAACATTGCATTTTTAGTGCATATTTATTGTGGATCACCAATAAAAGCAAATTGTTTTTGGAAACTTTGCTGTGGCATCCTATATACACATACCTAATACTGGGAATACTGAATAACCATCATCACTTTGAAAAGCAAAAGGAACCAGGTTCCCAGCAAAGTCACCATAAGAAAGGATTGGACATCCTTAAAGTGTCCACAAGCGCTTACCATCCGAGTCATATGTGGTTTATGACTCCTGACTTGTGAGTGACACTATATACGTCTTTTTATAGATTACTTCTGTTACAACAATATTGCGCTATTTCTGCTTTGTATTTATATTATTACAGATAACATAATTCTGTTGTATTGACTGAGTAAAATTTGGTCATGTGATGTGAACATCCACAGGAAAGCTTTGAATACAATGCAGATCACCAGGACTGCTTTGTTTTCTAATCCATAATTGAGTTATTCCTGAATAGTTTGTGTTATTTTTGCTACCATTTTTTCATGTAAAAAAATATCTTTTAATATGATGAGATTGTTATGCATATAAAGTTTTTAAAATCCACTTTTTTTACCTTTGTAATGTTCATAGTGTTGTCAAAAGAAAATTGATTTTACTTGCCAAACCTGATAACACTAAAGTATTTACAGGGGTTGATTGACAACACAATTTATTATGAAGCATATTTATAGATTACGTCATGCACAAATGATTTTGAGGCACTAGTTTTTGTTAAATGCATTTTCAAGCCTTTTTTAAGTTCTCTGAGATGTTGAGATTGCTACGATTATGATGGAACCGTTACCGTTATGAGTAAACCTGTCACGAGAGTTATTGGTTTGCAGTTTTCTAATCTGTATTGACTCATTAAAGGACCACTCTAGTGCCAGGAAAACATACTCGTTTTCCTGGCACTAGAGTGCCCTGAGGGTGCCCCCACCCTCAGGGACCCACTCCCGCCGGGCTCTAGGGGGAGGAAGGGGTTAAACTTACCTCTTTCTCCAGCGCCGGGCGGGGAGCTTTCCTCCTCCTCCTCTTCTTCCTCGCGACGTCATCGGCTGAATGCGCATGCGCGGCAGGAGCCGCGCTCGCATTCAGCCGGTCGCATAGGAAAGCATTCATAATGCTTTCCTATGGACGCTTGCTTGCTCTCACTGTGATTTTCACAGTGAGAAGCACGCAAGCGCCTCTAGCGGCTGTCAATGAGACAGCCACTAGAGGCTCTGGAGGCTGGCTTAACCCTCAGTATAAACATAGCAGTTTCTCTGAAACTGCTATGTTTATTAAAAAATGGGTAAAAGCTAGCTGGACCTGGCACCCAGACCACTTCATTAAGCTGAAGTGGTCTGGGTGCCTAGAGTGGTCCTTTAAGTGATTCTTCCCTTACTACTATTTAAAGCTCATATTTTAATTTATTTAAATGATCCCTATCTGCTGGGAGTATCAATCATGTTTTTAGTGGGTGTTACACTAACTGTAAGACACACCTCTCCTGCACACCCCTGTTTGGGAAGCATAGACTTTTCACAAAATTAAAAAGTCATCAACACTTAGTGTTGGCTTAGTCTAAATAAAAGCTCCTTGAATAAATCATTCTGCTTCTTTTTCTCCATGTTGCTGGAGCTGCTCTCACATAGAGCCTTCCCCTCCTACCCGTTGCACACATTGTTTTCCCTTAGACTGAAGGCAAGCAGGAGAGTCACCCAGAGGAGGGTTTCCCTGATATCAGACACATAGTGCACAACCTTCTTATCTCTGTGCTGATCATCAGAGAGTCAATTAACTGATATCCGGGCAAGGTGGTTACTTTTTAATCTCTCATTTTATAAAAACCTTGACATTTGCTAGCAATTTGATTCTCTATTTTATTTTTCATTAATGTATTGATTATGACAGGTACCCTTTAAAGTGGTGCTAACTCTGTTTCAGTGGGGAGTATTTTTTTACGGATGTAATAATGGTAAAATAAGTTTTGTAACATACTGGACTCCGCTGAATATTGATAAATATGTCTTAAATATCAGATGTGAGACTACAATTTCTGTATATTACACAAAATATGTGTAATATATAGAGAGCCTAGCAATTGTTATGTGGGTTGTTCTGATGTAAGCCATGTTAACGACTCCTGACTTTTTTTTATATTTAAAATTCCTCATATTGCCAGACAGTTGTCTAAAGAAGCACGTAGGAAGTAATTAATCTTCAAATTTCTATCACATAATCGAAACACGAACACAGAACAAGTGAAAAACAGGCGCTAGTAATAAATGTCTAAAAGCAATAAATATTAATACCAAGAATAATATAAAAGAAGAAGCTGCACCTTAATTAGTGTAAAGCTCAAAAAACACAGAAAATATAAAAACTCGAAAGGCACAGCGCACCTTATTTTCGAGTTTTTGCTATTACATAATGTCTACCTTCCTTAACATGTCAATTTTCTATGGTTTACAGAAGTAGTGCTACTTGGACAGAAACTGCTATAGTGCAGATGTAAATAAATAAATATATATCACACACACACACACACATACACACACTGATCAGTCACAACATTAAAACCACTGACAAGTAAAGTGAATACATTGATTATATAATCACAATGACACCTGTCAAGGTGGGGAATATAATAGACTGCAAGTGAACAATCTGTTCTTGAATTTCAAGTGTTGGAAGCAGGAAAAATAGGCAAGCGAAAAGATCTGAGTGACTCTGACAAGTGTCAAATAGTGATGGCAAGAGGACTAGGTCAGAGCAACTCTAAACAGACATTGATGATGATATTGGCAGAGGAGATCTAATCAGGGCTTCTTACAGTAACCACTTATTAAAATTGAAAAGGGCAATATGTGCACCATAACCACTTCATCTCACTGAAGTGGTTATGTAGCTTTGAGTTCCCTGGTGCTATCACTCCATTGATTACTGTAATACAAAAAAAAATTATCCTAGTAAAATTATTCTAGTATTTCCTTTCAGTTGCTCTAACAATGCAAACTCAGTTTTGCTAACAAGAAACTCCATTTCATGAAGATGGACCTGGCATGTATTTTATGCTGAATCCCATTATTTGTCAAGAGTCAGATAATAAGTGTTTAAACTAACATGTCAAACTCAAAGTCTGGCACGGGTCACATAAACAAGGTTTAAATTTATGTGGGCCACAAAAAAACATAATACCTTAAATTTTCATAGAAACTTGGGTTTATTTTAAAAAGTACAGTATAAAAAAATCCCCCAGCATCCCCCTCTACTAGATCCCAGCCCCCCCTCTACTAAACCACAGCACCCCCTCTACACCCTGTGCCAAAACTGATGCTCCCGCTGACACACACACGCTCACTGACAGACACACACACATACAGACACACTGACATCCACATACTCACTGACAGACACACTGGCAGACACACACACACTGACAGACACACACTGACAGACACACACTGACAGACACACACTGACAGACACACACTGACAGACACACACTGACAGACACACACACACACACTCTCACTGACAGACACACACACACACACACACACTCTCACTGACAGACACACACACACACACACTCTCACTGACAGACAGAGGCGGCTCTCTAATTAGGCGGTTTAGGCGGCCGCCTAAGGCCTCGCGCTGGCTGGGGCCTCGCGGCCGCCTAAACCGCCTGTGGGCAGAGTGTGTCAGGTCCTCGGTCACTGACCGAGGACCTGACACCAGGAGGGGGCCCGGCGGCTTGCCCGGTATGCCGCCGGGTGCGAGGCCCCTCCTGGCTGCCAGGCCGCCACCGCAGACACTGGTCTGCAGCTCCGCAGTGCGCAGAGCTGCAGACCATGTGACTCGCGAGAATTGGCCAATCAGAGCGTTGCCGCGGGTTACCACGGCAACGCTCTGAAATCTCGCGAGATTACACGGTCTGCAGCTCTGCGGAGCTGCAGACCGGAAGTAATGGCCACCGGACCACCAGGGAGCCCACTGGACCACCAGGGAAAGGTAGGCTCTCCCTCAGCCTCACCCCCCACCACCCTCAGCCTCACCCCCCCACCCTCACCATCACCCCCCACCACCCTCAGCCTCACCCCCCCTCACCATCACCACCCTCAGCCTCACTCACCATCACCCCCCACCAGCCTCACCATCACCCCCACCACCCTCAGCCTCACTCACCATCACCCCCCACCCTCAGCCTCACCCCCCACCACCCTCAGCCTCACCACCCCTCACCACCCTCAGCATCACCACCCTCACCATCACCCCCCACCACCCTCAGCCTCACCACCCCACCCTCACCATCACCCCCCACCACCCTCAGCCTCACCCCTCCTACCCTCACCATCACCCCCCCACCACCCTGAGCCTCACCACCCCCACCACCCTCAGCATCACTCCCCCCGCCACCCTCAGCATCACCCCCCCGCCACCCTCAGCATCACCCCCCCGCCACCCTCAGCATCACCCCCCCGCCACCCTCAGCATCACCCCCCCGCCACCCTCAGCATCAGCCCCCCGCCACCCTCAGCATCACCCCCCCCACCACCCTCAGCATCACCATCCTCAGCATCACCCCCCACCACCCTCAGCATAACCCTCCGTCACCACCCTCAACCTCACCCCACTCACCATCACCCCCTCCTTCTCACATCACCCCCTCTCACATTACCACCTCTCACTCTCACATTACCCCTTCTCACATTACCCCCTCTCACTCTCACTTTACCCCCCTCACTCTCACTTTACCCCCCTCACTCTCACATTACCATCACCCCCCTCCCTCTCACATTACCCCCCCTCACTCTCACATTACCCCCTCTCACATTACCATCACCCCCCGCTCCCTCTCACATTACCATCGCACCCCCGCTCCCTCTCACATTACCATCGCACCCCCGCTCCCTCTCACCATCGCACCCCCGCTCCCTCTCACCATCGCACCCCCGCTCCCTCTCACCCCCTCTCCCTCTCACCCTCACCATCGCACCCCTTCTCCCTCTCACCATCACCCCCCCCTATACACACAACACACTTCAAGCAGCTACCCCATACACATAGGGTCTCAGACAAAAACGCAAACATGCTCACAGAGACATACATTCAGACACACAAGGATACTCTCTGTCAGACACACTCTCAGGCACATACACAGGTAGACAGCGCATCAATGTGTATATGTGACACTTTTTTGTTAGTGGGGCCTCATGTTTGCGTTTCGCCTAAGGCCTCATAAAGTCTAGAGCCGCCTCTGCTGACAGACACACACACACACTCACTGACAGACAGACAGACAGACACACACACACTCACTGACAGACAGACAGACACACACTCACTGACAGACAGACAGACACACACACACTCACTGACAGACAGACAGACAGACAGACACACACTGACAGACACTGACAGACACACTGACAGACACACACTGACAGACACACACTGACAGACACACACTGACAGACACACACTGACAGACACACACTGACAGACACACACTGACAGACACACACTGACAGACACATCGGCTCCTTACCTTTTGGAGCCGATGTGGGCATCTCCCTGGGATCCTTCTATCTGCTCCTCACTGCTCCCAAGGGAGCAGTGAGGAGAAGGAACGCTGAGCTCCCTCGCTGGCCCTCCTCCCCGACCAGGTAAGTGTTAGCAGAGTAGACACCTGCAATGTGGGGAAAGTAGGTGCCTACTCTGCTATAACACCAGCATGTACTTGCGGCTCGCCGGGCCGTAAAGATGGTTCTTGTGGGCCACATGCGTGGACTAACAGACATGTATTTGTAACCAGATGAGTTGGACACACAAGAACAGAGGGATTGAGGGCCCTGCTCAATGAGCATTAATGCTAGAGGGAGTGGGGTATAGTGACACAAAAGGTAAGGGTAGGGATGAAAAGTAGGTTGTTAGGATAGTATTCACTGAGGGCTTAGTGTTTTCTTTTGATGACTGTTGCTGGAGAGGAATCAGGGTGCGGGGAGGGAAAGCTGTTGATAGTTTAATTAATATGCTTTAATAAAGAAGTAGGTTTACCAAGATTTTTTGAAAGAGTGGAGACTGGCTGAAAGTCTAACAGAGAGGGGAAGGGCGTTCCATAGAAATGGTGCAGCCCTAGAGAAGTCTTTAAGGCAAGCATCAGAGGTAGGAGTACAAACAGAGGATAGACGTAGGTCTTTGGCAAAGCGTAGGGGCCTATTTGGGACATATTTGTGTATCATTGAGGATAAATATATTAAAGCAGCATTGTGTATAGATTTGTAAGCAAGTACCAGGATCTTAAATTGAGCCCTATATCTTACGGGAAGCCAGTGTAGGGACTGACAGAGGCGAGAGACGTGGAAAGTGCAATCGGACAGGAAGATGTGTCTCGCCTCCGCATTCATTATAGACGGTAAAGGGACAAATTGGGAACATGTAAGACCACTGAAAAGCGGATTACAGTAATCAAGGCGAGAGAGGACAGCGGCATGGACAAGCACCTTAGCCACATGAGGTGTTAAATAGGGGCGGATGCGCGCTATATTTTTGAGATGGAAGCGGCAGGATTTAGCAATTGACTGGACATGAGGGGTGAAGGAGAGATCGGAATCAAAGAGAACACCTAGGCAGCTGTAGAGCTGATGGTAGCACCACTGACTTATAAGGAAACAGAAAAGGGAGTAGTAACACTTGAGGGATAGAAGACCAGAAGTTCTGTTTTGGACAGGTTAAGTTTAAGGAAGTGGGCAGCCAACCAGTTGGAAATAGCAGAGGAGCAGTCAGAGAACCGAGTTAAGAGGGGTGGTGAGAAATCATGGGAGGACAGGTTGTTTTGCATGTCATCCACATAGAAAAGAGGTTGGAAGCAGAAGGAGCTGATGTGTTTACCAAGGGAGGCTGTATAGATTGAGAACAATATGAGATCTAGGACAGACCTTTCGGAAACACAAACCGGATGGATTGGGGAGAAAAGGCAGAGCCAGAGAAAGAAACACTGGAAGAATGCTGGAAGAGGTAGGAAGAGTACCAAGAGAGAGCGGTATCTCTGAGACGGATGATCAGAAGAAGCTGTTGATGAGCAACAGTGTCAAAAGCAGCAGAAAGGTTAAGGGCATTTAGGATAGAGTAGTGCCCATGGGATTTTGCAGTAATAAGATCATTGGATACTTTTGGTCACAGCTGTTTCAACGAGTGACGAACGTGGAATCCAGTTTGAAGCGGGTCAAGCAGAGAGTTGGATTTGGTCTTTCAATCTCGCATACATAACTCTTTTAAGGATCTTGGAGGCAAACGGTAGTCAAGGTTGAGCTTTTTCAGATTAGGGGTTAGGATTGCATGTTTAAAGGGTAGAGGAAATAGTGAGTGGGAAAGCAAATGAAGGAGACAAAGTGCGGATGAGATATAAAGGAATAGGATCGAGGGCACAGTATTTGTTCAATTATCAGAGTTTACTAATTCATTGGTATTTCTAATTTTACTTTGGATGAGTCATATTGCAATATTAATAAACAGATAAGCCCATAAAGGGTTAACTTTTGCAATACTTAGTCTGGCTTAATTTTATTCTCCACCTACAAGGAACCTATTGTGATTGGATTCACACCACAAGTGCTAAATCTCGCTTTTTTTTTTTTTTTTAATAATAAATGAAGATGCAGGCCTCCCTCAGCTAACCCATTTTTGCTGCTCAGGCTAATGTGTTTGTATTAACCTCAAACAGAGCAGGCCATCAGCTTCACATTGCAGCATATACATCCTTTCATCAAAGCGTAACACTACAAACAATGTATTTGTTAAAGGGACACTATAGTCACCCAGACCACTTCATCTCAATGAAGTGGTCTGGGTGCAATGTCCCTCAGGTTTAACCCGTCAGATGCAAACATAGCAGTTTCAGAGAAACTGCTATGTTTACATTTGGGGTTAAGCCAGCCTCTAGTGGCTGTCTTCTGGACAACCACTAGAGGCGCATCTGCGACGCTATAGGCATATTATACCTCCAACCGCTATGCTTTCCTGACACTATAGCGATCCTTTAAGCCTGCTTGTGTAATCAAATGTTAATGCAAATAGTTATTTTAAGTTTAGCAACTATTAATTTACAGAATTGCAAAAGATTAATAATAGAAAAAATATTTAGTTATATTTAAGTACGTTAGTTTAGAATTCCTTTTCCAAGATAGTTCCAGACTCAATAACATACATCATATTATTTTAAGCATTAATGGCATTTTTACAGCACCAAATTGTTCTGCAGCACTTTACTATATTATAAAGGGGAAAATTTCATTACAAGATGTTACAGGGACAAAAGGTTGACGAGAACCCTGCTCAAACCAGCTTACAATTTATTCTAATTTCTAATCTTCTAAGTGGAAGTGAAAGGCAGTCTCTCTGCTTATGAAAACAATTTGCTTCCTGGTTACTCTTTTACAGAGCAATACTCTTAGAGACACATCCAGTCATATGCTAAGATAACACAAATAAAAGCTCTAAGATAGTATAATGCAGCCATAGCCAGTGTAACTGTAGGTTGCACATAAAAACAATCAGATAATACCATATGAACATCCACATGTGTATTTTTTTACAATCTGCAATATTGCTGGTGATTTCTTTTACTGTGCGGTCCCTGATGAAGTTCCTGTGTTGAACGAAACGCGTTGGACCTATTGCTGCACTTTTATATTTTATCTTTATGGTGTTGTTCCACCTTTTAAAGAGAATAAAAATTACGAATATTTTCTACTACTACTCACCTGGAGTCCTGTGTCCCATTGGCTGCTCGACATTTGCAAAGGATACTAGTATCCCCCCATATCTTCTGGGGAGGCATCTTGAATGCTCTTTTATCTCCACTATCTCGTGAGTGCATCCATTTAAGCGCACTATTCACTGTATATACTGTATCACACTATTGTTTTTTTCTTTGTATGTTCCCTCCATAGACTGTACAGCCGTATCCCATTTCTGCTTGTGGTTCTATACATATATTACGATCGTTTTTGGGTGGATAACGATCTTGGGAGGCTACAGATTGATTGGAAGTTAAGTAATTTATACGATATTTAACACTTTATAACGGTGTTGTTTTGTTTTGCTGTGTGTATAATATCCTGGGACAGTCAGTGCTCCCTGTATAGTGCTGCTCTCTGTATAATACAGGTCTGTTTGTGTATAATATCCCAAGACAGAGAGCAGCACTATACAGGAACACTGACTATACCGGGATTATACACACACAGATCTGTATTATACAGAGAACAGCACTATAGTATTATACAGATAGCTGAGCATATACCCCATGTCCCAATCTCTAGACTACTAGTACCTGTCAACAGCAGCTTCCAGATGCGTGTAACAGGGCTAAAGTGTGCGGCAGCTCACACAGATGATTCAGCGGTAAAGCGCACTCGCTGGCAGAGCCAAACTTAGAATCCAAAGCAGCCCTGGAAAAAAATGTATGCCATTTCTACAAGTCAATATGTATATATTGTACAGTAAGCACACAAGCTCACTGACATGCACAAATAGGCTTACTGACAGACAAAACTCTCTGACTCACACACAAGCTTACTACAGACAAACTCACTTGTATAAACACAAGGCTCACTACAAAGAAGTTCAGGGACACACACAAGCTCACTAAAGACAAGCTCACTGACACAGACAAGCTCACTGACACACACATGCTCACTAAATAGAAGCTAACTGACACACACAAGCAGTACCATCTTAACAGCGTTAAGGGCCCCCGGGCAAAGCAGTGCACTGGGGCTCTTCCTACACAACAACTCACAGGAATATTTTTTTTATTATTGATAGACTGCTGAGTAGATACACACAGTACACGGAATACACACACACACACACACTAATGAATACACAAAGGTGTTGCTGAATGCACACAGGCTGATTTATACACATACACACAGACTGCTGAGTCCATACACACACACACACACAGACATACAGACTGCTGAGTCCATACACACACACATACTGCTGAGTCCATATACACACACAGACACACACACACACACAGACTGCTGAGTCCATACACACACACACAGACAGACTGCTGAGTCCATACACACACACACAGACAGACTGCTGAGTCCATACACACACACACAGACAGACTGCTGAGTCCATACACACACACACACACACACACACACAAACTGCTGAGTGCATACACACACACACACACAAACTGCTGAGTGCATACACACACACACACACAAACTGCTGAGTGCATACACAAACGCAGACTGCGGAATCCATACACACACGCAGACATACAGACTGCTGAGTCCATACACACACACACAGACACACACACACACACAGACTGCTGAGACCATATACACACACACACACAGACTGCTGAGTCCATACACACACACAGACACACACACACACACAGACTGCTGAGTCCATACACACACGCAGACTGCTGTATCCATACAGACACACACACACACACACAGACTGCTGAGTCCATACACACATGCAGACTGCTGAATCCATACACACACACACAGACTGCTGAGTCCATACACACATATAGACTGCTGAGTCCATACACACACACACACACACACACAGACTGCTGAGTCCATACACACACACATACACACACACACAGACTGCTGAGTCCATACACACACACATACACAGACTGCTGAGTCCATACACCCACAGACTGCCGAGTCCATACACCCACAGACTGCCGAGTCCATACACCCACAGACTGCCGAGTCCATACACCCACAGACACACAGACTGCTGAGTCCATACACACGCAGAGACTGCTGAGTCCATACACACACACACAGATTGCTGAGTCCTTACACACATACACACTGCTGAGTCCATACACACTCACAGATTTTAGGGCCCCTGACACAGCTCAAGATCTGGGCCCCCGGGGCCAGCCCCGAGTCCGCCCACAAGGATGAAGTGTGTGTGTGTGTGTGTGTGTATAGTGGATGCAGTGTGTATAGTGGATGTAGAATGTGTGTAGTGGATGTGGTATGTGTGTCATGGATGCAGTGTGTATAGTGGATGCAGTATGTGTGTCATGGATGCAGTGGGTATAGTGGATGCAGATTGTAAGTTTTGTGTAATGTATGTAATGTTTGTATGCATGCATTAGATGCAGAGTGTGTGTGTAGTGAATGTAGGTGTGTATAGTGAATGCAGAGTGTGTGTTTTTGTAGTGGATGTAGTGTGTATAGAGCATGTAGTGTGTTTGTAGTGAGTGCAAAGTGTGTTTAGTGAATGTAGTGTGTAGTGAGTGAAACGTGTGTGTATAGTGAATGTAGTGTGTGTGTGTAGTGCAAATTGTGTTTAGTGAATGTAGTGTGTGTAGTGCAATGTGTGTTTAGTGAATGTAGTGTGTGTGTAGTGCAGAGTGTGTTTAGTGAATGTAGTGTTTGTAGTGAGTGCAGAGAGTGTATAGTGAATGTAGTGTGAGTATGTGTAGTGCAGAGTGTGTTTAGTGACTGTAGTGTGTGTAGTGCAAAATGTGTATAGTGAATGTAGTGTGTGTGTAGAGCAAAATGTGTATAGTGAATGTAGTGTGTGTGTGTAGAGCAAAGTGTGTTTAGTAAATGTAGTGTTTGTAGTGAGTGTAGAGTGTGTTTAGTGAATGTAGTGTGTGTGTGTGTGTAGTGCAGAGTGTGTTTAGTGAATGTAGTGTGTGTGTGTAGTGAATGTAGTGTGTGTGTGTGTGTAGTGCAGAGTGTGCTTGTAAGAATTCAGTGTGTGTGTAAAATAGGGGAGAGGGGAGTATTTAAAAAAAATATATTTGTGTATATTTCAATTTTATTCACCCCTCCCTGGTTCTTACCGTGCCAGGGAGGGGGGAGATCGCATTCCCTGTTGGTCCAGTGGCATGGTGGAGGGAGCCAGCCGCGGTACATTAAAGAGGGGGCCCAGCAGCACACACTGTGTTCCTTTCCAGCTCTTCTCTGACTAACTCTCGCGAGACAGGCCTGCGTGCTGTGAGGAGCGTTGCCATAGTAACCCGTGGCAACGCTCTGGCGGCCGCAGGGCGCAGGAAAGTTAGACAGAGAGCCGCTGGAAAGGAGGACAGAATTTGCTGCTGGGCCCCCTCTTCATTGTACAGGTAGCAGGGGGCCCTCTGTGCACATATATATAGCGAAAATCACTAGATATATAGATATATATATGTGCACATAATGAATGTGGGGCTCGGGCACCCCAGGACCGCCGAGCCCATGACAACCGTTATGGTTGTCATGCCCTGATGGCGGCCCTGCTGCTGAGTCCATACACACACACACACACACACACACAGACTGCTGAGTCCACACACACACACACAGACTGCTGAGTCCACACACACACACAGACTGCTGAGTCCATACACACACACACAGAGACTGCTAAGTCCAAACACACACACACACACACACACAGACTGCTGAGTCCATACATACACACACACACACAGACTGCTGAGTCCATACACACACACACAGACGCACACACACAGACTGCTGAGTCCATACACACACACACACACACACACACACACACACACAAGCTTCCTCACTAGCAGAGACACACACACACCTGAGCACATCAAGCCTACCTGTTGCTGGGGTAGCCATCTTCTGGCCTTTGCAGTAGCAGCATGGGCTGCTACTTAACGGCGGTGGCGGGGCTTATGTGCGGGAGGCGGGGCTTTGCTTGGGGGCGGGGCCTGTGCCGGGAAGCCTGTCAGTGCTTCCTCCGGCCACAGACAGCACCCAGCACTGCTCCAGCTCCTCTGCATTCCCTTGGGCTGTCACACACTGTTACAGCCCGAGAGAATATAATCTAAACACATGGCCAGCAGGTTGCTGGCATTTGGGGGGGCCCAAGGGGGGGCACAGCATGATGTAGGGGGGGCCATGGCCCCCTCTGCCCCCCCTAGCGATGCCACTGCTTGCACTCTGTCTCCTTCTCCTCCTCTGCCCCTCACTAATTTATTGAATCTGTCTTAAAAACTCACTTCTTTAGGAAAGCATATCAATTAAACTGTTACTAGCTCCCTCTCTATACCTTAGTAATCCACAATGCTTCCTCTCCTGAAACTGTTATCTAATAAACTTACCCTTCACTGTAAACTATTCCAGTAACCTCAAAAATAAACAAATAACTTGGGGTCTGGTTGGTGTTATCACCTTCCAAACCTCTAGTTAGAGTGCAGCGCTATACAGATTGAGTATATAATACATATAACTCACCCCTTTTAAATGTCTTGTTTGGGGGTGTACATAGAAAATAAAAAAAAGAGGTATACAAAATAATTGTGCAATTTTGTATATACACAGTACTTTATATTTAGTGTGAGTTAAAATTTACTCACATTTTTTAGAGCCTTTTTAGTATATTAGGCTCCAAACTTCCAGGTTTCCGTGTCTTTAAGGTAGACAACTTGACCCCTTTTCTTTTTGGTTCTTTCCTGTATATCTCCCCACAGATTGGGTATGAGGAGAAAGAAAAAAAAAAAGGGAACTCTAGGTGTAGTATTTTAGAGAAATCCTCTATAGATGAATATTCAAAAAGAGAATGTAACGGACCGTTTCAGCATACAAGAGGATAAAACCCAGTTTAGGCGATAATCCCCTTTCCTCAGAAAGGCACAGCTACTGCAGAACATCAGAACTCACGAACTGGATATAGGTGAATAAGGTAGCACTCCAGCTGGAACCTCACAAATAGCTGCTAGCAGATGAATAGGAAAAGCAGACATCAGCTTACACTCCTAGCAGTCAAATCTCCAACAGCATACAGTGAATCCCCCCCAAGAACGAGACAAGGCTCCGTGTTGAAGGTCAAGCAGTGGTCTGAGGTGCTGGGCACCCAGCCTGGTTTTTATTACATGAGTACACATACAGGCCACACCCAGGGGGAGGCATAAAATAACCAATAACATAGATGTTACCTCCCACACATCCCCTCCCCTTAGTGTGACACTTAATCCCATTATGTGTACAGTTCAAAATATACTTTTACACAACTTTCATAACTTTAAAACCATACATCACATTCACATAAAAATACATATCCACAATCAATCCATTCAGGGGAACAACATATAAAAAAATGGCATGAATCCGACCAGGGGTTAAAAAGTTACTAAAAGTATCTTTTGTTCCTTCTGGCTCAAACAGTAAAAGTAAAACATCCCCACAATGCATCCTGGCTTCCTCCCTTCTGCCCTGGAGATAATTGGAGAGGAAATCTAATTATCCAGGACTAGAGGCAGACTCCATTAACCACATGGTTGCAAAACAACATAAAACTCTTTAAAATACATAAAGTCACTTTTTATACATTAAACACAGTCATTTAACATATCCCCAGATAGCTCAGGTCTGCGTGCACATTATTAGGTGAATGGCACGCAGACCACACAAATACAGTTTAATTGCCATGGAGCCAAAGTCTTTCCCATAGTCTTTCATTATATGAATAGGCTCCATGGCATAGCTATCTGGGGGGTATCACTGCTCACACAGGGCAAGTTCCGAATGGCCCCACTGTATTTAAAGGGCCAGAATGAGTGACATGCACTCTGTTAGGGCCGAATACTGTTTGTAAAGGGCCCAATCTCCCAGGGCCATAGTCCAAAGGCAGCAGGCGGGCAACCAGGCTTCTCCAGTTCTCAGTGGCGAGGTTGGTTTCGTCACAGAGAACAAAGGGGTGCTCACCTTTTTTAGAGCCTTTTTGTCCCCGGCTCTAAGTTTGCAGGCTTAGTGTCAAATTGGGGTGACACCTCCCCTTACCGGACAAAGTGCAAGATGCAGTGATAAATATAAATAATTTATTGTTTACTATAGTTAAAATATAAAATAATACAGTGACTAGAAAATAATAAAACTCAATATATGCAATAAGAATAAGGTAGTCTTAATAGTAGTCTATGTTCTCCTGTGCCTAGACACGTTTCGCTTCGATCAGCTTCCTCAGTAGGCCATGGATTGCATTCTACTTGTTCCGGTTTTTGTATGTTTCAAAAAGCCCGCCTGTTTTCCAATTAGCCAATCGGCTGAGGTTCCTTACGACGTTTTCATGACGTAACGTCACTTCCGTTTTCGGCATCATCAGGACTCCAAATCCCATGGTGCTTTGCGTGCATTAGTAGACTTCCGGGTTAGTCCGTCGGCCGTAAAATTGCACTCTCTCGTAATTCAATGTCTCTTTATACATTCCGCTCGGGATATAAACAAATATAAAAAAAAATGCAAATGTATATCATTACTTTGTATACATTCGTCAGAAACAATTTATTACAGATTGAATCTTGTATTACAAACGGATATATTCTATCAGTAATAAATTGTTTCTGACGAATGTATACAAAGTAACGATATACATTTGCATTTAAAAAAAAAAAAATTTTAAGACATTTAAAAGGGTTGAGTTATATGTATTATATACTCAATCTGTATAGCGCTGCACTCTAACTAGAGGTTTGGAAGGTGATAACACCAACCACACCCCAAGTTATTTGTTTATTTTCTGTTTATAGTGGGGTATTGGGAGTACCCACAGAGTGTTTACAGCAGCTACAATTACTGCTACCACAAAATTCTTCACTAAGCGCAAACCATTACCACACCTTTCTGTGTTTACATATTCCAGTAACCTTCTTTTTCCTGTACATGAACTATATCTTATTCTTACCACATTTAAGCAGGGCTCTCAACACCCTCTGTTCCTGTGCGTCCAATTTGTCTTGTTGCAAATACATGTCTGTTAATCCACCTATTGTGCTGCGATACAGAATGTGTTGGCACATTATAAATGATTATAAATTAATAAATAAGAGCAAGTAAAGTTAAAGGAACACTATAGTCACCTAAATTACTTTAGCTAAATAAAGCAGTTTTAGTGTATAGATCATTCCCCTGCAATTTCACTGCTCAATTCACTGTCATTTAGGAGTTAAATCACTTTGTTTCTGTTTATGCAGCCCTAGCCACACCTCCCCTGGCTATGATTGACAGAGTCTGCATGAAAGAAACTGGTTTCACTTTCAAACAGATGTAATTTACCTTAAATAATTGTATCTCAATCTCTAAATTGAACTTTAATCACATACAGGAGGCTCTTGCAGGGTCTAGCAAGCTATTAACATAGCAGGGGATAAGAAAATCTTAATTAAACAGAACTTGCAATAAAGAAATCCTAAATAGGGCTCTCTTTACAGGAAGTGTTTATGGAAGGCTGTGCAAGTCACATGCAGGGAGGTGTGACTAGGGTTCATAAACAAAGGGATTTAACTCCTAAATGGCAGAGGATTGAGCAGTGAGGCTGCAGGGGCATCATATTCTATACACCAAAACTGCTTCATTAAGCTAAAGTTGTTCAGGTGACTATAGTGTCCCTTTAATCTATATTGCTAACCATGAAAAATCCCGGTGGGACTAAAAAAAAAATACTGTGCATTGCTATTAAACTTTAGCCTTCAAGCAAGGACTAAGTTGTCTATCGGGATCCTTCAACCCTCTTAAATGGTAACTCCAACCAACATGACCACTTCAGTGATTTGAAGTGGTGATAGGAATCAGTATATGCATTGTTTCTGCTTGAAATATGGCATATACAGCATTAGAAACATAGAAACAGAATGTGACGGCAGATAAGAACCATTCGGCCCATCTAGTCTGCCAAATTTTCTAAATACTTTCATTAGTCCCTGCAATCCAAGTGAGGTCTCACCAGTGTTCTGTACAATGGGGGAGGGGAGGAGGAGTTAATTGGGCCTTGTTTTTTATTTTAATCAGTAGCGTTAGGAATTATGGATTTTTATTTGGCCTTTTTGGCCAAGAATTAGAAGAAAGAAGACTTCTGATGGAAAGTATATATATTTTTAAAGGTTTAGATTTTTTTGGCCCCTTCTTCACTATTATTAGGATGAAGTGGAGAGGGTAGGGACTTTACTTTAGGGGTGACTAGGTGACTTGGGACCCCTACCCACCCCCAGGGGGGGAAAGGGCTTACAATGACATGTCCTCCCCTTCTATTTTATAATTAATTAGGGCCCCAACTCACAGGCATGGGTGGGGGACGTGGTAGGGGACAATTGCCCCCCCCTTTATTGTTAGTATAAGAGCACCCACCGGCATAAGTGGGAGTTGGTGGACATATTAGGGACCCCACCTGCCGGCATGGGTGGGGGCAGGGAAAGGGATGCTAGGACCCCTTGTTTTATTTTATTTTTATAATTTATGTTTTTTATTAGAGTTTGGATACTCATAATATAACTTTGCCATAATATGAATGTAGCCCATGGAACAGCGCAGTCAGGGGAGTGGGCCTTGACAGAGCCAGGAGTAGGCAGGGGAGTAACCAGTTAAAGGGGTGTGGTTATTGGTAAATGGGGGTTGGACTATAGGAGTATATTAAGCGGCCATTTTATGTCCAAGGGACATTTTAACTAAACTGACACTTACCTGGTAATTGTCCCTCCCACCCTCCCTATTTATTTGGAGTTCCCGTTTGGTCACAGCGGCGGGATAGGGCTTGGGTAATTGGAAGGTAGGAGGAGTATAAATTGGTTAGGCTGGATTAAACTGGAGTGTGAAATGGTTTGTGGGTTCGAGCTCATCGGTGGCTCCGAACCAGGTGGTGTAGGGGGGTCTCGGTACACCCCTACAGTTTAAAAAGTTATGGATATGGGGCCTCTTTGGTAGGCCATATGTTATGTGTTAATTGGTTATTTATAATGTTATTTATTGTTATTGGCGGGGTCATTGCCGGGGGTAATTTATGTACGGTGGGGGGTGGAGGTATATTTACTTTTGTGGCAATGACCCCAATTTGTTATCTTGTTTATAATAATAAATAAAGCTGTGGACTTTTTTATTCCAACAGAAATACGGTGTCTGTAAGTTATTGGGGGGTTTGGGGTAAACAGCGCACCTGCCGAATAATCGACTGTGCGCATGTCAGGTAATATCAAGATTAAGGTAACAACAAGATTATAACAATATCTCAGAGTTCACTTTGCGGTAGTGTGAAAGTGTCAACATGACTGTGTCACCGTACAACATCTGGTTATAATACTAGCAGTCGTCTGTTGGGGCTGCAGTTTTGGCAGAGGTGAAGTTTAGGTGGTGGCGGCCCTTGCGCTGCAGCTGGTCAACTGTGCGGGATCCGAAGGTATGTGTGCTGCATCTATGTATTGAAGCTTATGAGTGTCTCTTAGACATTTTCGATAGATACATGCTTTTCTTCGGACCAAGATTGCTTTTAGGCATACGCTGCGACGCGGTGTCTTCTTCCCTGGATTCCGGTCTGTCGGTCTCTGGGAGGTGCAGCTGGCGGAGGAACTCCTTTTGGTCGTTCAAAGAGGTCAGGGTAAGCAACTGGTTTTCCCGTGGTACCTCCAGGGATCCATCTGCTCCCCAACGGTATCTGACTCCTGCTCCCCGCAGTTGTTTGGCAGCTGGTGCGAGTTGTCTCCGTTCCACAAGTGCTGCGAATGGTAGATCCCCATAAAGGGCCACCGTGCTACCCTCCATTTGCACAGTGCCCAGGTCTCTGGAGCGGGACATGATAGCGGAGCGAGTCACCATGTCCTTCGTGACCGCTATAGTGTCTCTGGTTGCGTTTTCCAGAGCTGTTGCAGCTTTACGGATTCTAAACGTTGATAGTATTGCGTTGTGGTCAGTGGCTCCTTTAAGGCCCATTGTAGATAGTAGGCGGTGGGATGTAGGGTATTAATGCCTCTCCCTCTACGCTTTCAGGTATCCCCCTGAGGCGTATATTCCGCCTTCTATGTCGAGCTTCCATAGTGGTGATAGTCCGGGTAAGTTTCTGGACTTGTGAGGAGAGAGCCTGCATTGTGTCTTGGGAATTTTGTATCTGGTGTTCCCTTGCACTTTCCCTGGTTTCCAGTTCTGTGAGCCTTTGCTGGAGGTCCCCCACCTCTTTCTGTGTGCTTAGTATGTCAGCTCTCCACACCTCTCTCATTTCTGTTAAGAGGTCCCTTATGTCTTTTTTCGTTACAGGGGATGATTCTGCCTCTAAATCTGTGTCAGGACATGGGGGTTCAGACTCTGCTGTACGTGAGGTAAGGCTTTCCCTGTCCTCCTGGGAGTCCTCCTCCTCACTGCTAACTGCGGGTGCCAAGTTGGCGGCTGCCTGTGGGGTAGGCCTCGTGAATGAGAGCCGAATATCGGACATTTTGAGTGTCTCTGGTTGGCGACCTTTCCTATTTTTGCGCCCCATTAGTGTCTCTGTGCGGGAGGCGTATGCGTGGCCGTGTTTGGGAGCCGGTTGTCGGGTAATTTGCTTACTGTATTGTGCGCTGGTACGGAGCTCCACACACTCGCGTCTTGTTCGCTCAGCAGTCAGCCACGCCCCCTAGGATCCTTTGTTTTATTATACATATTAAGCCCCCACCTGCTGGCATGGGTGGAGGCTCAGGGAGAGGACACTAGATCCCCTCCGCCTCAATTATACATATTAGGGCCCCATCCACAGGCATGGTTGGGGGCCATGGAAGGGTACACTAGTTCACACCCATACACAGGATGGGACCTTTTTCTTTTTAGCAACTGGGCAGCAAAGGCGGCTCAGTCACTAGTTTTAAATGTTTAGAAGATGCCATTGATAAAAAATATATAAAAATACTACTAAATCTTACACGAGATAAGGACCATCTATATATGGCTTGTGCCAATGTAATACTGACCATAAATACATTAGCAGCCGCATTGGAACAATAGGGGTATTATATATATATATATATATATATATATATATATATATATATTTTAATTATGGGGTATGTAAACTTAATATAAATACATGAAAAGGGGATACAATGAGCTGCAGTCCCTTTAATTTCATGCACAGAGTACTTAGGGGAAATAACCAGCATGAAGGACGTTCAGGCTGGCGTGCATTCATACAATGCTGGCTCTTCATTTTGGGCGTTGCAAGTGATGCATGCTGCATCATCAATGTGTAAAGCCAAGCTGCAAACAGCCTGGTTGATTGCTTTTCACAAGCAGACACTTAGTACAGTCTAAAAGCTAAGTGAAAGCTGTTTATCCCTAACAGTAAAGTCTGTTACTAATCGCTTACCTGAAGTGTGTGCTTAACCGTTTTTTTGCTGTCTGTGTATGTATTATTATTTTATTATTTATATAGCGCCAGCAAATTCCGTAGCGCTGTACAATGGGTGGACTAACACGTAATTGTAAGCAGACAAATGGACGCACAGGAACAGAGGGGTTGAGGGCCCAGCTCAATTAGTTTATATGCTAGAGGAAGTGGGGTATAGTGATACAAAGGGTAAAAGTAGGGGTAATGAAATAGGTTGCTTGAAAAGCATTAGGTTATTTTTGACAGTTGCAGGAGAGGAGTCATGTAGGGGGAGGGCTATGAATGAAAACCTGCTAACAGTTTAAATGATGTGCATTCCTGAAGAAGTGTGTTTTCAAAGATTTTTTGAAGGAGTGGAGACTGGGTGAAAGTCCAACGGAGAAGGGAAGGGAGTTCCACAAAAAAGGTGCAGCCCTGGAGAAGTCTTGGAGGCGAGCATCAGATGTGAGAGTACAGACAGAGGATAGATGTATGTGTGTTAACCCTTTGTCTGCAGTCTATGTATATGTAAGCATGCTAGTATTCTGTCATGTTTCCTGCACATGGGTTGAATTGTTTACTTGCACTATGTATGTAGGTTTTAATTTGTCTGCATTGCATATATATATATATATATATATATATATATATATATATATATATATATATGTGTGTGTAGAAAGGCCATTAGGCCTGAATTTGTGGGAGGAGTAAGTCCCCTGCTTAAACACCCAGCCCCTACTCACCTCTGACGTTCGAGTTCAAGTGTTCCTTGTTCTACTTCTGGTTTGTGTGTGTCTGCAGGTTCGCGTCACTTCCGGTTCGGGCGTCTGACGTATTGGCTGCACGGCGGAGGTCCTCCGTTTTCGGCGGTCCGGTTTTGCTTGCCAGCTAATCATGAGTCACTGCGTTGCATTCCGGTCCCCACCACACCGCACTGTGGTCTCATCAAGGGGCCGGAACGCACATGTAGGTAGTTTTACCGGGGACCACCCACGGTCCCCCTCATACTTCATTCTATGTGGGAAAGGGATACCAGTTACTATAAAGCAAACATATTAACTACAAAAAAACTTTCATTCATACTGTTCATTGTAATCAATCACATACCCAGTTTGGCCTGTCATCGCCACCTAGTGGTTCTATGGTATTTTCTGTTTTATGCTGTATAAATGTATTTCCTAACCATAGCAGCAGCTACTAGCATACTTATTTGGAGGTGTTACCACGAAATAACTATTCACACAATATTATACTATGCATCTACGTACAACTTAAGCTCAGCCCCGTTAAAACATTTTCTTTGATCTCCACAGATCGTACTTTGTAATACGACAAAAAATTGCAAAACAGGGGTTCTTCTCCTCTAAAATACAGGTTTCATTCTACAATAGCACAAACCTGTTTGCTCCTTCTATAGTGCAAACCCTGATTCTTGTTCTTTAATCCAGGTATAGTATTTACTTATTCCACCTTTCTACACACACTACGTTCATACGTCACGCCCGCTCAGATTTACATCTGTCTTAAAACCCTTAGGTTTCTTCTATGATAAGCATCAAACAGCTTTGCCTCTCCTAAAAAAAATAAATAATAATCGCTTAACACTGGTTCTTGTCCGTTATATCCAGGTATAGTATTTTTCTTTAACTTCTGTACTTATTTATTTATTCTGTTTCTGTTTTAAGGCCGCAGTCAGCCTTCATTTTTCATTTACCACTCTCTTGTATCACTCGTCTATGGCCCCCAGATCTACATCTGTCTCAAACCCCTTAGGCTTCTTCGGCGATATCAACAACCGCTGGGCCTGTCTCCCATATATACTCAAAGGTCAAATCCCCGGGTATAATCACTATAAAGGTTAGTATCCTACCATCGCATAAATTCGCCAATTTATCTCATAGATGGTACGTGAACTGGCTCACAGGGTCTGGGCGTCAGATCTAGCTCACCGAGGCATGTACAAACCATCTCCCACCTCAACACGGAGGTACGGCCCAACGCCCAAATCATAGTTAAACGCCTCATTCGCTCTTCTATAGGGCCATATTCAGGGCCTCACTTTCCACGGCCACACGTTTTGAACCTTTTAACTGTCATTGAGAGGCCAACATCTCGCCACCACATCTGTGGCAACGTAGTTCACCTCGCCCAAATCCTAGATAGAGCCTCTCACCGCCACTTGGCATTAGCAGGGTCTCATCCGTCACTAGTCTAAGTTAAGTTTTTCGCTTCGGCAGTAACCTTACAGGCCAGTTCACAGGAGCAATTCCCCCCCCCCCCCCCCACCCCTTGAAATAATTTTTCTCAGGCGCCCCTACTAAATCCAACTCATATAATTCATTTCCAGAATGTCGCAAGATACATCTCCCATGAATGAGGTGCCTGATGAGGATATTATATCCACTCCTATAAGACCAGAGTCCCCAGGAGTATCTCTCGCCCCTTCTACCCCTACGTCTTTGAGAGCATGGACTATACCTAAAATCACGACCGAACTTAGGCTTAGGGGCATCCCCTTTCCTGCTACGTCCCGAAAGGCGGAATTATACAGACTGTTAACCAACCAAGCCCCTGAGCTCTCAAAGTCAACCTTCTGGCGCTGGCATTGCCACCCAGGACACCCTTGTAGCAATCCTGGCCAACCTACATACCTTAAACAGCAGGTTAAGCAAGGTGAAAAGTGCCATAGCCTCCCCAGGTAACCTTCCTGATCCTCCAGCCCCTATCCCAGCGGTACCTATGGCACCAACACCCGTCCCTACACTTCCCCCTCCAGCTCCTGCTCCAGTCACGTCGCCTTTCATGTCACCAGCTCACTCCGTCCCAGACTCCATTAGGAAAGAAATCCTAGATGGGAAGGACGTGTGTCTGGTGTCATTACTTATTGCCTCCCAAGACGTACTGGAGAACATGGCTTATAATTTTGCCGATATCTCGGTGGTTCTTAAAACCCAAGACCCAAGGCTCAACAAAAAATTGTCGATTCCAAATTTCGTGTTGGCCTTCGGGATATACCGTGATGTCATCTGCTCGGTATATCCCCACAGGAGAGAGGAACTGGACCTCTATCTCCATAAAGTGGTGGATTTGGGCGTTAAGTACGGGGGCTCATCTTTTTATGATTATCATAAATCGATTTTAGCAAAAGCGGCGACACATCTGAAACAGTTTAGTGTAAGAATTAACTGGTGTCAAATGGATACAGAACTATTCTGTCGCCACTTCGCTGGTCTGAGGCCCCCGTCCTGCGCCATATGCAATTCCTCAACCCACTTGGCCGATTTGTGCCCTTCTATGGCCGACCCATCCACCCCCACTCCCACCCCTCAATCCTCTTCCATTCCTCACCTTAAACAGGAAGGCGGACAGAGGGATAAACTGGGGAGGCCCATCTCCTTTTTAGGGAAGGCTCAGGTGTGCAACAACTTCAATGCAGGTTCCTGCAGCTTCAGCGCTTGTAGATTGTTGCATATCTGCTCTGTTTCAGGGCACACACTAAGACCATGTGCCCGGCCAGGTTGTCCCCTAACAAATGACTAACCAACGTTAATATCGACAACCTGGCTTTTTACTTTAAAAAAATCATCCAAGTAAACATCTGGTGGAGTATTTAATAACAGGGTTTACCCAGGGCTTTCTCAAGGGTCTCGTGGCCATTCCCTCAGGGATACTGGAATGCCCCAATCTACTATCAGCCTGCCTAAACCCAGAGGCCACGGACGTTCTCCTCTCCACAGAAATAGCACAAGGTTTCATGATCGGCCCCTTTACCTCCTCACCGTTTTCCTCCCGGCGCACTAACCCTATTGCTATAGCTGTACACAAATATTCAAATAAAGCGCATGATTATTGATTTATCGGCACCGCACTCTTCTTTTGTTCCTAGCATCAACGCACTCTTGCCGCAGACAAATTCTCACTACAATACGTAAAAATAGACGACGCTATACAAACCATCATTTCAACTGGTAGCAACGCTTGGCTTAGTAAAACAGACATTACCAACACGTTCAAATTACTGCCCATGCACCCATCACTTTGGCATTTGCACGGTGTTAAATGGCGAAACAGGTGCTATTTCTCCACGCGACTCACTTGGGTCCAGAAGCAGCCCTAAACTGTTTGATATTTTCGCAGAAACTCTATGCTGGCTGCTTCTGAACATTATTAGGTGTCACGCCGTCATTCACTACTTGGATGACTTCCTCATCATAGAACCAAGCACACGCACACCAACCGATATCCTCAGCACCTCTGCACTTTTTTCCACCCTTGGGGTACCTTTGTCTCCCTCTAAAACAATTGGCCCCACTACTAATCTCACTTTCTTGGGGATAGAGCTAGACTCTGGCACCTTCCGTGCCAGCCTTCCCCCTGAGAAACTGGTCCGCCTGAGAGGGGAAATAGATATGTTCCTGCGGAATGATGTATGCACCAGGAAAGAACTTCAGTCCTTATTGGGGTCCCTGAATTTCGCGATGCGCATCTTTCCGCAGGGTAGATCTTTTGTGTCTAGGCTCCTTTGTCTGCTTCACGGGGTACCAGACGCCTGCCCAATTGCGTTGGACCATCACGCCAAAGCTGACCTACTCATGTGGGGGAAGTTTTTGACTCAATGGAACGGTATCTCCATGTTTATTCCCCCTCTCTCCGACTCCTCTCCCTGCATTTACACTGACTCTGCAGCCAACATGGGTTTTGCAGCTATATTTGGTAATCACTGGTTTAGGGGTCACTGGCCAGCTGAGACGGATGCCTTGCCGGGGTTTAGAGAAACTTCAGCTTTGTTTGAAATTTACCCCATTGTGGCGCCCGCAAACACTTGGGGTCACCTCTGGTCCGGCAAGGCAGTAAAGTGTTATTCCGACAACTCGTCAGCTTGCGACATCATTAATAAAGGGCGCTCCTCCTCTCCGCTTAATTTGCCTTCACATCCCGGGTATTCACAACACGGCTGCTGACGCTCTGTCTCGATCTCAATTTCAGGTGTTTTTCCAGGCACTCCCGTCAGCCCACCATCAACCATCCAGAAAACCAAATTTTCACGAGTTAATATTGGATTGAACACACTTATGCACCACGCTAGGACTCTTACGCACCAAGCACTATCACCAAACACTACTATTACCTACAGTAGGGCACTTACCATTTTCAACAAATTTACAGCTGATTTTTCAACCCAAACTATGGTGGCCTTTGCCTCTTTTTGCCACTTACACTTAAAACTTTCCCACAACACAATTAAATTATACCTCACGGGGGTGCAGCATCACAGCCTCACAAATTTCCCTAACACCCGCTTTTTGTCATCATACCCCATCAAGAAAATCTTAAAGGGGATCTCTAAAGTATCGGTTCCACCTATCACCACCAGACTACCTATAGACGGGCCTATCTTTAGATCACTTAGCAACCTCCTCGACGAATCCCCTTTTGATCCCAACACTAACCTGGTGATCAAATCTGCTATCTATTTAGCTTTTTATGGGTTCTTAAGACCTAGGGAATTTACTGTTGTTTGTCAAGGAGATACCACTCACAGCCTTAAAACCTCACAACTCACTAAAGTAGAGGACCATTACATTCTCACAATCCCATCTACCAAAACGAATCAGTCCCTACACCCCACTATCATTCCTCTCTTTCCAACAGACAATGCTTAGTGCCCAGTTAAGACACTAGACCTCTTACGGTCAACCTATAGCACGCACTTACCAGACTCACCACTCTTACAACTACAAGGGCACCCACTCACTACAGCAAAATCCACCACGCACGTTAGAACCTTATTAGGAAAATTGGGTTACAACCCAACTTCATTCTCCGGGCATTCCTTTCGTATAGGAGCCGCTTCATCAGCATCTAGCACTAACACCCCGGTCTACATCATAAAGAGACTGGGTTGCTGGAAGTCCTCTATATACAATACGTATTTTCCACGACCAGAAAGAGAACTTCACCAAGCCTTCAGGAATTTAGTCATGTAAACAAATGCAATAAAGTGTGTTTTTACAAACTTCTCTTTGCCCTCTTTTATTTACAGGCCCACTCAGACGTTGGTTTCGGCACACCACAACCAACTTTTATCTCTGACATTATCCATTACATATTAAATTCCGAGCACAAATATAAATATATATAATCTCATAAGAGCAGACATTAGACTGTGAGAGTAGGACCTGCCAAAGATGGGGTACATTGACGTTGTGGCAGGCTTATGCAATGTATGATCATATAATGTAACTAAATCCCCATTTTTTTGCCTAGATTAGGTGTTTTTAAAAAAAACTTTTACAAACTAAAAAAATCTGTCAACATTGAAGTTGCTGTTTAGTAGATAGGAGAGTGCGCTGGATCTTGTGTATTTATTGTATAATATGGCCCCCAGCAGCACCCCATTTAAGCATGTTTAGGTGAGTGCAACCATCCCCCCATGTTTCCTATATATATATTTGGGAGTCTAGCCAACTCCTTGGTTCTGCACCCCTCCCTGTTACAGGTGCCTCATCTCAGGTCCCTATTTAGCCTTGTACTGCAGAGAGCCTCAGATGGAATTTTTTCCCAAGTAAGTGGTTAATCTCATAAGAGCAGACATTAGACTGTGAGAGTAGGACCTGCCAAAGATGGGGTACATTGACGTTGTGGCAGGCTTATGCAATGTATGATCATATAATGTAACTAAATCCCCATTTTTTTGCCTAGATTAGGTGTTTTTAAAAAAAACTTTTACAAACTAAAAAAATCTGTCAACATTGAAGTTGCTGTTTAGTAGATAGGAGAGTGCGCTGGATCTTGTGTATTTATTGTATAATATGGCCCCCAGCAGCACCCCATTTAAGCATGTTTAGGTGAGTGCAACCATCCCCCCATGTTTCCTATATATATATATATATATATATATATATATATATATATATATATATATATATATATATATATATATATATATATATATATATATATATGTGTGTGTGTGTGAGTTGTAGTCCATTGTCTATAGTGTGTATGTGTGTCTTTTACTGTCAGTCTTGGAGTTGCTACCTTTTAATAAATTGCAAAATGCACTAATGCGTGCAGAAATAATACTGAAATCTATACAATTTTAAATAATGTGTATTGAGGAGTGGAGTCTTCCTCCCCATCATCTAAATTATTTAATACCTGTAAATAGGTAGGTAGTGGGTAGGTGAATCAGTCAGATCTCTCCTTGGATCAATAAGTTGTTACCCCACAAATTAAAAATCATATCCCTGAATATGTTTTTGCAAGTATTGTGGTTTAAATATTGCTGTTAAAACATATGTAGAGACTCTGATGAAACCACCTCTTCAGGCAGAGAATTCCACATCCTTATTGCTCTTACTGTAAAAAAACATTTCATTTGCCTTAGACTAAATCTCCTTTTTTTCCAGTCTAAATTTGTGGTATTGTGACTTATGAACCCCTCTGTTCCTGTGTGTCCAACTTGTCTGGTTACAACTACATGTTTGTTTACCCACTGTAAAGCACTGCGGAATTTGTTGGTTCTATATAAATAATATAATAATAATAATAATAATAATAATAATAATAATAATAATAGATTCCCTCTTAGATAGGGGGTCCTTTTATATGTTAATGGCCATTAGCATTGTGATGTTCGCTATATTGGGTCACAAGTAAGAAGTGTGACATATTTATGGAATGACAAAATTGTAACAAATTCCTAGATGCAATTATTATTTATGTGGCAAGTACATAAGAGGAGATAGAACCAAATGTTTCCATTTGGATTGATGTTGGTCTGGAACACAAGGGGGTGGTCACTTATTGTCTCGATAGGTACGCCTTATCTCAACCTTTGGGCCAGACTTGGTAATCCACAGAGTATATATCCAATGATACTGAGATGTGTATTGTACTTCCTTAGGGCCAAAATCTAATTTTGAGTGAGTCACCATCTTCCTTGCCAGAGACCCCCTGGGCAGAAGCTTTACTTTGAAAACCTATGGAGTAAGTGATTAGGACTTCTGCTATTTTATCCCTTGTTTTTATCTGTTGTTGGTGTAAATAATTTGTTTATCATATATTTTATGATTTTATATTTTTCGTATGCACTGTGACATTTTTTTTGCTTATAATAAATATTCCTTTATTACGTTCTGGCTATGTCTGGTTAAGAATCATATTACCTTATGAGACAAATTAGTGTTCTACAATTGCTTAAATATTGTGCTAAGTTGTATTTGGTGGGTTTTTATTATTAAGTTACCTGGAGGACTAAGGCACCCCATTTATAAATTGTCTTGGCGGTGGCAGCGTTAAAATAGTAATATTTATATTATTATGTTTAAGTGTGGGTGGTGTTGAGAGGCATTTTATCATTATTCCCGGTCTAGTGCAAACAAATAGTGAACCTTAACCCTTTCACCACCACAACTACGTCACGCACACTCTTGAAATAGGGTGCCTTCGTGACATGCATAACTTTGCATTCTTCTATATTAAATTTCATCAGCCATTTGAGTGCCCAGTCCCCTAATCCCTCTGCAGCTTAGTATTACTTTACAGAGTTTTGTCATCTGCAGACACTGAAATATCTTTATTGGCATTTATATAGCGCCATCTTATTCTGCAGAACTTTAATCTTTAAATTAAATCACTTTATTCTGTATTGCTTTTGATCTTTGCTGCCTATTTCAAGATCATTTAAAAAGATTTCAAATAGAATCTGCCCCAGAACAGAACCCTGAGGGACACTTATTTATTCAAGCAATGCTCCAAACCAAATGGAGACAAAAAAACATCTGGCTGTCTCCATTCAGACTGCGATATCCTGACATTGTTGATGGAGTTCATCAAATGTCCAGACTTTGTAATTCAGGTCCCGAATGGGTCTGAATTTGCTCTGGATTTCAGCTGGGCCCAACTCCGCCGGACAGCTGACATTCAAGCAGTATGTTTCTATGTTTCTATGTTTCTATGTGGCAAATCCGGGCTCGGACAATTCAACTCAGGGACAAAATTTTAATTTTTTTTTTCCAAACCATGGTGGTCCTTTAAGGAAATGTCAAAATCATAAATGGGGGGCACACACACAAACGATAATTAATAATGCAAAATCTGAGTAGAGATAGGTGGAGGGTGCCACACCTGTAATCTCATGGAACACACATCATCTTTGCCCTTTTATGAACACTTCCTTAACAGACCGCTATTGTATAACACAAATGTAAATGAAGATTCAATGCAAACATACTGCATACATTCTACATCCTTCTGTTTATGTTATTTCAAATAATCATATTACACTGTGGAAAATAGAGCATGTGTATTTGCCAATGCAATAATGTCTTCATATATTAAAGCCTGAGATTAGTTTGTGTTAAAGGGGAATTCTTCTGAAACTCTTGTAATAATATCATTGTTTAAAATATTACAAAGCACCTATAAGTTGATTTGATGATTTTCTTAAAGCTTTAGCAACTTATATCACAATACAGTATAGTCAAAACACGGCCAGATCACATATTGTAATATTGAATTAGTGGCAGAAGAAACAAGAATTTTACATACTGAAAAAATTCCTTTACTTACCAAAATATTCCTTTTTCCATAGTACAAGTGGCAATGTGTCTTCTGTTTGTTAAAGGAACACTATATTGTTAGGAATACAAAACTGTATTCCTAGAGTGTTACTCTGCGGTTCCCCTCCCCGGTCACGAAAAGGTTTACACCCTTTCTTTCACTTGATTCCAGCGATGAAGTCCATTGTCGCTGGATCGGTCTCCTTCTGCGAGGTACATAATGTGCAATCATGGCGAGTGCTGTGGGTACATTTTCCATGCCATCACCCAGCCCAACACTTACCTCCGCTGTTTCTTGCTGCCAAACACTGGACCATGCTGCACCAAAGAAAGCAGAAGCCACACCTAGTCATTCAGGCCTGACCTAATGATCCTGCACAATCATCAGACTAAAGGCCTGCCCGCCGAGCATCTGAATTCTTAAAGGGGAAGTACCCATGAAGCAGGTGGGACACCGAAGCAGATGTGTCCTTTTTTTCCTATTTAGCCCCTTAGTGACCAAACCGTTCAATTTTCTTACCGTTAAGGACCAAGGCACTTTTTACATATCTGCGATGCTTGTGTTTAGCTGTAATTTTCCCATTACTCAATTACTGTACCCACACATATTATATACCATTTTTCTCGCCATTAAATGGTCTTTCTAAAGATACCATTATTTTCATCATATCATATCATTTACTATAAAATGTATAAAATATGATGAAAATCTTTTAAAAAAACACACTTTTTCGAACTATGACCCCCAAAATCTGTTACGCATCAACAACCGCCAAAAAACACCCATTCTAAATAGTTTCTAAATTTTGTCCTGAGTTTAGAAATGCCCAATGTTAACATGTTCTTAGCTTTTTTGGAAAGTTATAGGGCAATAAGTACAAGTAGCACTTTGCTATTTCCAAACCATTTTTTTTCAAAATTAACGTGTTACATTATAACACATTATAACATATATTCAGGAATTTCTGAATAACCCTTTACATGTATATATTTTTTAAAAGAAGACAACCTAAGGTATTAAACTTGGGGTATTTTGACTCTTTTCATGCAACCATTTTACCACCAATCTATGCCAAATAAAAAAATAAATAATAATAATTGGTGTGTTTTTTTTACACACATAGCAATTTAAGAATACATGTACGCAGAACTTTAAAGGACCACTCTAGGCACCCAGACCACTTCAGCTTAATGAAGTGGTCTGGGTGCCAGGTCCAGCTAGGGTTAACTAATTGTTTTATAAACATAGCAGTTTCAGAGAAACTGCTATGTTTATCAATTAGTTAAGCCTTCCCCCTAATTCTCTAGTGGCTGTCTCACTGACAGCCGCTAGAGGCGCTTGCGTGATTCTCACTGTGAAAATCACAGTGAGAGCACGCAAGCGTCCATAGGAAAGCATTATGAATGCTTTCCTATGTGACCGGCTGAATGCGCGCGCAGCTCTTGCCGCGCGTGCGCATTCAGCCGACGGGGAGGAACGGAGGCGGAGAGGAGGAGGAGAGCTCCCCGCCCAGCGCTGGAAAAAGGTAAGTTTTTACCCCTTTCCCCTTTCCAGAGCCGGGCGGGAGGGGGTCCCTGAGGGTGGGGGCACCCTCAGGGCACTCTAGTACCAGGAAAACGAGTATGCTTTCCTGGCACTAGAGTGGTCCTTTAAGGGTTACTACCAAAGAACACCCCAATATGTGTTCAGAATCATGTCCTGATATCCCCCATGTATAGGTGTGTTGGGCTCTCTGGGGGTTAAAAGACCTTATTTGGAGGGTGCGCATTCCAGTTTTCCAACTTGGAATTTTCACAGCTGGTCATCATGCACCCATGTCCTATTTGGGACATTTTAAAGCCGGCCAATGTAATTTACCCCCATCAAACCATATAATTTTGTAAAATGTAGACACCCTAGGGTATTGCAAATGGTGGTATTTTAACACTTTCCATGCACTAATTCTACCACCATTCTTTAGGTATGGATTCTTAATTCCTGTTAGATGTTACTGACAAAGAACACCCCAATATGTGTTCAGCAACATCTCCCGAGTACAACAGTGCCCCCAATGTACAGGTTTTATGGTTTTTTTTGCAAACTTACAGGGGTCAAATGTAGGGCTTTCCCCTTTTCTATGTTTGCACATTTAAATTTGCCAGATTGTTTTGCTGGGCCTATGTTTTTATTTATTTTATTTTTTTTTACACACAAACTGCACTTTTACTGGTGATTTCATCATCGTGATAAGTATGTACAGGTTTTATGGTGTTTTGGAAAGTTACAGGGTCAATATAGGGCTTTATAGGGCTTGCCCGATTAAGTTTGCCATATTGGTTTGCTGGGTCTGTGTTGCGTTTTGAGACCATATGGTAGCCCAGGAATGTGAAATAACCCCATCATGGCATACCATTATCGAATGTTGACAACCTGGGGTATTCAAAATGGGGTATGTCCAGTCTTTTGTAGTAGCCACTTAGTCACAAACGCTGGCCAAAATTAGCGTTTTATTTCGTTATTTATGGCAGCACAACAATGGGTAGCTCCTCCCCATCCCTAGTTAGACAGGAACTAATTAAAACAAGGGTATAAGTACCCCCTCCTACCCCTCCTAACCCTCCTATCCTCAGTCTTTTTGTTCCTGTCCTATCTTTAGGACAGATTAGTCTTTTCAGACTGAGAACTATTTTTTTTTATGGCTTACTTTAAGGGTTTTTACCCTTGGCCCCAGGGGAGTTAAGCCTCTCTTCCTTGGGAAGCTCCGGTATACGGGCCTGTGCAAAGGTATCCCCCTGGAGAACCCCCCAGTGACCGGGGTATGCTTGCAGTGACCCTAGGGATAGCAAGCATAAATAGCCACTACCCTACTGACTGCAGTGACCCTAGGGGTAGCAGGTATGGGCAAGGAATAAGCAGTATGGAAATACCCCCTTCTACCTTCAATTTCCTGGTTATCTGCCTTCTCTCGGATTCCTCGTCTTTGATTTGGCAGTTTTCTGCCTGGTGTTTATTTTTTCCTTCTGGGGGAGTGCAGGGTTTCCCTGGTGATCTAGGGTTCCCCCTGTCCCTATTCGCAGCATTTTCGCCATATTTCTGGCGTCTGCAGAGGTTGGGAGACCATGGGTCTCCTTGCTGGCTTAGCGTCCGGTTTCTGCTATTGTGCATGCGCGAACAGTTCGTTCGCGTCATGCCGTTTTTGCGCATGCGCAGAAGTGCTGGTTGTGCATGCGCGGTACGTCTGAGGTTCTGATGACGTCATCAGTAAGTTTGGGCGCCCTTTTTAAAGCGCAAATACTGAAATTTAACTTTTCAACACAGTCTCTTGCTAACTTAAAGAGGTACAGTGCGGTCTTCACCCAGTTTTGTGGCAAAAGGTAAGTCTTTTAAAGGCACAGTTTGTCTGTTTTTTGTTTTTTAGTCAGTTGATGTTTTTTGAACCTTATTTTTAAGCCTTATTTTATGGGCTTAACTTTATAGATGAATTCATCTGAGATCATGGATTCAGACTCATCAGTTCAAAGTAAACCGTCACTATCTAAATCTCAGGGGTAAGCCATTTCCTATATCATTTTTTCTTCTATGGTCTAGTTTTGCCAATTTTTCTTCTAAACAAAAGAGTGCTGGCTAATATTTTTCCCTTATTATAGTAGTACTAAAGGGAAAAAGACAGCTGGAACATCTAAAGGGAAGTCTCTCGCAAGGTCCCTATGCAAAGCATGTGACAAGAGGGCCCTGGAGGGGAAGCGCCTATGCTCAGATTGCCTACAGGCCGCAGGATGTCCCGCATCATCCACCCCGGATTTGATGCAAATTATTCAGAATGCTGTATCCCAAGGCATTAAAGAGGCGGGCAGAGCCCACAAAAGGCTTAGATATGCAGATCCTCCCGACTACTTCCAATACGACTCTTCGGACTTGTCTATGGAGGAGACATACAAGGAGAGGTCATCTTCCTCGGATGAGGAAAAACAGCACGCTCTTGACACTTTGGACCCAACCAAAGTGGATCACTAGATTTCCAGGGTCCGCAAGTCTCTGAGCATGAAGGAACCTTCAAGAGAAGAGCCTTCTACATCCAGTCCATACTTTTCTGACCTCAGAAGAAAGAGAGTTACCTTCCCGGGTTCATGAGGCAATTAAGGGCATCACTACAGAAGAATGGTCCAAGGCAGAGAGAAAACTTCCCAATCAGGGGAGAATTTCTCGCCTCCTTTTGACAAAAATGACGCAGGCCACTGGGATTCAGCCCCTAAAGTGGATGCAGCGGTGGTAAGACTGGCCAAGAGACTCCATGGATAAGAAGATGGACTCTAACCTGTCCAGGGCCTATGTGGCAGCAGGCACCCCGTGGTAGCCCTTACCTCGGTCTCCAGAGCTTTGAAGATCTGGCTGGAAGACCTGGAGGAGGATATCAAAGAGGGCAGAAGCAGATCCAACCTCATGGGTAGTCTACAAGACATTAAACTGGCCGTAGATTTCACTACTGAAGCCTCAGTGGATATGGTCAAAGCAGTGGCCAGGAACATGGCATTTTCCATCTCAGCCAGACGGGCTTTGTGGCTTAGATCCTGGTCAGCAGATGCTTCATCTAAGAACAGCCTCTGCTCTTTACCATTCTATGGAGATATCCTCTTTGGTAAGAACCTGGATGATTGCGTTAAGAAAGCAGCAGATGGCAAGAATGCTTTTCTACCCCAAGATTGTAGGCCTAAGAGATCCTTTCATCCCAAAAGACCTTCAGATCAATCTTCCTTTCGGGACTTCAAATCCTACAGACCGGGTAGAGAAAACAGAAGATCCCAGCCTTGGAGAGGGGGGCAGTCTTCAGTCAGGAGAGGAAGATCAAGAGGCTCTGCATTCAGCAGGAACACGAGAGCTTTATGACGGGTTGATCTCCCAGCCTGGAGGGGTAGGAGCACGCCTCCTCCTATTCCGAAAGAGATGGGAGTCTTCTACCAAAGACAAGTGGGTGCTGGACATCATCAAAAGAGGATATCTTTTGGAATTCAGAGATGCCCCACCTCGTCGCAGTTTTCAACTTACAAGATGGCCGGGAGTCAGAGACAAGAGATTGTCTCTTCTGGAGTTTATTTCTTCCCTGCAGCAAGAAGGCGTCATTATGGAAGTTCCAAAGGAGGAAAGAACACAGGTTTTATTCTCACCTATTTCTCACAAGGAAGTCCTCAGGAGCATGGAGACCCATTCTAAATCTTCACACTCTCAACAAGCGATTGAACGTAAGAAGATTCAAATGGAGTTGCTTCAGTCCATCGTCAAAGCAGTCTTCCCAGGGCAATGGCTGATGTCTGTAGATCTGCAAGTTGCCTACTTCCATGTTCCGATCGCTCAACTGCATCAAAGATATCTGAGATTCGCAGTAGAAGAAGGGCACTTCCAGTTCCGAGCCCTTCCCTTTGGCCTCAGTACAGCTCCTCGCACTTTCTCAAAGATCCTGGTGGTCCTGATCACAGAATTAAGAAGGAGGGGCATTGCCATTTTTCATTATCTGGACGACATCCTGGTGCTATCAGAGGACAGGCACACTCTCAATCAACAGGGACAGATCTGCATTCAGTTCCTGCAGGAACACGGCTGGAAGATAAATGGGAAAAAGAGCCACCTTATTCCTTTACAGTACATGCTTTATCTAGGAGCCCTGTTCAACACTGCACTGGGGACAGTTCAGCTCTCAAGAGAAAGAGGAGTAAAGCTCATCAGGAAGCTAAAGGAGATACGACAAGTCAAGGTCGCCACGGCAGAGAAAATCATGAGCCTACTAGGATCCATGTCATCAACCATAAGCTTGACAAGATGGGCGCAATGAAGAATGAGAACACTCCAGAGGTATTTCCTTTCCCAATACAGAGGGAAGAATCTACTCCAGCCCATCAGGATTCCCACTCCGGTCCATCTAAGTCTGACATGGTGGATGAACAAGAAGACTTTGTTCTCAGGGTTCCCCCTGGGGAACATTCCCTGGATTACTATAACGACAGACGCCAGTCACTGGGGTTGGGGAGCCTACCTGCAGAATGAGGTCACCCAGGGGAAGTGGGAGTTTCCTGCACACCAGACCCACTCAAACCTTCTGGAACTTCTGGCAGTTTTCAGAGCACTAAAGCACTTTCAGCATTTACTACAGCACAAGTGGGTGAAGGTGAGAACGGACAATGCTACAGTAGTAGCACAGATCAATCATCAAGGAGGTACCCAAAGTCGCAGTATGGTAAGGTTGATGATTCCCCTGATGTCTTGGGCACAGAAGAACCTTGCGGGGCTAGTGGCGATTCACCTGCCTGGATTGTAGAATACGGTAGCAGACCTCCTCAGCAGGGTAAGGATAGACCCAGAGTGGAGCCTCTCAGAAAAAGTCTTCAAGGATATTGTAAAGAAATGGGGTCTTCCTCAGATAGACATCATGGCCACCAACAACAACAAGAAGCTCCAGGGATTCTTCTCGAGGGGTCATGAACCGCAGGCCCGGAAGAGAGGGATGCCCTATCATGCAGATGGGAGTTCACAAAGGGGTATGCATTTCCTCCCACTCCCCTCATATTTCCTCTACTAAGAAGGATTCGGCAGGAACCAGTATTTATGATCCTGATTGCCCCATACTGGCCTCGCCGGCCTTGGTTCCCTCTGATTCTGAGCCTCTGTCAGGAACCTCCGTGGGACCAGCAGTTCCTTCTCTTCTGCACCAGGGTCCTATCCTACACCCAGACCCAGCATTACTCAACCTGAACGACTGGAGGTTGAAAGGGAAAGGCTTCAAGAGAAGGGTTTCTCGGCTGCAGTCACAGATACCCTGTTACAGGCAAGGAAGCGTTCCACTTCCTCAACCTACTATAGAATTTTGGACACATTTTCTTCCTGGGCCTCTCCAAAGCAGATTAGCATACAGCATCCTGCTATTAAAGACATCTTGGAGTTTCTACAAAAAGGTCTGGATAAGGGTTTGAGCTACAACACCTTAAAGGTACATGTCTCCGCTCTCACAGCTCTCACTGACCACAAATGGGCCTTTAATCCAGATGTATCCAGGTTTCTTTCTGCAGTCCTCAAGATTAAACCTCCGATCAAGCCATTTTGCTCCCCCATGGGATCTACCACTGGTATTGCAAGCCATGAAGTCAGCTCCCTTCGAACCCTTGGAGTCCATCTTTCCTCATCTCCTTACCATCAAGACCATTTTACTGGTGGCGTTAGCATCAGGGCGAAGGGTTTCGGAGCTCAGTGCCTTATCAGTCAAAGAGCCTTTTATGGTGTTTCACAGAGACAGGGTGATTCTAAGAACCATTCCCGAATTTCGCCCTAAGGTAACCACGGCCTTCCATGTGAATGAAGACATAGTGCTTCCAGCCCTGACGCAAGAAGAACATTCCCAAGAACATTCCCCCCCTCCCTTTCTCTTCTTACACCCCCTCCTTCCCTCACTCTTCTGAAACCCCTCCCTCTCTCTTCTTACAACCCCCCTCCCTCTCTCTTCTTACAGCCCCCCCTCCCTCTCTCCTCTTACCCCCTCCCCTGTAGCGTGGCCGAGCTGCTCTCCGGTCCACGATGCCCGGCCAGAGTGATAAGAAGGTGCACACTGAGTGTGCACCTTCCTGTCAGTCCGGCCGGGTACAGGAAACAGAAACTCCGCGCGGAACAGGAGTTTCTGTTTCCTGTACCCGGACGGACTGACAGGAAGGTGCACACTCAGTGTGCACCTTCCTATCACTCCGGCCGGGCGCCGCGGACCGGAGAGCAGCTCGGCCATGCTACAGGGGAGTGGAGGTGAGAAGCTGCAGCCGCCTGAGGCTCTTAAGAGAGCGCTCAGGCAGCTGCAGCATTTAAAGGGCCGGCCCTGAATGCGGCCGGCCCCCTCAGAGTGTGCCGCCGGGCCCCCTGATGGCGGGCACCCCTCCCGGCCGGGCCCTCGGACCATGTCCTAAGTGCCCGACCGGTCAGTCCGCCCCTGCAGACGCATCTGTATATACGTAACTGGTAATATAGTTCACATACATTTTTCACAGCACGCTACTCACACAACAGACTTTCCTCTAGCAAAGGGACATACAACATACAAGGTGGGAACAGACCACTTTTTCACTTGTACATACGGCACTTGATGGGTTAAGATTGATATATATTTAACCAGTATGGCTACGATGTTTAATATTTACACATCACGGCACTTTACGTTTCACATATACTGTACATATTAAGATAAGCTTTGTCTATGCCATATTTCCTTATGCCATACAGTTTTATCCATTCAGATTACAGTTACTACTAAAAAACCTATACGGATTGACAGGTTCAATACCATACTACCAGGTACATACACCTGCTCACGTAGTTATCCATTTCTTACCTTCCCTGGAATAGTAATAGCGTACTGGCAATTAGGGTTCTAGGGCCCAATAGGTATTACCCCCTTTTTTCTCTGCATTACGCTTTGGTTAGTGGTCCCGCAAGGCCAACACCCCGCCTCACACTCTGAGGCATACACCCCTCGGGTCACTCGTGAGCTAGCCGCCTCGCATTGTATCATAGAGAGGGCCTCACCTGTCACTCCCCTTCCTATTTTCTGGTTACCGTCACCGAGAGGCCAACATCCTGCCACAACGTTCGGTGGCCACACAAAATCCCCTTGCGCAAAGCATAGATAGAGCCTCTCAAGCCACTTGGCAACTAGCAGGGCCTCACCAGTCACCAAAAAACACCAAGCCTAATCGTTTCGCCTTATGGCTTAGCTAGCAAGCCAGTACAAGACCCCTGGGTACAAATAATAATTGCAATCTTTATTATTATTTAAGTATTTCTCAAAAAGATGGTGAAGAATCACCTCTTGCTAGCACCCCGGCTAGAAGTGATACACCTTCAAGCAGAGGAGATGTTGCTAGTGCAGCAGCAATCAGATCCTGGACGATCCCACACATTACCACCGACCTAAGGAGGCAACAAATCCCCTACCCTGCCACAGCAAGGAAAGCAGAGTTATTCAAACTCCTCCATACATCAACGGACAACACGGAGGCAGGGGAAGGCCCAGCAACACTAACTCAGGTGACACCCAGGCCATGCTAGCCTCACTCATAAACTCATGAGCCCAAATATTTATGACAGACTGGCAATCTCGAGTCGGTCACCACAGCCCTCACAAGGCTTGGCCTCACGCTACTGTACAACCAGCACCAACCGAAACTCGGTTACCTGGTACAATCAATTCTTAAGACACACAAGACATTAACCCTGCACGCATGATCCCAGCACATTGGGGAAACAAGGCATATATATGTATGATAAAAACCAAAGAAAAACAAGTTACCTGCGCTCTCTCCTTAATCCCTATGTATTTTTAAACAAATGGATGTTTTTTAGTTACCTCCAATGGCCATGAGAGGATGAGCCCACCTGCCAACGTCAAGGCAGACCCCCCTAGGTGGGTCCTAACTCTAACCATTCACCTTGCTTCCTTGAGCCTCTGGCAAAAATCTGAGACAGAAAGGGGTATTTTTTATATACACCCCTATACATTATTAACCCTTAATAGGGAACACATGGGATGGGCGGCTGCATTGTAACAAGGCTGTGTAATACAAAAAATGGATACAAATGCAGAAAGAAAAGTCCTGCGCTCACTCCCATCACTGGACGGCTGCAAATGACTACAGTACACATCAGCCCCAATATATATGTATGATGATGTATCTGTGATGGTCAGATCCAGGGATTCCAGGTAAATCGGGAACTGACCATCCCTTGGTTGTGTTGGCATTTGGAATATGTAGAGATGTTTATTTGTGCAGGTACCCATACAGAAGGGATTTTGTCCCAAACAAACGGACAAGAACTCTCAGGCTCCAGGTACCAGCACCTCTGAACTACCAGAGACAATTGGTATGAGTAGTTGCATTGCATATAGACTGTTGCATATATGTTCAAATGATTCAGGGCACATAACAAACCATGTGTCCCAATATAACTTACCAAAAAAAAAAAAAGTACACACCAACGCATTTTCAACACTACTGACTCATCACCCTTCCAGACTTGTAGTAGATTTACTAAAGCTCTGGAGCTTCAAAGGGCTCCCATACAGGTATCATAAATACACCTTCAAGGAATATAGCATGCTCGAACTTACAGTCAGCACAACAGAACCATCGGCTGTAAACACACTCATAGCCAAGATTTGCAGAGGGGTTTTTACTTGGGTTTTCCAATCTCCAGCATTTACAGCATGGCGCCAAACACATTGGTATTGTCACAAGGGAATCTTTCCTTAAACAAAGACTAACCATAGACTTATTGGCACCACACACCTCCGCTACCCCAAGTCTCAACTCCCTCATGCCCTCCGAGGAGTTTCCTTGCTATACAACACTATTGATCTACCTTTACAGCTATCACTCAAGCATGGGTTGAAGCTTGGTTAAGTAAGACCGATATCATCAACGCAGTAAACGGCTACCATCTACCCTACACACTGGCACTTACATGGCATAAAATGGGCAATCCTTTCCCCGCTCAACTTTCGGGCTACAGATTAGCTTACTATCGATATTCGCAGATACTCTGTGCTGGTTATAATAACATATCCAGAGGCCTTACAGTCATACCCTATCTAGAAGACTTCTTGTTTATCAAGATAACATATTTTCACTAGAAGCCTCACGGCAACTTAGTCTGGTTGACCACTTGGGCGTCCCAGCACCCCATAAGAAACAGAAGGCCCAGACACTATCATCACATTACTGGGCATACGACTTGAGTCGACAACCATACACGCAAGTTACCACAAGACAAATAGACTGCTTAGTACTTACAACCGCAAGGAACTACAATCCCTACCAGGTTCCTACCCTTAATTTTGCCACCCAAATCATACCACAAGACCACGCTTTCACATCCAGAGTACTTTCCCCTTTTTCCACACTTCAAACATGACGATCAGAGGATGTCCCTAGACACCCCAGCCACAGCAGACCTGCACATGGGGAGGAATTTCTTAACCACTTGGCATGGTAAAAGCATGTTCCTTCCAGGATTGTCTGACACTTCTCCAACCAGATGGTCAGACGCGGCATCTACCATGGGTTTGGCAGCGATCTACCGGGAACAATTGCTTTGGAGCTGTTGGCCAGGGCATCCAGGTTTGGAAATGTTTCCACCACCTCAGTCCCTTGTAGCAGCTGCTGTGGCATGGGGTAAACTTATGGTCAGGGTCATCAATCCGTTGTTACTCAGACAACTAAGCACATGTCATATCATCAACAAACTCCACTCATCATCCATACGATCATATTATTTCTGGGGAACTCACTTGGTTTGCCACTTATCACATTTCTTTTACTTTCATGTACCAGGCGGGGGCATACATCCCTGCCAACAAATGTCTCATTTATATTCCAGGCCACTCTTTTTTGTTCCAGAAACAAAATCATGGATTAGACATACTCATGCAGCATAGCATGCACTATCCCACCAAGCACTTTCGTCCCATACTTGTAGAATGCATAACACAGCTTTTCACCTGGCTTAAAGAATCTCATTGGAACAAGACATAGCTTAACCTGTGTATAACATTTCTCCTAGGTTTTGCTTCTCTTTGCCACCTTAAACTAAAACTATCTCACACACCATTAATTATATATTTTACAGGCATTCAACAACACAGGATAGCCTATGGCCAAAACTACCAACACTACCATAACTTCATGCTATCATACCAGACAAGAATATACTCAGCTTTTCAGGAATCCATTCCCCCACATTCCTCTCAGAGATTACCAATAGCCATCCAACTTTTCCATCCTTATCGGACCTATTAGATCTACAACCATTCAATTATGCTACCAAGTCGGCCATTACCAGCCATGCACACTGCCTTCTATGCCTTTCTCAGGCCAGAGAATCCACTACCATCACCACTACTTAGACAGATCATTGTCTTCAACGATCCCACGTATGTAAACACATATATCATTACCTATTGGCTCTACCACATTCCGAAACGAGTTAACACACACCAACAGTAGAGATAACATACTATCCTACCCACAACAAATGGTGTCCAGTTGCAGTCCTAGATTCCTACCTTCAAAATCCTTCCAGGAATTAAATACCGTAATGCATTTAAGGAAATGTCTGGTTAATTTGTATATATTTGTTGACTGTATTAAATCTTTGATTATTCATTTTTGCCCTCTTTATTTACAGGCCTACCGTATCGTCGGTCTCGGCACACCACAACCGACTTGCTCCCTTTATACTATCCTACGCTTATGCTGGATCCTTACTCCATATACGGCTATTTGCCCCTTACACAAGTATTAAGGCCGTTTGGCCTGTATTTGTGGGAGGGGCTTAAATTAATTCACTCCCCTATATAATGGACACCCCTTACCTGACTCCATATCGCTTAAGGTCAGCATCAGAATGACCCTCGCACCCACTCCTCATTTCAACACTATCTTTTTTCTTTCCATTTACTTTACTGTCTTACTCCTTGGTGGGCCCTCTTTTATTTACAGGCCTACCGTATCGTCGGTCTCGGCACACCACAACCGACTTGCTCCCTTTATACTATGCTGGAACCTTACTCCATATACGTCTATTTGCCCCTTACACAAATGTGTGTATATATATATATATATATATATATATACAAAAAATGAAAAAATTCCTGCACTCCAACCCAGAAAAAAACCTATTAGTACCTGGTGCTCTGGCAGCTATAATCACATATCCAAGTAAATACCGGCACTCCAGGAATTTTTTTCAATCTTTCAATATTCTTTATTTGATACAGGACATCAACATTTCAGCTCCTCATGGAGCCTTCATCAGGACAACAAAACTATTAAAATAAGAAGGCTTATATAGGAGATTTCTTAATTAAGGTACTCACGAATCCAGGTGATCCTCATCCGTTCCCACCGCCGGGCGCGCTCCGATCGCTTGCACAGAAGTAAATTCACTTCCGGGTGCCTAGCCCACGTGACTAGACCAGAGGGATTCGATTGGCCGTGTGTACCTCGTTTCTAGGCAACTAGAGACTCCAACGTCTCCTTAGTTGTTTCCATACTTACGGGCACCACTATAGGACAATTCTCATTAACCTTCCATTGCGTCCTGTCCGTTTAGGTGTTACCATAGCAATCGGGACGCGGCCGGTCGGACAAAGAGGAGGAGGACCTAGGAGGAAATCAGATAGAGAGAAAAACGGAACAAAACATAATTTATTTTCCCAAAAGTGTCTTATCATAAAAATAAAGTAATCTAAACCAACCTATAAAACTTGTTAGAGGGAATTTAAATAAATAAAAAGAATGTGAGTGCCACTAAGAGATACTACTTTATATATTATGTAGTAGAGGGAGCTGTAACGCATCCCCAATTGTAAACCTGGTGATTTTTATTAAGTGAGTGCCTAAAGGTAAGTAATAAATGTGTACCATGGTTCATAGTATAAGAACCAATGACATTAATATCTGAAGACCTATTGTAAATTGGTATGTGAAGACAAGCATATTCAAAACATCATGATGGTGAAAACATTATTAGTGTTGTTAATTATGTGTGAGCTGACCTAATGCTATTGCTAGCAATCAACTAAACGGGTGTAAGTGCACTGAAGTGAAACTTCTATTAAGGTATCAGTTGGTAAAAAAAAAATATTTGCCAGATATATGCTAAACTATATCTAAGTATATTATTACAAAAATGTAGTCCCTTTATTTACATCTCTCTCGAAATCCTCTAAATTCATAAGTACCAAAAAAATCCTAAATATTAATAAAAAAAATAAAATCAACAGTACTAAAATACAGATCTGAGGACAGGGTCCATCAATTATAATGAACCAATCCCAAAATATAACATCTTCATGAGTCGCTCCTTTTTATAGAGAACTGGATATGGACGATCACAGGAACATTGTGAAGGAGCATTTCTCATTCAAGCCCCTAGGTGAGAGGGTATTGAGCTGTGTAATCCAGTACGTCTCTCTTTGTAATAAAAGTCTGCCCCGATCTCCTCCTCAAGCTGGAATCGGGACGTGATCGATTGCCACACACCTTAAGGATGAGAGTGGGTGTGCTAACTCAAGAAAATGTCGGGCCACAGGTTTGTCCGACTTGCCATCTCGGTAGGCTAGACGGATACTTGATCTGTGGCCCCTAATTCTCTCACAAAGTGCCGTCTCTGTTTTGCCGACATAATTAAGACCACATGGGCAAGTCAACTTGTAAATAACAAACTCACTCCGACAGTGGATTCGATGTTGGATTCGATATGTCTTGCCCGTGTGAGGATGGCTAAAAGTTTTGGAAGGGATGATATGTCCACACGTGACACATCCCAAACACCTTACGCACACCACATTCTTGGTGTCTTTTAGTGTTGGCTTGTAGCAATTAATTGGATCTGTTTTTACTAACATATCCTTTAAGTTCCTGTTTCTTCGGAAACAAAACAACGGTTTCTGACGGAGACTTTTAGGGAGAGAAGGAACCAAAGTGATTATATTCCAATTCTTCCGGACAGATGAAGTTAAATCTGTACTGGCTGTGTTGAAGAGCATTGGAAAAATGGGTCTCGAGTTGGCCGTTTTCTCACCCCGAGTCTCAAAGGTCAGATGAGTTCTTCTAGCTTTCTTAAGTGCTTCTTCAAGTATAGTCCGGGGATATCCTCTGGTTTGGAATCTTTTGTACATAGTTTCTAATTGGAGGTCACGTTGACTACTCTGAGAATTATTGCGAAACACCCTCAAAAATTGGGAGAAAGGGGGGGGGCGTGGCCTGACACCGCATGGAAGCAGTCGCATAGACCGCGAGCTCCGTTCTACCGTGGACAGATCAGCGGGATTCACAGCATTTACCGGCACACAGACACTTTCCCGAACCGTGCGGAACGCAGGGGAAGAGATGTCCACCAAATCAGGCAAGAAATTAAAACAAAAAACATTACACCCCCATTTGAAAATGGTGCACAGTAGCGACCAAGATGGCGAAGGAGGCCCGCAATCCCCCTTCTCAGACCTAGATGCCAGAGACACCCATGATAACCCAGACACCCACAACTCACAACCTGCTACAGACGCTTCAGTGAGCCACATGCTGCGCACACTACAATCCAGCCTGCGGAACGACTTCTCCAAAATGGCGTCCGACATCAGGGCAGATATACAAGCCCTAGGAGACAGAACTGCTCATCTAGAAGAGAAGACTGACGGGCTGCTGGGGGCCCACAACGAGTTGGCTGACTCACACACAGCGCTCCAACAGAAGGTAACTTACCTAGAGGGGAAAATTGCTGACAACGAGGACAGAGAAAGGAGGAACAATATAAGGCTAAGGGGAGTACCAGAAGACATAGGCCCCCAAGACCTAACTAAATTTGTGCAAGGCGTATTCAAAGCCCTGATTCCGAGCCTTGAAACCTCAGACCTCCGCCTAGATCGCACCCACCGCCTGCCGAAACCTAAGCATTTACCGCCTTCTACCCCGAGAGATGTAATCACGAGGGTTCATTATTTTACCGTTAAGGACCAGCTGATGCAGGCCTCCCGAACCACCACAACACTACCAGCCCCGTTTACGGATATAAAGTTGTTCATCGACCTGTCCGCCAACACGATGTCCTAACATCATCCTAACGCCACAAGACGGGTTTTCGCTTGCTTAAAGATTGGGACATACAGTTACAGAAGACATCTGACCCAAGATCATCCGCGACATCGCCGCCCAGGAAACGCACAAAGAACTTGCACATGATCCCTTGGCATGACCCACATTCAGGAGCACAAGATGTGCCAAACGCCTACTCGCCTAATCGTACCCTGGCAGACCGCCACTAAAGACTCACCAATATTCATCATATGTAATGTATAACTCTTGTTTGCCTAACACCCCCCTGCGCAACCCGAGTGGCTGCTTTTATTTACTCTTTGGTTCTGAACTGCATGTCCACGCTAGACGGACATTGCTTAGATAGTGTTTGATCTACTGTGCTACCACCCTGACCAGGGCATTGTTATAACGATCCGTTAGATAAGAGTGACTGCGCTGCTGGTCACGCTTAAATATTGGATAATTTCAGCTAACGGACAGACACTGTTCCGAGCATTACTCAGTAGCATTTAACATCCTATTCGCCAAGACTCCCCATACGGCTTAATTTACAAGCCATACCCTACCCGTTTGCAGACTCCTGCGCCGTGCCACCTGGCTGATGGGTTTTGTATATAGTTCTTGTTACCCTGCCCCACTGCCCCCCTACCTCCCAATACCCCGGGAACGACCCCACGCAACCTGAGCGATAGACACAATGCCGATCAAAATCATCTCTTTAAACACAAAAGGGTTAAATTCACCTAATAAGAGGCCAAAAGCCAGAAGGCACAAGTGGCCTTCTTCCAGGACACGCATTTTAAATCGGGCTCCAGACCCAAGTTCAACTCACCCGGGTTCCCAATAGACTACCACTCATGCTTCTCTAAAAAGAAAAGAGGAGTTTCTATCCTAGTGAATAAGTCAGTCACATTTGAACTAGTTAGAAAAATTGGTGATAGCAAAGGCAGATATCTCATCCTCCAATGTTATCTCAATAACAGCCCTTATACATTAATGAATGTTTATGGACCCAATGACAACCAAGAATCATTTATGTCTCGAATGCTAGCATTATTGAAATTGTATAGCTTTGGGGAGGTAATACTTGGAGGCGACACCAATTTTCTCCTAGACAGTTCCAAAGACTCCTCTGCTTCAACCACGGTCATACCTGCTACGTCCAAGAGACAACTTAAACAGTCCCAACACATCTGCACTACCCTGACGGCCCATGACTACGTAGACCCCTGGAGGATACTACACCCTACTGACACCGACTACACATGCCATACCCCCGCACACAACAGCTACTCAAGAATCGACAGGTTCTTGATCAAGACGACGTCCTTACCAAAAGTACTCCACACAGATATTGGCGTGATCTCGTGGTCAGACCACGCTCCCATATCACTGACCCTAGATGATAAGTTCCCTGCCAGTGACAAACCCACCTGGAGACTTAACGAATCCTTACTTAAAAACCCGCACGTAGTAGAACAGATCACGCTAGATCTCGAAAACTACTTTAAGGACAATGCCAGGCCGGATATAGACCCTGACACCACCTGGCTGGCACACAAAGCAGTCATAAGAGGCAGCTTTATCAAACATGCTTGTCAAATCCACCGGTCACGCAAAGCACAATACATAACCCTCATTGACGAAATAAAACTCCTGACGCATACGAACAAGCACTCCCCTACCGACACAACACACCGCAAACTGCTAAACCTTCAAACTAAACTAAGAGATATGGAACTAGCAAAAACTACTTATTATCTGCAAAAATCAAAACATCAATTTTTCATGGCAGGAAACAAAGCTGGAGCCACTTTGGCAGCGCAGCTTAAACAAAAAATGTACGCCTCCAGGATTGCCTACCTCAAAGGGAGCGATGGTCAGAAAATCATTGACCCTCGGAAGATTGTTAACATGTTTGCGAAATATTACCACTCATTGTACAACCTTAAAGAAGACCAGACTACCTACGTTCCTGACGCTGGTGACATAGATAAATTCCTCTCCGACCTTCACCTGCCCTCCTTATCACAGACCGCAATACACTCCCTAAAACAGCCTATTACACTAGACGAAATCACACAAGCGATAACAAGCCTCCCCTCCAATAAAGCCCCAGGACCGGATGGACTTTCCAACAAATATTACATTCATGCAAATCCCTTCTCCTCACTTACTCGCCCTATACCGCCAATGCGCAAACAAGGGAGCCCTACCAAACGAAGTGCTTCTAGCACACATCTCCACACTACCCAAACCTGGGAAGCCGCCCACAGTATGCAAGAATTTCAGGCCCATATCGTTACTAAATGGGGATGCCAAGCTATACGCTAAGATACTGGGTAATAGGTTAGCTCCGCTTCTTGGCCAACTAGTACATAATGATCAGTCGGGATTTGTCTGGGGCCGCCAGGGCTCGGACAACACCCGTAAGATTCTCACAATTCTGTCCGTCATAGGGGGAAATGCGACCGAGGGCCTTCTCCTAGCACTAGATGCGGAGAAGGCCTTCGATCGTCTCAACTGGTCATACATGTCACAGGTACTAGCGAAATACGGCTTCCCAGCCGAAACAATCAAGGGAATAAGTGCCCTTTACAGTAGCCCAGCGGCCAAAGTATCAAATGGAGGGTTCACCTCAGAAATATTCACAATCACAAACGGGACCCCTATCCCCCCTGCTATACATTCTATCACTGGAACCGTTAGGACTGAAAATACGCACAAATCAGCAAATTAAGGGTATCACAATCCGAGAAAATGAATATAAGCTTTCGCTATTCGCGGATGATGTTCTAGTTTCCTTGAGCAGCCCAGAACAATCTCTCCCACACCTTATGCAAACTCTCGAGGACTTTGGCCGGGTGTCTCACTATAAACTCAACCAAGACAAAACCCAAGCCCTACCAAAATGCACACCATGGGAAGCGCTACAACGCATGAAAACCCAGTACCAATTTGACTGGAGATCCAACTCCCTCACGTACCTGGGGGTGAAGATTGGGGCATCTATTGACGCTATAATAAAACACAACTACCTAACATTACCGCAACAATGTAAATCAGAACTATCAAAATGGTCACATACCCGCCTGTCCTGGCTAGGGAAAATCAATGCGTATAAAATGTCAATCCTGCCCAAATTACTATACATCTTCCGAATGTTGCCACTTAAAATCTCAATCTCACTACTAAAAACACTTCAAAAAACTTGCAACACATTCATCTGGGGCAACAAGAAACCCAGGGTCCCCAGCTCGACACTATACTTAATTCATGGAAACCCTAAATTGCAAAACCGTTTTCCATGCCCACGCCCCCCTGGCTGCCCTAAAGGCCACGACCTCAGATCTACCACTGGGAAAGTGGATCTCGGCAGGGGTCACACACATCCACCAACTCATAGACAACAAAAAAGTCATACCATACTCAGACTTGCAAACCAAGTGGCAATTACCAAACAGGGAAATCTACACCTACCTAAGACTAAAAGGAATAACAATGTCACACGTACAATTACAACATACAGGGTCCCCAGACACACTTATCCCAGGGTCCGCCATCATACACAGATGTTTAAATACACCGAACAAACCAAAAGCTATATCCCTATGCTACGGCATGTGGGCCACTACACAAAAACACCAAACCCAACTATGCAAAACGAGATGGAAAGAAGATTGCTCAGTCAACCTTTCGGATACTGACTGGCTACAAGCCCTTAATAACCTATCTAAACTAACGAAATGCTACACACACATAGAGGCACATAGAAAACTAGCCTATAGATGGTACATGACCCCACAAAAACTTCACAAATCATATCCCGCAACCTCCCCTTTATGTTGGAGAGGCTCAAAAGAAATAGGAACATTGTTACATATATGGTGGTCCTGCCCGAAGATCCAACCATTATGGGCAGAGGTTCGGAACACACTCCGCAAATTAGCCATACCGACCCTGCCAAATAACCCGCAAACATACCTATTACTCTTACTCCCTACCAAACTCACTAGAGCGCACAAACAAGTGAGTGTCCTGGTCATTATGGCCCGCCAGGAACCTGTTAGCCAATAACTGGAAATCACAAAATTGCCCCTCCAAAACACAACTCTGGGACAAACTACAACAATACTATGTTTATGAGAGCATGACTACGACAGATAGCGTAGATGCACAACTTTTTCGAGAGACATGGAAACCGTGGGTAGACCTACAAGGGTAAACAGAGCCCGTTTGAAACAATCACGTTATCGATCGAGAGTCGACTCTCCTCCAAGTGTTAAACGCTATACCTACAGACCCTTGGCACGAACCCACACTGTATATATGTGAACCCGGATTAACCGGTTGGGATTACACCTGACACGCCCCACACGAACAAATGACAAGCCCCGGCGTAACATGGACTGACCGCACACATCATGTATTGAACTGTGAACTTGTTAATTACGCATTGTGAAGCTTCATGTCTGCACTATGACCTCTTCTGTAACCCCCCCTGTGAAACATGTACCGTATGTTAATAACGTTATACGAAAAAAAAAAAAATTTCAACCCTACCCCCTTCTCTTCTGTACCCTACAATTTGAAACTCAATGAAAATTGTGAATTGAAAAAAAAATTGGGAGAAAGGTAATGACGTTTTCAAATGCCTGGGATGGAAGCTCTCAAAGTGTAAAATGGTGTTACGGTCCGTTGGTTTGATAAAAAATTTATACTCCAATTTTTGATTGATGACCATGATTTCTACATCCAAAAATTGGACACTGTATTCATCAATGTTGCAGGTCATCTTGACTGGTGTAGATAAATCATAATATATAAAGTAGTATCTCTTAATGGCACTCACATTCTTTTTATTTATTTAAATTCCCTCTAACAAGTTTTATAGGTTGGTTTAGATTACTTTATTTTTACACTTTTGGGAAAATAAATTATGTTTTGTTCCGTTTTTCTCTCTTTCTGATTTCCTCTTAGGTCCTCCTCCTCTTTGTCCGACCGGCCGCGTCCCGGTTGCTATGGTAACACCCAAACGGACAGAACGCAATGGAGGGTTAATGAGAATTGTCCTATAGTGGTGCCCGTAAGTATGGAAACAACTAAGGAGACGTTGGAGTCTCTAGTTGCCTAGAAACGAGGTACACACGGCCAATCAAATCCCTCTGGTCTAGTCACGTGGGCTAGGCACCCGGAAGTGAATTTACTTCTGTGCAAGCGATCGGAGCGCGCCCGGCGGCGGGAATGGATGAGGATCACCTGGATTCGTGAGTACCTTAATTAAGAAATCTCCTATATAAGCCTTCTTATTTTAATAGTTTTGTTGTCCTGATGAAGGCTCCATGAGGAGCTGAAACGTTGATGTCCTGTATCAAATAAAGAATATTGAAAGATTGAAAAAAATTCCTGGAGTGCCGGTATTTACTTGGATAAATATATATATATATATATATTATTATTATTTTTAGCAGCCTGCTAGCAGCTTCTAGAGTCCTATTACGGTGATGTGATCCTGGTGATCACATAGCCCTGGAGGGCCGGGGTGGCCAGAGCTGCTGCAGGGGGACTGCTGGGGTCTCAGTCAGTCTCCCCCCCCCCCCCCCCCGACCGTGATCATCGCCAGTCCAGGTAAGTTCAGGGCTCCTATTTGCCGCGGAAGTACTAGGTAAGTACAGCCAGCATTATGGCTATACAAGTATTGGAAATGTAGTCGACAATATCTGGAGAGCCTGATTTGACACAGTCATGGACTTTACCTGTTTAAATGTAAACCAACATGTAAACCGAAGATATTAGCAGGGGAGGGCTGTACCAGTGGTCAGGTACCTATGACTACATTCATAAAGTCATTTCTATGATGCTTCAACAGCCTTGTCTATGTGATTGTGGTAAGACCCGTATCACTAGAGCACTTTATGGGGTATATCCACGGCTATAAAGTGCATCAGTTGTGGTGACATACCCTGTACGTCGGCCATCTCGAAGGCTAGGAAATCCTGGAAAGTGAAGGTCTATCTTCATACTTTTCTACTATCATTGTATTCTGCTCCAGTTTTGTTGAGAGGAGCTTAATGATACAATCTGAAAATCAGCCAAATAGAAGTATTCTTATTAAAGTATCATGTATAAAACATTTGCCAGAAAAACCTGTTACCCATACAGAAACATTTACTGCCCATGGGAGTTTGTGGGATAATCAGAAGAATCATTATCAAAATATTCCACCGCCTGCTTTCCCTTTCAAGGATCTAAATATTAAAACAGACCTCAGTTACTGTTCTCAGCAGGAGGCAAAGACTACAGTCACATAGAGATTTTTTTAGTACAGATGCTAAAGGACTTAAGCCGCAGACTAATGGAGACATCTAATAAAAAGAAAAATAGGAAGATGCCAACAATCTGTACAGCACTTTGCTCTGGGAAACATTCATTCGTGGGAATATTTTGTGTATTTATACAAGGTAAAAATTACAAATTCTGTTTTACGATAAAAAAATGATTTGTGACATGGATCCAACACACATTCCAGTGATGTCATTTTTTTGTGTCAAACACACGTTACATAATCAATTTTTAAAAATGACAGAAAATAAAAGAATATTAATACAGCCACTATTCACAGCTATAATCAGCTGCTGCGCCTCAATGATTTCATGGTACCTGCCCTCAATTCAGAGCATGAGTCGATCACAGAAACATCGAATTTTAAAAAAAAATGGGTGTACGAATAGGCCAGAAGAAATTGTACATAATCCCTACTTTTAGCACAGGAGACATTAGCACAGGCATTTATAGGAGTGTATTGCAAATGTGTGTATATGCCTGGATGTATTTGTGTGCCTTAGTTTTAAACTCTTTTATTTTGTTGGGGTACGATGAAAAGAAAGACGTAAGGCATTTAGGTTACACATACATTATAAAAGGCCAATAAAACCTTTATAAAATTTCTTAAGAAAACAAATAGAGCCATAAAAATAAATTAATTAATAATACTAAATAAAACAAAAATTAAACAAAACATGCTGACTCACACGTAGCTTGAATCCAATCCATATAAAATAAAAATGAGTCTTTGATATGAAGCAATAATAATGAAGGAGGGGAGGGAAGAATCCAGGAGTATAATATACATTTATGGGCAGCAGCCAGAATCACATAGGTGTCAAGGATGGAGGTCCAAAGACCGGGACCTCTGTGTGCCTGATGTTGAAAATAGGAGTCTCAGCGTGGAAGTGGACAATCAGGGTCTGGTGCAGGGTAACCACATGCCCCCTGGTGTTGAGCACCAGCATTTGTGCGGCCACATATTAGAACCACTCTGATGCAACTTAATCGGATGCCAGGAGCTAGATGTTATGCTGATTTGTATCCAGTACTAGAAACAAGGTAAGACTAGAATAGGCTACCACAAAAGATAACAAGGCAAGACTAGAAGAACCCAGAACCGGAGAAGGACAGAAAGAGGAACCCAGAACACAATACATAAGGGAAACATTAACGGAACAGGGGCAGGACAGGACAGGACTGCACATGAACTTGGAATACAAATTAAAACAAGACAAGAGATACAAGGCAAAACAAGAGGAGACATAACTAATACATAAATGGCCAAGATGTATGCAGCCCACCACTGCGCCAAAGTACTACAATTATGGTGGGTCCTAACTGCCTAGATATGCATGACTAAATAAACAAAAATACAACACACACAGTACTTACCTGCAAAGAAATTAGCAGAGGAAAATATACCACTGGAAATAATGGAAAAGGAATGGGTGTGGTAACATAAAACAAACAGTTAGAGGAATCCAGGAGACAGGGAATTTCAGGAACGGAATAGAGGAATGAACCCAGAAAACCCAGTATAAAGAAAACCAGACATAGAATTGTAAAAAGAGCCCTGGATACCAGAAATGAAGGCCAAACATCTGAACAGAATGGAACAGGTCACGACAATAGGCTAATTTAGTAGGAATGAGACCAGACTCTTCGGGTGGCACCTTCAGTGTTGCTAACAATGGATGGATGTGGAATGATCTACTCCAGTGTTTCCCAAACCCTTTAGGTTCAAGGTGCCCTTAATATTTCAATATTTTTCCATAGCACCCCAAGTCAAAATTTCTAGGTTGTAAATCTGTATAGCGCTGCAGCATTTACTGGCGCTATAGTGTAACGTACAGTGTTGGTGTTTGAAGGGGTACTTCTGTATAGTTTTAGTGTTTCAATACAGGGGTGTGATTGTATGTAATGTTTGAGGTTGGTTGCAGAAATAATGATAAAGGTCACATTTCAAACATTTAGAAGAGGGAAGTAGTAGTCCTTCAAATGCATCTCCTGGTAAGATGCAGCTGGAAGTAGTTTAAGTAATTTCACAGTGGTTATAAGAACATGGAGGGTCAATGTGGGGAAGTGAGCAATTCATTGGGTTAAACATGATTGTATCATTGAGTAATACAGATGGGGCTGGATCGGGGAATAGAAGGAACTAATGGTATAGGAAGGTGTAGTAGGCTGTGTAAGTAACTATCAGGGTGGTCACAATCTACAGGGCTGAAATATAGAAGAATAGTGTTCACCAGATCACGTGTCTGTAAATATGCAAAGAAAGGAACATTGAGGTCAGGAAATTTAGCTTGTTATACTGGGAGAATTTACTTATTATGGTCATGCAAGAAATTGTATATCTTAGCATGACCAGCATCCTTCCAAGAAAGGTGGGGATATAAGGCCTTCCTCTCCTGAAAGTGTGTGTTACATCTAGAGGGGATAAATTAATAGTGGATGCTAATAGATGGTTTTACCTCATTTCTTCTGAAAGGGAGGTTTAGGGAATGTGGAGTAATTTAGTGAAAAGTTGCGTTTCCAAAGGCACTACCTTGAATTGCCATGATCCTCTTATACAATCCAAAGTATGGCGATGATATGTGGCTAGATTACAGAGTTTCACATTTTAAATATTAATACCTAGATTTAATTTGGGTTGTGCTAGCTTGTGCAGAACAATCCTTGGGCATTTACGTTGCCGGAGAAATTTGGAAAGTATGGGCAAAGACTATAAGACTATAAGAGATATGGAAGTTTAGGCGCTATTACTGATTTTTGGGGTGTAATAGTGTGTCCAATGGAAGAGGAGATCCTTTACTTTGGCTTGAAGCGGGGTCATGTTTAAGTGATACAGAGTGGACATAGTTTTGGGAATTAGCATTAAAAAATTCTTAAAATATGAGGTTTCTGAGATATGGTGGTTGGCAACTGTAGACATATTGAGGAACCCAGATCCAACCCCTAGAATGTAGATTTGGACCATTTAAATTTGAAAGCCCTTGACTGGTTCAAAGCAATCAAAAAGAGTAATGGTATTATGGAGCAAAGTTGTGGTGTTTATAAGATAAAACAAGATAAAGCAAGAGATCATCGGCAAACCCATAAGTTTTGTATAGGAGCCCAACTGGATTCCATGGATAGAAAAAAACGGGTCGCAAGAGTATTCTGAGAACGGACAGCAGCTGAAATAGCCTGCCCTTCGGTGGGTCCCGGCTCAGAACTCAAGCTGGTTTTAGCTCATCTTGTGCCATTACAGAGAGAACATATCTGAAGCATATCAGACTGGTCCCACCCATACGGGCAGTCCAGCTCCGAAATGCCAGCAAGTGCTCTCTGCACGAGAGATACAACAACCCCAGACGATCGTTACAGCCTTGTTAGGCATCATCAGTGAGGCATAGCTGATATCTCTCTAGGCACCGTGAACAAGGGGTCCACGTCTGGATTACCCTTTATTACCCTTTGCTGTGTCTCTCGTGCAGAGGGAACTTGCTGGCATTTCGGATCTGGACTGCCCGTATGGGTGGGACCAGTCTGATATGTTTCAGAGAAGTTCTTTCTGTAATGGCACAAGATGAGCAAAAAACAGCTTGAGAACTGAGCGGGGACCGACCGAAGGGCAGGCTATTTCAGCTGCTGCCCGTTCTCAGTATTCTCTTGTGACCCATTTTTTACTCTCCACAAGTTTAAAGGGATAATCCAGACGTGGACCCCTTGCTCACGGTGCCTAGGGAGATATCAGCTATGCCTCACTGATGATGCCTAACAAGGCTGAAACGATCGTCTGGGGTTGCTGTGTCTCTCGTGCAGAGGGAACTTGCTGGCATTTCGGATCTGGACTGCCCGTATGGGTGGGACCAGTCTGATATGTTTCAGAGAAGTTCTCTCTGTAATGGCACAAGATGAGCAAAAAACAGCTTGAGAACTGAGCGGGGACCGACCGAAGGGCAGGCTATTTCAGCTGCTGCCCGTTCTCAGTATTCTCTTGTGACCCATTTTTTACTCTCCTGGATTCCATGGATGTCCATGGAAGAACAAATGTATCAAGTGGATCAAATGATATATTAGTATTCTAAAGAGGCAATGCCAGGCAAACTGGTGAAAAGTAGTGATGTCGCGAACATAACATTTTCTTTCTTATCTCTTGTCTTCAAACTAAAAGCTAAAATGTAGACTTTTTTTCAGGAAGTATGTAGGGAGAATGTGTTAGTCACAGCCAGGGGAGGTGTGACTAGGACTGCATTGACAAAGTGATTTAAATTCTAAGTGGCAGAGAATTCAGCAGAGACACTGTAGGGGCTTGATCTATACAACAAACCATTTCAGTAACCTAAAGTTGTTTAAGAATATTCCTTTAAAGATTTGACTCGTTATATCATAATTAAGCTCAGAAATAAAGAGGAGAAATAGTAACATTGTTTCTCCTCTTCTCTGTGTGAGTTCTCTCATTAAAGGGGAACTGTCACTTCTCTGGAACTTACAGCACCGTCAGATTCAAAGGAATGAACTTACAACAATGATTGACAAAGCGTTAACATGGAGGCACAAAGGTGCAGGATAAAGAGATATTAATTTCTACATTTAATTTAATTTTACTCCTTACAAATACTTATTTATTAAATAATAAATGAACATAATATTACAAATCCTGGGAAATGGCAGTTCCTCTTTAAATTACAATTCTGCTTTAAGTCAAACAAAAACTGACCTTTCCATGTCCCTAAAAATACAACACTGTCTAATAGTTAGCTGCTGATTTGTGGTTTCTTTAGTTTCCAAAGGTCTAGCTGTGATACACCAGCTTGCAAATTGTATTTTGGCATAACTTTGCCAAGAAGGCCATAAAAATAAATTATCTGGCTCCCATGTAATATTTCTTTATACTCAATGTACAAATTATCCAGTGTCTCCAAAAATCGTCTTACGATTTAGTAAATAGAACATGCATATCAGTGTAATAACAATTACAAATGGAATTTCCAGCACATACATGAAATGGTTCTGAATAAAAATACATTTTAACAAATGTAGCATATGTTTAAATGAATTACTTATTAGATTGTAAATGTAGTTTAATGAAAGATGATAAGTGCTGAATGTAATTGTGTTTTTTGTTGTTGGTTTTTTTAAAATAGCAATGTCCCAAAAATCCAAATGCTATAGACTAGTGTTTCTTATTTTTATTTATTTTCTTAACCATGGAGTGAAATTAACGTTATTATTCAATTGTAAAATTAGCACCCTGACCGACTGTTCAATTGTAATATAATATATAACATTTGTTGGGAAAGGGATTGCTCCTAAAATGAACCATTGATTGTGATCGGTTGTCTGGGAACTCATAATGATGACGTGAAAATTAGAGATGTGTGTATCAAGTAATCTTTTGGACATATGTTGAGTGACATATGTTGAGTATATGAGTGCTCCAGTAGAATGGTAGTTTGTGGAGGAGCTAGAAAAAGTTTTGAAATTGAAGGCAGTAGTAGCCCCAGTTGTGATAGGAGCACTTGGGGCTGTAACCGCAATGTTGGGGCAGTGGCTTCAGCATATTCCAGGTTTGACATTTGAGATGTATTGCTGTAAAGCTTAGCTAAATATCTTATTTTTATTTTTACCTAAAATTGACAATTCTCTGTTGAATTTCTGATCATTTTCCATTTAGTGAATAATTTGTTTTTTTATCCTAAATCTGAAATTCTATATTCACAACTGCCTAAAAAGAGAGCAAATTATTAGCAGCACAAAACAGTAGGGAAAAAAATCCCCTAAACTGTGCTACCTGTAAAAATAGAAAGAGGATCCAAACACAAAAAAACTGTAATACTTAAAGCAATTACCTAGTAATTTGGGTAACCACAAATCCCAGGACCAGAGCTCACTGGACAAAGACGTAAATGCCTAGATAAACAAGCAATAGCTGTCTCAATAGTAGCAATAAACAAACAGTAAACATAGCAGAAAATAGCAACAACAAAAAAAAGACATAAAATAAAAGATTTAAAAAGTGTTCCAAATAAAGGTGCAGGTTCAATTCAGGATTTATTCTTCTATTTTTGTATTGATTTATTTTTCTATTGTTGCAGTGCATTTCTATATATTGATCATATTACATACATTGAGCTTATTCCTGCTAGGGAATTGGTTAATTTATTAGAAGTAATTATGAAATTGGGAGATTTTTAAATCCAGCATCATTTTTTATTGTTGTCTGTACCTGTAGATATGCTAAGCATCACTATGATTCTTAGCATATCCATATGAGTGACTGCCACTAGAGGTGTTACTAGGCGGCAATGTAAACACTACTTTTCCCCTAAAAATGTAGTGTTTACAGTGCTCAGCCTCCAGAACAAGGTATAGATACCAGAACCACTACATTAAGCTGCGGTGATTCTGCTGACTATAGTGTCCCTTTAAGCTCTCCTCCCAAAAACATCCAAAACTCAGCAATATAAAAAAACATTTCTAAAGAGGGGTAATGGTGATAACACTCTCCACCACCTTAGTGTTTCAGAACACTTACAAATATATACTGTACAAAGAGCCCTTTTAAATGGATGAGGATAACACTGTGGAGCCGTTATCTGCAGTTTAAACAGTACAGGTTCACTTTAAGGTGTAGTAGTGATGTAGCTCAGTTTAGCACTCCTTATTAGAGACCAACGTTCTTAGTCTAAAACTGTGCAATAAGTATGCAATACATATAAGTGTGTAATTACACCCCTGCACAAAATGACAGAGGTTTCTGTATGAACAGCACACATGCTGAGCGCTTGCACCATGACCATTTCATGGTGGTTGGAGTAACCCTTTCAGCAGCAACCTCACTAAATACATTGTTTGCATATGTCTATAGAGCATTGAGTGCACATTAGGGATTTTTTTAGTACCCATTAATTTTCTTTTCGTTACAAAAAGCAATAGTGTATCGATGGAGAGTAGCAGTTAAAGAACATAGGCCTCAGAAAATCTCTACAACACAATTAAACATTTTTTGGATAAACTTTTAAAATGATTTAATAAATGAAGGGATACTACTATACTTAAAGGGACACTAGAGGTATCAAAACAACTTTTGTTTACTGAAGCAGTTTTGGTGTATAGATCGAGCCTCTGCATTCTCCTGCTCAAATATCTCCCATTTACGAGTTAAATCACTTTGTTTATGCAGCCCTAGTGATTATTGGAATATCTTATTTTATGTCTTCATTTTTGTTGCTATTATCTGCTATTTTTGTTGTTTGTTTATTGCTACTATTGGGACTGCTATTTTGTGTTTATTGGAGCTTTTACTTGTTTGTCCAGTAAGCTGTCCTCATGGACTTGTGAGGTTTTTTTTGATTACTGAAATGTTAAATGATTGTTTACATATGAAGGAGCTTGCATGTCTGTGTCCCTACAGAATGTGTGCCAAACATGTATCATACAAAGGGATTTTGAATGAAGACGTCAGCATTGAAATAAATTCAGTTCTTTAAAAATATAAGTAGCAGAAACAAGTGTTCTCATCAAGAAAGAATTTGAAGAATGCCATTTCTATAATGTCCATCAGAAAAAGTTATTTTGGAGGGTATCGGGCGAAAGGAGCTTCTTCGTTCATACCATTCTGTAGCACAAAACAAAACAAAAACAGCATTATATTGACAGTGTTTGAACCACAATGCATTGGTTTAATTTTATATATATACAGTCATAGAAAAAATAAAGTAAATCCTCTTTGAATTCTATAGTTTTACATACCAGAACATAATAACAATCATCTGTTCCTTGGCAGGTCTTAAAATCAGATAAATACAACCTCAGATGAACAACATGACATATTACATGTCATATTACACTGTGTCATGATATATTTAACAAAAATAAAGCCAAAATGGAGAAGCCATGTGTGAAAAACTAAGAACAACTTATGATTCAATGGCTTGTAGAACCAACTTTAGCAGCAATAACTTGAAGAAATAATTTTCTGTATGACTTTACCAGTCTCTCACATTGTTGTTGAATAATTTTGACCCACTCTTCTTTACAATGTTGTTTCAGTTCATTGAAGTTTGCTGGTATTTGTTAATGCACAACTCTCTTAATGTCCAGCTACAGCATTTCAATCACGTTGTTGTCTGGACTTTGACTGGGACATTGCAGCATATCGATTGTTTTTCTTTTCAGCCATTCTGTTGTAGCTTTGCTGGTGTGCTTGTGATTATTGTCTTGTTGCATGACGCATTATTGGCCAAGCTTGAGCTGTCAGACAGATGGCCTCAACATTTGACTCTAAAATACTTTGGTATAGAGAGGACTTAATGACTGCAAAGTTCCCAGGTCCTGTATCTGCAAAACAAAATCTGCCCAAATCTTTACCCCTCCACCCTTGACAGCTCCTGGCGTTTGTGCTAATATGCTGTGTTTGGTTTTCACCAAGCATGGTGCTGTGCAGTATGGCCAAATATCTCCAATTTGGTCTCGTCCATCCAAAGAACATTGTTCCAGAAGTCTTGTGGTTTGTTCAGATGGAACTTTGCCAACATAAGCCATGCTGCTATGTTATTTTTAGAGAAAAGAGGCTTTCTCCTGGCAAGTTTTCCAAATAAACCACACTTGTTCAATATTTTTCTGATTGTACTGTGATGGACTTTTAACATGCTAACTGAGGCCTGTAGAATCTGAGATGTAACTACTAGGTTTTTAGTAATTTCTCTGAGCATTGCACAGTCTGACCTCTGGGTGAATTTGCTGGAATGTCCACTTCTGGGTAGATGGGCAACTGTTTTGAATGTTTTTCACTTTTGAATAATCTTTCCCTACTGTAGAATGATGGGCATTAAATTGTTTGTAAATGGCCTTATAACCCTTCCCCCCGTTTGATGGGCAGCAACAATTACTTCTCTAAGATCATTGCTGATGTCTTTCCTCCTTGGCATTGTGTTAACACACACACGAATGCTCCAGACCAGCAAACTGGTAAAGCTTTGGCTTTTATAAAGGTGGTCACACTTGCTGATGATCAATTAGTCAAGGGTATTCGATTAGCAGCCTTATTTCGTATGAAGCAGTAAGGGTGCATTTACTTTTTCACACATGACTTCTCCATTTTGCTTTATTTATTACAAAGATGGATTATCTTTCTATTTTCCCTTAACTTGGTTATTTACGAAAGTGAGAAGTCAAAGTGAATTCAAAGATAATTTCAAATTTAAGGCCAATGTAGCCAAACTGTAAGCAAAACTGACTTAGGGAATGTGTCCAGCTTGGCTATTTTGACCTTAAATTTAAAATTCACTTTAAATTCTCACTTTAGTAAGTAACCCTGTGAATGTCTCCTCATTCTGACTCATTTGTCTAAATGTCTCTCCGGTCCATCTGTGTTCCCTAAATCTCTCCCCAGTCTCTTTCTGTTTCTTAAATGTCTTCCCAATCTCCCCGACATTTTTCCACTAAATGTCATGGCCTATCTTACGCTAGTTGGAAGGAGGTAAAGGGAATGGACCGTCTCCACCCCAAATGGGTTGGACTTACCCAGAAAGGGGGTAGGTCTGGCCAAATTACTGGCAGGTCAGCTTGGCACGACTGCCTGCCAGAATGCCTGACAATCATCTAAGGACATCCCACTGTTTCAGTACTCTCTACATGGTCCTATTGCCCTGAACATAGTACAAGAGTGTTTAATCTTGAGCTATGCTTGTTGGAGATAGCTTCCTGTGTCCCCAAAAGTGGTAATGGCGCCACAAGACCTGAAATTCAGGACTGTCTAGCCAGAATCTGGATGGTTGGAAGGCCTGGAATTTAGATGTAAACTTTATCCAACTCTTCTATTTTGGTCTAAATATTGCAAGGCATTTTTTTCAACTCACTGTTTAATGAATAGATAATAAAGACTCAGAAAAATAAAAGAAAAAAGAAAATGGCAGGAGACACTGACAGACTTAACTAAAGTAAGTTTGTTGGGAATTCACTTTTTTCAGATTCTGATATTTTGGCTTTAAATGAGAAATTCACTAGTTAAATAAAAATAGCTTAACAAAAAAAAAAAAATCTTACATCAGCTTCTTAAGTTACCCAACCTAAAATGAAATAGACCTTTGAGTTTACAGACTGGTACTTGACTAGAGTGATAGCTGGACAACCCCCATAGTTCTATAACAAAAAAAATCAAAGAAACAGGACTCCACAAGCTGGTTGTCCCTTATGTGGCACGAAACTCAAGCCTGAATACCGAAACACATTAGAGAGTATATTTAGTTTAGGTTCGTTTATTCTTAGGTTGTATTGTTTTGTTTTTCTTATTTTCTTCTATGTCTTGTATACGTTATTCATATAAAATGTCACGCACAATGTAGTACCTACAATATCAAACTTGCTATGCGCAATGCACCAATTATAACTACCTGACTTATGGATGTCATCGATACATGGCAATAAAAACATTTGAAACGAAATTAGAAATTTACTTTGAATTCCCGAAGGCTCCCATTATAATTATAATATCCCGGTAAGAGTAAAACGAGACGAGCTGGAGAGAATCAGTGGAGTAGCGTAAGCAGAGAAAAGCATGCACTTAGAGACTTTAAGCAAGTAGGAAAAGAAACAGAGGAAGACTGGGAATGAAAACAGATGAGAGAGAGAGAGGACACACCATTTATTACATTTACATTTGTTAATCCAAGTGTAAATATTGGACGGCATACTCCTATAGGGCTACACCTGCTCCCCCACCTGTTCATTGTAAATATTACATGCAGTGATCATTCTCTCCTAACTGATCCTACATCTTTAATTACTATTCAGGTTAATGAATGATTTCACTTATAAAAAAAAAAGTTATTTTTGTACCATTGGAACTTCATTTAGCTTTTCAAACTCTGGCTCTTTTTTCTGGCACAGTTTAACGGCAAAGACTACCATAGTAATGCAGACTATAGATACGAAAATGCAAATCACGGCCACCAAACCAGGGTTGTCAGACAGGCCCTTTGATGCCTGGGTTTCTGAAATCAAATAAAAAAATATTCAGAATTGCTACAATAAGATGCAAGCTACACATATCACTATATAGCGTAACGTTACCTTCTGTATTTGTACCATTTACTGGACTGCTTGTCTTGGAACCTGTAAGTCGAAATTTAAAACTATATTGTTACTGGTGAAGCAGTTCAAGACATTGTACACTACCACCACCTAGTGTTTGTAAGTAATTACTGCAGAGATAAAATGGATAAATATATTCAAAACATCTCTGTTAGAACAATAATTTCCAAATGGTGATATTGCTTTGGAAAAGCTGTAAGAATGCAGCAACATTGCAATGCCATGAATGATGATTTATAATAAGGCTGCTAAGGGAGAGGTATAGTGACCCTAACAATTTAAAGTGAACGAGAAAGAGAGATAGAGGCATATGAGCATAGTTATCTTTAGATTCAATAATTAAATAAATTGATCACTTTGGTTAGAGCAGTTTGTTCCTAAATGTTAAAGGGACACTATAGTCACCCAGACCACTTCAGCTCAATGATGTGGTCTGGGTGCCAGGTCCCTCAGGTTTTAACCCTTCACATGTAGACATAACAGTTTCAGAGAAACTGCTATGTTTACATTTGGGGTTAATCCAGCCTCTAGTGGCTGTCTTCTGGACAGCCACTAGAGGCGCATCTGCGACACTAGAGGCGAATTGCGCCTCCATCTCGCAGAGCGTCCATAGGAAAGTATTGAGAAATGCTTTCCTATGGACACTTTGAATGCGCGCATGACCTTAGATGGGGGAGCTGACGTCGGACGGGGAGGAGAGGTCACCAGCGCCGAGGGAGCCCGGCGCTGGATTAAGGTAAGTGGCTGAAGGGGTTTTAACCCCTTCAGCACCACTGGAGGGGAACCCTGAGGATGGGGGCACCCTCAGGGCACTATAGTGTCAGGAAAACCGCTTTGTTTTCCTGACACTATAGTGATCATAAAGTTCATACAAAATATTTTGCTATGTATTATTGTATACACCCCTTCTTACTCAACTCATGATGTGTGACTCTGTTTTCTTCCTTATTTCTTATGTATACTGCCTGCAGTGAGAGGACCTCAGCAATCTGTATTGATGTCCCTTCTATCCACATTTTATTGCCTCCTGAGCATCTAATAACTTCATTTAGCTTCCACAACATATGTACTCTGATAACAAATACATTAAGGCCACTACGGCCTTAATTTAATAAGCTTTACAAATGATTCGATAGTGTTGCAAAAACTTTGCAAATAATGTGTCTACAATTATTTCCATAGTCTTTAATGATGACTTCTTTAGATAAATCATTTAGTACGTTTGTATAATAGTATTGCATTATTTGGAAAGCTTATTAAATCAAGGCCTATGTCTCTTGTTTCTCTTGTTCTGTTTTGGATCTGATCTCCAAATACAACTAAGTGGACATCTGTCCCTTCTTGAAACTTATAAAGAGTTTTTTCGAATTAGAGATGTGCCTGATGTTTCCCTTGCAAACTCATTGGTTTGGTACCATTTTTGACTTTGCCCTCTCTTCTACATACTTACCAACTATTGCATCCAGTGAATTGGGCATCGGTCGGTGGGAAGTAAAGGGAGTTGGTCAGTGACACGATAGTGTCACTTGCTTTGCCCCAAAATACGCAGACCCACCCAGAAAGGGAATGGGTCTGCTCTAATCACTGGTAGGTGCATTCACGCCAGGCTGCCTGACCATCTTTCAGGCACGCCCACTGCCTGTTTCAGGGTCTGCTCTCTTTACTGGCAGGGTCCTAGTTCCCCAAACATAGCTCAAGAGCATCTAACATTAAAAAAGGCTGATAAACGTGCTTCTGAAGCACAACAGTTGATCTGTTTATTGAGTGCTGTTGTTAGAATTTCGTCTGGCATTAAATCCATTAAAAATCCATAAATCAGACGAAAGCAGTCAAACATGCACTGTTGACTGGGTTTTGCCAATAATATAGAATCAAGGCCTTCGTGAGCTACTAAATTTCCTTCTATGGACGAGATTTAAATATGTGATAATGTTGCAAGCTATATGTTGTGTACATTGAAGCAAGTAGTATGACTGCTGGGTGCAAGATGGTGAAGTAAAACTGATGTAATCCATAGGTGTGCTTCAAGCAAGACTGCTGATGTGAATTAATTAAAGGTATATGGATGACAGATATATGGGTGTGAGGGAAGATGGTCACTGCAAGGTGCAGGTATGAATTGTGTGCTGTAAACTGAATGCAATACTGGATAGTCATAACACCATACTATATTTCATGTTATGACATGATATTTAACCATCAACAGATTCAACCTACGATACCTGGTGAACTCACTTGTCAAGCGGACATCTCACCTTAGTGGATCTATGCAGAAAATGCAAAATCCTTTAAAGTGACAGTTCTGCTTTAAAACTACACAATAGGATAATGGTCTTAGCATGTCTAGCAATGACATGCTCATTTAATGCAATGGTTTATATAATTGCAACATGGATTTCTTTTTTTTGTTACTATTGTTTTTTATATTATGCTGTTTTAAAATATATTTATTTCATTATTCACATAAATTTTTTTAGTCCACTAAAATGAGTTATATAAGACAATGAAACTGATTTTAACTCTGGCTCAAGGTAGGTGACAGTGAAACATCGGACCACTGGTCTCCAGTTGTGCAATAATTACCCATCATAATACAATATTAGCATAATAAACAATAATAAACAATAATAACATTTTTATTTATTTAATTTAATAAAATTAGTTTTAAGTGCAATTTGAGCAAACCACTACTGCTTTCCTCAGGGTAAGTAGTCAAGCCATTTGTACAGGGTCTGACTACTTTCCAGGTCTGCATGATTCCAATCTCAGCCTTCCATGGAGCCTGAGGCTTCTTCATGAAGGATCTGTTATCTTCTCTGAGTTAAGCCCTGCAATGCAGGAATAGCTCATGGTCTGAGAGCATCAACTGAATGCTCTCAGCCAATGAGCTAAGTACCGCACTGCGGTTGTAAGCTGAGAGCAGAGAGCTTCTGCCTCCAGAAAAGATTGCAACCACTGTTTGGGTCAATACCAGGTAAGATGTGAAACCGCAAATGGTTTGATTACTTAATCTGGGAGAGCACCAGAGCTCTCCTGGAACAATAACCACTACAGCAAACTATAATTGTTATGGTGCTTGGGGAGTTCCTTCAATAATTTGTATATCTTGGGGTTTCTCATCCCTTGATACTTACTGTTAGAGGTATCTGTTAAGCCTGACTGAAGAGTGCTGAATATGGACGGGTGAGGACTTGCTAAAGTGCTTCCACTGGAAATGTTTTGTGTGCTACCTGTAAAGATATTAAATGTATAAAAAATAATAAAGAAGCACACGAATACTTAGTTTATCACTGCCTATTCATAATTTCAGTCTTGTCACATCATATTTAAAAAAATATATATATATATTCTTCTACATTAAACATTTTTTATAACTGAAAAATAAAATTGTGCATTGGAATTGCTCATTTTCATGCAATATCGAGAAATAGAAAATTCTTCAAATTCATCTTTCCTGATGAAACATGGCAACATTTACTTATGGGTTAACTCCTCCCCTCACAGCAGAAGGGACAGAAAGGGTGGAGTCTGACAGCTGAGCGGACCAAATGCATGCTGTGCTGGCTCTCGCATTTGGCACTGACAAACCGAGTAAAATCCCAACATACCGGCAAATCAGAGTGCAGGTGTGCGTGGTCTTAGCAAAAGGAAGTCCCAGCGGTCCTCATGATACCTCACAAGCAACTCTCTGACACCGATAGCCTGACATGGGGATTTGAGGCCTACTTGTGACAGAGCCGGGGAGAGGCAGCCGCTCTCCTCGCTCTCCTCGCTCTCCTCACTCTCCTCACTCTCCTTGCTCTTCAGCTTTCCGTGATACCCTGGAATACCGCTACCACCCCTCCCTGGACTGGTGTGGGTTAGCCCGGTCCCTACTGGTGAGCCCCTCTCGTGGAATTGATAAATTATCTGCAATGCCGGAGACAGCAGCCTACTTGGCAAGATGGCTTCCTCCCTAAGGGGTGCTCCGACACAAGCATACCAACAAAGCAAATGCCTCTCCAAGGGATCAGCTCGTCCAGGTCCAGCCCAGGTCTGTCAGAAAAAAAGATGCGATGAAGCATGCAGAGTCTTGAAAGGGTAGAGGGAGACATGGGGCCGACAGCCTACGCATCAACGCAGACATTCTAACAAGCCACTCCATGGCAGCTACACAAGGCACTCTGGATGGAGTCGCAACTATGTGCGCAAGTCGCGCCAGTTGAGGGTTCCCGCTCAGAGAGGTCGGCCACATGCACCGAAAAGACCAAGAAGCCCTGAGTCGGGTGATGGTACCTACTGAAGCCCTGGCAGAAAGACACAAGAGCACATCGGGACCCATCAATGGCGGAGCCCGTACATGAGGCTAGATGAACTCTTACTATTATGCGTCTAGCCTCCCATCTCTGGGCATCGGCTAAGCACTCCTCAGAAACGCTCACAGTACGCACGCAATGTTAGCAGTACCTACTTAATATGTTGACATTCATGTATTACCAGGCAATCCAGTGGTCACTAACTCTTGTTATATATACATGTAGCTTCTTTTTTCTTTCATGTTTTATAGCTAGGTTTCTTTTAGGCTAACAGTGCTGTCCTGCAAATAATCTATGACACACTCTCATGCTATTTCGATGCTGCCTGTCCTCTTTCTATCTAGTATATTACACAGAATTCTACTTAAATACTAGCCTGTCTCTTACACCTCATGTTATAACACAAACACAGCCAGACTTTAAGCCTGACACATGCCTTCTAGCTTTTCTTCTGACTATAACTAATGCATACTGTCCTACAAAAATTTCTAAAAATGTGCAGTCTCCTGGAATCCACACCATTCTTGAATTATATGTAATTCTTATGCATGCCAATGCTGTTGTGGCAAGGCAAACGTGTACTGTTATATGTGCACACAAAAAAAGAATTTAAAAAAGGGATAGTGTATTGTATCCTCCCTTTAATATTATTATTATCGACATTTATATAGCGCCAACAGATTCCGTGGCGCTTTAAACTATTATGAGAGGGGGGATTTAACAATAAATAGGACAATTACAAGAAAACTTACAGGAACGATAGGTTGAACAGGACCCTGCTCAAACGAGATTACAGTCTATAGTCCCTTATAACCCCCCCTTGTGTATCTTTATTTCCCCAGCCTCTTTGTGTGTCTCCCCCCCCAATTTTTTTGCGTGTCTTCCCCCCCCCCCCCCCCCCATCCCCCCAGCCTCTTTCTGTGGCGCATTTTGTGTCTTTTTCCATGCGATATATACTTAGATATATAGCAACACATAACCATACAGGCACTCAGTCACAGAGATATGCAGGCACACAATCAACAAATACAGGCCCACAGCCATACAATCTACACATAAAGGTACAATGTCATACAAACACAGACATACAGACATGCAAAGAAACATACAGACACTGTCAGACAGACACATGCATACAAAGACATGCATACACAGGCATACAGAGCAGGGCGGATCCAGAGCCTATTCTCAGGAATGGCACTGGTAGTGAGTTTTAGTGGCTGTAATCAAAAAGTTAGGGGATGTAGCAGGGGGCTAGGGGCTGTAGTTGAGGGTACGGGCTGTAATTATGGGGTTAGGAAATGTAGTGAGGGGATAGGGGCTGAAGTAGGTTGATGGCTACAATTTGGGAACTGGGAAGTGGTGTGGTTGATATGGATTGCAATTGGGGGACATGGGGCTGAGGGAGGGGCACAGGGCTGAGTAGGGGACAGGGGCTGAGTAAGGGGACAGGGCTGAGTAAGGAGACAGGTGCTAGGGAAGAGGGACAGGGGCTGGGGAAGAGAGTCAAGGGTTGGAGAGGGGGGACAGGGGCTGAGAGGGGGGACAGGGGCTGAGAGGAGGGGATGGGGATTGAGGGGGGTTCATGGCTGAGAGGGGGGCAGGGGCTGAGGAGAGGGACAGGGGATGGGGATCGGGACACGGGCTGGGGAGGGAGACAGGGGCTGGATAAGGGGACAGGGGCTGGTTAAGGCGACAGGGGCTAAGTGGGAGACATGGCTGAGGGGGGGACAGGTCTGAGGAAGGGGACAAGGGCTGAGGAAGGGGACAAGGGCTGAGGAAGGGGGATAAAAAAAAACTAAAGTGTATTTTCCCCACTCCCTGAGACTTACCTTGGGCCAGGGAGGGGTGGGACAGGATCTGTAGCCTGCAGTCAGTGAAGTCGGCCGGCCTCATCTGAAGATGTAAGGAGGAGTGGGCATGACTTTCTCTGCTCTTCTCCCAGACTCCCCTGGTCCTGGGAGAAGAGCAGTGGAAGTCACGCCCCCTCCTCCTGACATCACCAGGATAGGCCCGCCGACTCCACTGGCTGCAAGCTGACAGGTGAGTTTAAAAAAATCTGAGTCCCCAGCCAGAGGCAGGGGATTCAGATTTTTGCACCCCCCTGCTCTGGCGCCCTAAGGCAGCTGCTTGTGCCACCTTATGGACGCACCGGCCCTGCTCTGAATGGAGAAGCTGGACGTTCCCTTTAGAGATGCATTGATTCCCCATAGATTGATGATTGATGGGAAAGCATTGGATTGGCTAAGAACATCAAGATTGATGATCTCAGTCATGGAGGTGATGTGGAATTATTAAAAATTATTATTGTACTTGTATTGAATTATTGTACTAACTCCATTTTAACTTTATACTGTGACTTCCTCCTCCATTTTGTCCCCCTAACCTGACTCCTTCAATCCTCCATTTTGTCCTCATGACTTAACTTGTTCATTTTAAAACTACCTTACGTGACTGAACTTCTCAACCCAATTAGTATAGTAGACAAAGACTGTGTTTCCTGCAAGGACAAGCACCAGGAGGTGCTGGCTACTCCTTAAACCTTGCTGGCTACTCCTTAGAACTTGTAAGATAATGTAGTTTGAAGGCCACGAGAACACAGTAGTAATGAAATGTTCTATTCATAAGAGACCTTGCACCTGGACATGAAGCCTGATATCATTGACCGTGTAAAATGACGCTCAAGACCCCCTTATCCCCACCCGTGTCCAGAATAATCCCACCTCTGATGGGTGGGCACGGGACTAACCTCTTAATTTTTCGAACCAATAGGTAAGACACTAACCCCTTAACAATTAATCCAATTGATGATGTTTATTTGCTGATATTCTAATAATCAATGATGACGCAAAATGCCTCTTAAAAGGGCCTGCGCGCCCGCTTTTACTCCACTTGCCAATAAACTTTCTCGAAGTTATTTTAACCTGAACCTTGTGTGTCAGACTTAATTACTTCAGCGTATATACGCAATTTAATTTTATTGATTTGGACAGGAACAGATAGACATTTGAACATTTTGGTTTACTTTCAAAAAGTACCATAACAATCTTGGCGCCCAACGTGGGGCATCGGGCTATGTCCGGCCGGTGAGCCGTCCTAAGGAAGACAAGGGTGGACGGAGGAATCCGGGGGGAAGGAAAGGAGATTGATCACCTCCAGGTACACGGTAGAGACTTCTGCAGAGCCACCGGTATGTTCCGGCCCCTTTGATTGACCCGTCCACGTGTCTGTGACTGCTTCCCGGGAGGACATCAAAGACAGGTAATATCTTGCCCGGTGCCTCGTTACTCACTTGTTTACCTGCATTTTAGTCTATCTGTTGCCTGGGTGTGTCTGAATTGTTTGCCTGTTTCCCCATTTTGGGATAAAGGGGGGCGGACCTGAGGGGACTTGCCTGGGTCTTCAGTATATCTGTCTATCTGTTTGTATTTTACCCCTTTTGGGATAAAGGGGGGTTGACCTGTGGATGTGTTCCTGGGGGTCTTCTGTTGCCTGTTTACTTCTTTTAGGAGCCTCGTGGCTGTGGCTGTATGGAAAAAGAAGTTTGTGGAACTGTGGGATCTGTGTAGAATCATAGTTTCCTGTGATCCAATTTTGTGTCACTTTGATAGCCTAGCTAGCTTCACTGTGCGCTTTCGGACCATCCAGCTCTAGTTGAGTTGGGGACGTCCTGACCCGGACCATCCAGCTCTAGTTGAGTTGGGGACGTCCTGACCCGGACCATCCAGCTCTAGTTGAGTTGGGGACGTCCTGACCCGGACCATCCAGCTCTAGTTGAGTTGGGGACGTCCTGACCCGGACCCTTCGGCTCTAGTTGAGTTGAAGGTCCACTGATTATTTAATTGTGGTAGGAGACTTAGCCTTGTGGCAGGGGACTCAGTTTCCTGGGGGGATTCAGGCAGGCATTGCTTGTTTTCCGCATCACGTGGTAGTGAGACTTATAAAGTGGGTTTTATAGGGGCACTACGGGAGTGAGGGTGGCGCGGCCACTTTAAGTGGACTGCTGTGACGAGGGAGGCTAGAAAGGATTTCGGACCGGTGTTAGCTGTTATCCTTGGCCGCTAGTAGTGAGACTTGAGGAAGTCATTCTCCGAGCGGGGACACTACGAGGTTGAGGGAGGTGACTTTGGAGTAAGCACATGTAAAAGGAAAGGGATTATTGTTGATTTCATTCGAACTGTAATGCATGCATTGTATTTCAACTGTATTGTTGTCCTGTTTGTTTAATAGGAGTCTTATGAACTCCTGTGTCTGTCTCTAAGAATTTTCCTTGCCTTTCATCTTTTCTGTACTTCCTATATTATTATACTATCCACTCCCATTCCTCTTAAAAGAGAAGTGATTGGTCACACACTTCTCACCTCGCTCCAATCCGTGTCTACCACCCCGGGTAGGCGGATTCAGTGACTAGTCTACGTTTTGGGAAGACGCATCTGAGAAAGTCCCACGGTTCTCAGGTGGCAGTCGAGCATTGTAGACGTTCTTGTTCAGTTTTCTCTCTCTCTCTCTATATCTAGGACGCTGGTATAGGGGTAGGGGGATTATGGGGCAGGATTTGGGTAAGCCCAGTAAGGGCTGGTTAGCATGTGATTTGGTAGAAAACAGAGAGGGTGAGGAGATGGTTAAAGGTGTTGTAAAGATTGCAAAAGTATGTAAAATTACTGTACCAACGGGTGGAAGATTGCAACCAGAAAGTTGGCGTAAGTTACTGGCAGAAATGAAAGGCAAGCTTACAGATAATGGTTTATTAAAGACTGCTGAAGCATGGTACAGAGTAGCGAAGGCTATTCAGCTAGAAGGTTGGGTTGAGGAAGAAATAAATCACAAAGGTGTGAAATTGTTTGTGTATCATAATAATTGTGTTACTGGGGTTTACCCTCAGCCAGCGCCCCAAAATGGCGCCCAGGGGATATTTATCCCCAAGGTTCAATCAGCTATAAGTGATAGTCAGCTGACTATGTTCCCCACTCCCAATCCTCCCAATACCCTTCCCATCACCTCCCCTGTCTGCCCGGTCCTGAATTCTGACGGATCTTTCTTTTCCCCTTCCCCGTCTCTAACATTCCCATCATCCTCATCCATCCCTACGCTACCTACTGTACCTTCCCCTAACATTTCATCTGCCATTCCTTCCCTACGCTCCCTCTCCGTTCATGATCCCCTCCCCTCCTCATCCGCCCAGCTAACCACCTCTTCCACCCTCACCCCGGCTCCTCCCCCTACACCCACCCCTACCAATCCCTCTCCGTCCCCTCCCATCTCCACCCCAGTCCAATACCCCACCTCCTTCCCCTCCCCAGCCTGGCCCTACCCCTTCCCGTATCCCATGACCCTGCCCTATCCCGGATATCCACTACCCCTTCCCCAAGCCACTCCCCAGGTTCCGGTCATGCCCAGTCCGACACAGTCTGCTCCGGATGTGCCCACATCCAACATGGCCGCCACTTCTTCCCTTAACCCCAATACAATACCCTTTCCGGCCACTAATATGGCGGCCCCCAGTACAGCCCTGATGCCGGTAATTCCCGGTGACTACCTATCCCCCGGTTATGACTCGCTAGCCACCCCCGCATCTGGGACCCCCGCTCATCCTCCGGTCCTGTCACCTTACCCGGGCCCTGCACGAAAGAAAGCTCAGATCATAGAATTAGATGAGAGAGATGAGGATAGTTCATCCCAGGACTCGTCGGAGGCTGCAGGAGCCGCTGCAGGAGCCTCAACTCATCGTTCCATCGATGATCCCTTTGGACACAAGGGCCGGGGTGAACGGACCCCTCCTAAATATGTTGCCTTTAACCCCACTCAAGCTAGCGCATTAATGAAATCGCTCCCTGACCCAGAAAAACAGCCTATGCCTTTTTACCGAGGGATAGTTCAAATTCAAAAGACCTATTCCGCCGCATGGCGTGATTTGCTGAGCATTTGTGCTATTAAAGCAGGGGATGCATACTGGCCGAGCATGGCCCGTCACCTCAGTACAGATCTGCTTTCCAGTGATGTTGATTACCCCTCCGGGGTAACCTTTTGCACCCAATTAAGAGAATGGGCTAAAGACAAACTTGCAGATCAGGCTGCTGGCCTCACTGATGTTATTCAAGATAAAGGAGAATCAGTAGAAAGGTTCCATGCAAGACTGTATCAAATGTTTACAGATTTAGGATTTGATCTTACTGACAAAATTCATTCACAAATGCTGTCAGGTGCGTTTGTCCAAGGTGTTAAAGACTCTATACGTAAGGGAATCATTGCTGCACGCCCTGAATATAAGGTTGTTCCCCTGGATACCCTGCTTTTAGTTGCTAGAGGTTTGGAATCTGTTCAGACCCCAAGGAGACCCAATCCAGCTCCCCTCATGGTGGCCCGCGCTACCCCCATCACCTCTGGCACCAAGGGAGTCAAGTTAGAGGATGTAATTTGTTTTAATTGTGGGGCTCAGGGACACTACAGAAGTGACTGTCCGGAACCTAAAAGGGAACCAGGGGCACCCAAAAAGTTCTCCAAGCCTGCCCCAGGCCCCAAGACCGAGAAAAAGGTTCCAATTGTTGAAGAACCAGATGATTAGGAAGCTGGCAAGCCTGTGTCTGTAACCCCTGTAATGCCACAGTGACTTTGCCCATTGAAGGCCACCCTACCACATTTCTTGTTGACACAGGTGCAGCCCGTAGTGTTCTGCGAGAACAAGACCTGCCAGACCCATCTTTTCTGTCAAATATTGATGTCTCTTGTGTTGGAGTGGATGGCCAGCCGAGACATAGCCCTCTAACAACTCCACTACGAGTTGGTTCTAGCCTGCTCGCTCGCTTTGTAGTATCCTCCACATGCCCAATTAACCTGTTAGGTGCTGATGTTCTCTCACGCCTGCAAGCATCCATCACCTTTACCCCGGATGGACAGGTAGAAATGTTTACACCTCTATCTGTATCAGACACTTCAGCCCTGTGCTCCTTGCCTCTGATGCTGCATTTAGAAAAGCCCCGTGAGGAAGCAGCAGAATTAAGGTCTAATTTCCCAGAGGAATTAAAAACACAGGTGCCCGCCAAGTTATGGTCCTCAGGCCCAGAGGACATAGGTCACCTAAATGTTCCCCCTGTGGTGGTGAAGCTCATTCCAGGAGCTAAGCTACCAAGAAAACCACAATATCCCTTAAAACCAGCACAGTCTGCTGCCATTTCTATCCACATCAAGGCACTCTTAGAGAAGGGTGCCCTGGTAAAATGTAAATCTGAATGCAACACCCCATTATTTCCTGTGAAAAAGAAAACTCCAAAGGGTGAGCCAGAGAAGTACAGGATGGTCCAGGATCTCCGTGCTGTCAATGAAGCTACCGTCCTGGATACCCCTCTTGTACCAAATCCCCATACTCTGCTCTCTGGAGTCCCACCATCTGCAAAATTCTTCACAGTCATTGACCTGGCCAATGCCTTTTTCAGTGTCCCCCTGGACCCTTCCTGTCAATACCTGTTTGCTTTCACTCATGAGATGCAACAGTATACCTGGACCGTCATGCCCCAAGGGGCACAAAATTCTCCAAGTCAATTTGCAAAGGCCATGGGTACCATCCTTGATCCGTGGCAAGCCGAGCACCCAGAAGTTGTTCTGCTCCAGTATGTGGATGATTTGTTACTCTGTGGAGCTGATATACCCACTACTGAAAATTGCTCAATTAGTCTCCTTTGCTATTTGGCAGAACAAGGATGCAAAGCTTCGCTCATCAAGCTACAATTCTGCCAACCTTCAGTAATTTTCCTCGGGCATTGCCTATCTCAAGGTACCAGACATCTTACTCGGGACCGGGTGAGAGCTGTGCTGGACATTCCGCCTCCAAGGACTTCAAAGTCTCTTCATGCCTTCCTAGGCCTCATTTCCTACTGCAGAGCATGGATCCCAGAAGCCTCTCTGCTTATGCAACCTCTCTATGATGCTCTTAAGTCTGACCCATTCTGTCTGACCAATGAAGCTCTGGACAATTTCAATGCTCTCAAACGTGCCATTGCTTCTGCTCCTGCTTTGGGCCTACCTGACTACTCCAAACCTTTCAAATTATATGTCTCTGAAAGTCAAGGCCATGCAACAGGAGTTCTCACCCAAACTAATGACTTAAGAGGCCGCCAGAGGCCTATTGGATATTTCTCATGTCAACTGGACATTGTGGCCAGAGGGACTCCTTCCTGTCTCAGGGCTGTTTTTGCTGCGAGAGAACTCATAGAAAGAACCTCAGACCTGGTCCTTGGCCACCCTCTGGTTGTTTTGGCCCCTCATGACATTTCTGCTATTATCAACCAAGTCCAGCTCAAGCACGTGTCTCCAGCCAGACACCTGCGCCTACAGTGTCATCTTCTTTTGCCTGACAACATTTCCATCCAAAGATGTCAAGTGCTTAATCCGTCCACTCTTCTTCCACTCCCTGAGGGGGGTATCTATTATGGATTTATCACAGATGAAACCTACATCTACCTGCTCTGTGGATGTATCAAGAAAGTCATGCATCCACATTTGTCATTTTATGAAGATGAGACACCTCTTTGTGAAGGCCCGGATTACGCCTTCTGCACCATGTGGTACAAGCCGAACATTACTCCTGAACCTTGCTATGAAGATGAGCTTTACCACTGGACCGATGTAAAGCTCACTGCACAAGACTTCTATTGTGACTCTGAAGGCAATAGCATGGTCTTGGTCCAGCTACCTCAACAACTTAACTACCTTTACCGTCATTGGGATACCGCTATCCCACATATTCCTGTTACCAAGTTGAAGACAAGGTCATGGAATGATCTTGGGCCCATGGCAAAACTATGGGCCACCATGAATGAAGAACAGCTACAGGAAAATGGTATTGTCAAATACCCAACAACTGACCTTCTAGAAGCATGGCCACGCCATTTCCTGGAAAAGGAATTTCAAGATCTGGTCATAAAGAATGATTATGACCCAGAAACACCTCATGACTGTTTTGAACAGATGAAAATGGAAACAGTGCACTTACCAACTGTGCATGAGAATCCATTACCAGATCCGGATTTTACCCTGTTTGTGGACGGTTCAAGATATGCTGATGAAGAAGGAAGATACCATACAGGATATGCCGTAACCACAACAGATGAAGTTATCAAATCATCATCCTTACCGCCAGCAATGTCTGCGCAAGAAGCTGAATTACAGGCTCTGACCTCAGCATGCAAAATTTCCGAAGGAAAACGTGCCAACGTCTATACAGATTCAAGATATGCTCTGGGTGTGGCACACGACTTCGGCCTAATTTGGAAGACAAGAGGATTCCTTACCACCGCCGGTACACCAGTCAAGCACAGCACTGCAATCAAGGAGCTAATGGATGACCTCCTACTCCCAAAGAGGTGGCCGTTTTAAAAGTCAAGGCCCATGGGAAATTGGATACAGATGAAGCAAAGGGCAACCATTTGGCTGATCAGGCTGCTAAGCTAGCGGCCAGGGATCTGCAGGAAGTGGACGAAGAAGTGTCCGGACAAGAAGAAGAAGAAGTTCCTATTTTTGCTCTGCAAACTCTTCCTACTGATTTACGAATTTTGCGAGAACAGCAAGCTGCAGTCACTCCTGAGGAAATCCAGAAATGGAAAAAGAAAGGAGCTGTCCAAAAGGACGGAATATATTACAACAACTCCAAATTGTGTCTTCCCAGAAATTTATACCCAGCAGTGGTCCAATGGGCACATGGGCCTGCACACCTGTCAAAAGAACTGATGGCCGCCCTCATACAGAAGTATTATGAAGCACCTGGAATTACAACATTGATCAGCAACTTCTGTAAAGCCTGTGTCATTTGTGCAAAATGCAATCCAGGAAGACCAGTCAAGGTGCCTGCAAAACACCTGGCAAAGCCCATGTACCCCTTCCAGCGAATTCAAATTGACCACATCCAAATGCCCAAGAGTGGGCCCCATGAATATGCACTAGTCATAGTGGACATGTTCTCAGGATGGCCAGAGGCATACCCAGTGGCCAATATCACTGCAAAAACAACCGCAAGACGCCTACTTACCGAGATAGTATGTAGGTTCGGACTTCCAGAAGTCATTGAAAGTGACCAAGGCCCAGCCTTTACAGCAACAGTGACTAAAGAAATTTGGACTGCTCTAGGGGTGACTCTAGCCTTCCACACCCCTTACCACCCACAAAGTAGTGGTAAAGTGGAGCGCATGAATGGCACTCTAAAAACCAGAATGTTAAAAATGTCACAAGAAACAAAAATGCCCTGGCCAGAAAGCCTGCCAATAGCTTTATTTAGCGTTAGGCACACACCTAGAGGGAAGCATTCACTGTCCCCATATGAAGTTCTATTTGGGACAGCACCCAGACTAGGTTGTTATTATCCGCAACAGTTGCAGCTCCAATCAGATGTTTTAGTAGATTATGTAACTGAACTTGCAAGTGCCTTAAACAAAATACATGCCCAAGTTTTCTCTTCAATTCCAGATCCCGAATTGGATACAGGTTCCCATAACCTGCTTCCCGGAGATTGGGTCCTGGTCAAGAAGTTTGTGCGGAAAAATACCCTGGAACCAAGATTTGACGGTCCATTCCAAGTTCTTCTGATTACCGCAACCTCCGTCAAACTGGCCGGTAGGCCAAATTGGATCCACGCTTCCCACTGCAAGAAATCTCCTGCCCCAGAGGAAGCGAGTACCGCACAAACATGTATCTCTGGTACACCTTCTCCCTAATTAGCCTTATAAAGGCCCAGCAAGTAGCCATTACCAAAGATATTAGTGGGTACACCTTCTGGTATAATTCATCGTGCACCCAGGTGGCTACTTATACCTTTGATTACTGTGATATTGTAGAATGCCCATTTCCCACACCACAAATCCAGAGCATCTATAGAGATATCCCTCATTCGAAAGACCCATATGTTTGTGTAGTTGACAAGCAATGGGGGCACAATTGTGACCATTGGGGGGCGGCGGGATGGAATGCCGGGCCTGCCTGGGGTTACAAACCAAAAAGTGCCGTAGCTAAAGTAGATGATCATGGTAGATCTCTTCTCCAGAGAATGACTTTGAGAAAGCCTGGGGGGAGTACACCAATGAAATTAATCCTTAACATTGAGCATCCAAGCCCAACAGATGCAGACCAGTATGTGATGGGAATGTATTGGAAAAAGGGTTCCTACCAAAAATTAGGGCATTTCTACCTCAAAGATATGTGCAACTCTTCTGAGTGGCAAGGGGCCACCCATATGGTCCCTAACCCATTAAAACCTCATATCCAGACCTTTCAAGACATGATGGCCATTGCTAACCCCACCTTTGAAGATACCATGGCCACTGAAACAGGTTTTAATGATGTAAACCTATGGTTAGAATGGATGAAATATAATGCTAATAAGCATAATAGAACTGCATGTTATGTGTGTGGCGGTGCCCGGCCTCACCTGGGTACTGTGCCTTTAATCCTGCCAGTAGATATAGAAGAATGTGTTTTAAGCCTTTTTGCCTATCACCATAATTTTAACAGGTCCATATGTATTGCATGGACAAAAGAGTATCCTCTCCTAACCCAGGATGTCAAACCCCCAGATGGTATTACTGTGTATAAAGGTAACTACACTTGTTATGCTAATTACGATGGAATAGGTAAATTCTTGGGTAACTTCTCTAAGGGGTATTGTGCTACCTACAGAAATGTCTCTATGGACTTGTTGCAGTTTCACACCAGGTCATTAGGGGATATTTACTGGTTGTGTGGGGATTTACAGCTAAGATCCAGAATGGACAGGCAGTGGTGGGGGGAGTGTACTCTAGCTAAAGCTATTATGCCTATACATATCATCTCTGACACACACCTCGTCACCCATGGGTCCAAACACACTAAGGTTAAACGTGACGCCCTAGTGAAAGGAAGTTTTGATCCTCATGTGTATATTGATGCCATTGGAGTGCCTAGGGGGTGCCCAATGAGTTTAAAGCAAGGGATGAAGTTGCTGCAGGATTTGAATCAATTTTTACCATAGTTACCGCAAACAAGAATTTAAATTGGATAAATTACATTTATTATAACCAACAGCGTTTTGTTAATTACACTAGAGACGCCCTCCAGGGGTTGGCCGAACAGTTGCAGGCCACATCCCAAATGGCCTTCCAGAATAGAATGGCCCTAGATATGATCTTAGCCGAAAAAGGAGGGGTTTGTAAAATTTTGCCCGACACCATGACATGTTGTACCTACATCCCAGAAAACACAGGCCCTAATGGTAAAGTTACATTAGCCATAGAAAAATTAAATGACCTGTCTGAAGAGTTAAAAAGGAATTCTGGGATAAAAGATCCCTGGGAAAGATGGTTTGGTTGGATGACAGGATGGCAAAAGGCTTTAATGCAGATTGGTATGGCTATACTAATTTTCCTTTTTATTTTTGCTCTTCTCTTTTGTTGTATCCTCCCCTGTCTGAGAAAATCCCTCATGAAGACTGTTGACCAAGCGGCACCCACTTCCACCCATCTCGAAGTTGATGACCAAGAATCCCAAGACATCAATTCACCCTGTCTGCCGCTGCAAACATTCCCTTTTGTTGATAAAGTGCAGGAATTCTAGGAAGGGACTAGCTTAGGGATAGCATCTGTCAGTGAATGGTAAAGGCCCCGTGTGGAGAAGTGGTGGGTTAGCTGCCGTGGGACACCCATGGGTGTGAAGTGTTCGAGAGCCATACTGACGGATGAGTTAGCCTATTAGGATCAGCTCTAGGGACAGACTTGCACTTTGCATTAACACCTAGATAGCGGCCACGGGGTTTCTGTGCCTTTGGGTTAACACGTCTTCTGATACTAACATAATAAAGTTTTATCTCTTAGAATCTAACATTTCATAGGGGGGACTGATGTGGAATTATTAAAAATTATTATTGTACTTGTATTGAATTATTGTACTAACTCCATTTTAACTTTATACTGTGACTTCCTCCTCCATTTTGTCCCCCTAACCTGACTCCTTCAATCCTCCATTTTGTCCTCATGACTTAACTTGTTCATTTTAAAACTACCTTACGTGACTGAACTTCTCAACCCAATTAGTATAGTAGACAAAGACTGTGTTTCCTGCAAGGACAAGCACCAGGAGGTGCTGGCTACTCCTTAAACCTTGCTGGCTACTCCTTAGAACTTGTAAGATAATGTAGTTTGAAGGCCACGAGAACACAGTAGTAATGAAATGTTCTATTCATAAGAGACCTTGCACCTGGACATGAAGCCTGATATCATTGACCGTGTAAAATGACGCTCAAGACCCCCTTATCCCCACCCGTGTCCAGAATAATCCCACCTCTGATGGGTGGGCACGGGACTAACCTCTTAATTTTTCGAACCAATAGGTAAGACACTAACCCCTTAACAATTAATCCAATTGATGATGTTTATTTGCTGATATTCTAATAATCAATGATGACGCAAAATGCCTCTTAAAAGGGCCTGCGCGCCCGCTTTTACTCCACTTGCCAATAAACTTTCTCGAAGTTATTTTAACCTGAACCTTGTGTGTCAGACTTAATTACTTCAGCGTATATACGCAATTTAATTTTATTGATTTGGACAGGAACAGATAGACATTTGAACATTTTGGTTTACTTTCAAAAAGTACCATAACAGAGGCAGGGCCAGCTGCTGCTAGACTACTATGGCAATGGAGAAAATGTATGTATTATACCTTTTTACTCTTTTCAGGGAGGGAGATGAGGGGGAAACCTAACAGGTAGTCCCACACTATAGTGTTAGAAAAACATTTTTGTATTCCTAACACTGTAGTGTTCCTTTAAGCAAAACAATGAAGAATGAGCAAGACCACACTATACATTTCAAATAGTTAATTCAGTACTTGATTCTTAAATAAAGATTTAGTGATCTAGAAAACCATGCCTATCAGATAAGTAGAGGGTAAAGTGGAAGGTAAAGAGAGAAACCTGGCCATATAATATATAAATTATTGTTATTATAATAAATTATGCGTCAACTGCCATTTAAATTAATAAGGTGAACTTGTAAAGAAATTGTGCCAAGCATCATGTTAGATTAATTTTACTTTCTTTCACCTGTGTTATGTGTTGTGTTGTCCACATGAGAGCTCGTATAAAAACCTGTAGACCCAGCTTGTGATGTAGGACGGGTACTCATTTCAGTTCCTGTAAGAGAGTTCAGAACAGACCAGGTTATAATCCACTCCCAAGAGAGGTTGTATACAATGTGCATGGGCATAGTCAAATATTCACATATTTAGTAACAACAATATAGTCATCACTGGCCCTCCCAAATATAACTAAGAAATTTATGAATTGGAGATCTTGACTTTTTTTCTATAATTCCACCATATGTTATACAGAGTTTCTCCATGACATTTATTTTCTGAAATTATTCAGAAACGTGCATAAGCATAACAATGACCCTACACTTTATCAGCGGAAATGAAACTCCAGACAAAAACGCCAGCCTTCTTCACTAAAGTAACCTTTGGGTTGGAGACCTTCTAACTGTTAATGCTTACACCTACCTCACGGATATCATGATCCATGCAGGGAATGACTGAGGTGTAGCACTCAGAGAACATGGTGAAGTGGCTAATGTGTGTAGCACCCAACCCTGCAGGACTTGCCATAAGCAGAGGTAGCATTTCTGGATGATCGCTTCTCACCCACCCTACCCCACATCACACCCTCCCCATGGTAACCACTACAATTATAGATAGCTCAAATTACCTAGCTTTTCTGTTAAACCAATTATGTCCACCAAGCCCTCCAAATCCAAAATAGCTTTACTCACACAATACCTCTTTAACCCTTAACCCCTTAAGGACACATGACAAGGATAGGTCTTCTAATAAGGTACCCTGATGTGGGTTTCCCATACTTAGGATACCAAATTATGGCGCTATTTAGTAGAATTTTTTTTTTTGGGGGGGGGGGGGGGGGGGGGATTTTTCTCCTGTTGTGCTGGGCATGTAAAGTAATGCCCTCTGACTTTGAAAACCACTATATTGGTTTGGCAGCAATTTTTACCAGCACACCAGTTTGCTAAAGGTTTGAATTTGTCCTTTTCTTTAACCCCTGCCTGACACGTCATGCCTGACACGTCATGATTCCCTTTAATTCCAGAAGTTTGGTCCTTAACGGGTTAAAGGAACACTATAGTCACCTAAATTACTTTAGCTAAATAAAGCAGTTTTAGTGTATAGATCATTCCCCTGCAATTTCACTGCTCAATTCACTGTCATTTAGGAGTTAAATCACTTTGTTTCTGTTTATGCAGCCCTAGCCACACCTCCCCTGGCTATGATTGACAGAGCCTGCATGAAAAAAAAAATGGTTTCACTTTCAAACAGATGTAATTTACCTTAAAATATTGTATCTCAATCTCTAAATTGAACTTTAATCACATACAGGAGGCTATTGCAGGGTCTAGCAAGCTATTAACATAGCAGGGGATAAGAAAATCTTAATTAAACAGAACTTGCAATAAAGAAAGCCTAAATAGGGCTCTCTTTACAGGAAGTGTTTATGGAAACTGTGCAAGTCACATGCAGGGAGGTGTGACTAGGGTTCCTAAACAAAGGGATTTAACTCCTATATGGCAGAGGATTGAGCAGTGAGGCTGCAGGGGCATGTTCTATACACCAAAACTGCTTCATTAAGCAAAAGTTGTTCAAGTGACTATAGTGTCCCTTTAACCCTCCCAACCACAGGTCTTAAAAACACAGCACCTACTCTCCTACTACTGTTCTCACTTCTATTTTTCACTTTCTCTCTCACTTCCCTCATCATTAAAATCTCTATCGTTTTACTTACCTGTTCCTGCTAACACCATCTTCATTGCTCCCTCTCTGCTTCCCTCATCTCTGTATTCATCACACACACTTTACTCATATTTATCCAGCCTTTTTCCACACACCCCTCCTAAATACCATAAATACAAGCTCTCATCACCAACATTTAAATCTTACTCCCACCTTCTCTTCCTTTCCATCCTACTCCTCCTAGCAGCAGGTGATGTCTCTCCAAACCCTGGTCCCTCCACTACTCAGCCACCTGGTACAAACACCAGAAACCACAACAACCTAATACCCATTCCACATAATTCTCACTGTAATTCCTCTTTTAAAGCTGCCCTCTGGAATGCACGCTATGTGTGCAGCACCTTTAAATCTACTTCCATCCATGACCTATTTATCTCACACTCCCTAAACCTACTTACACTAACAGAAACATGGCTCTCTCCCTTTGATACTGCTACCCCTGCCTCACTGTCCTTTGGTGGTCTTCACTTTACCCACAATCCAAGACAAGCGGAGATTAAAGGTGGCGGTGTAGGTTTTCTTCTCTCACCCCACTGCTCCTTTAAAACCCTTCCCTCTCTTTCCCATCATTTGAAATTCATTCAATTCGCCTTTTCAAACCCTTCTCTGCTAACATTGCCGTCCCACTGGTTCCCCTCTCCTCTACCTTGACCACTTTGCTGCCTGGCTACCCTACTTCATCTCTTCCAACATTCCACCCCTAATTCTTGGAGACTTCAATATTCCCATTAACCCACCTTTAACCCCAGCAGCCTCTAAACTACTTTCAATAACTTCCTCCCTTGGACTATTGCAGTGGGCTAATTCTCCCAACCATGTAGCTGGCAATACCCTCAACCTTATTTTCTCTTATTCATGTACTCTCCAGGTATGGAGGCTGTGTGGACATTTTTTTTATTAAAAAAAAATTATTTGTGACAAATAGGGAACACTGAAATAATAGTCGATCCCCCAGTGAAACATAATTGGGGTTGTAACACGGCCAAATGAAGGGCGACACACGCACTACCTAACCTAAATGGATGGAAGGACCAGCCCGATCACTAACAAAAAGGAACACTTGGGCTGCCCTCCCCATACATCTGCCACGAACATACATTGAAACAAACAAACAAAAAATAATAATACCTGCAATACAGACAAATAATACAACACAGGTAATAAATCAGCGCATATAACACAAAAGGACCTACGAGTCCGAATGCAGGTGGGTGGGTGGGGGAAGGGGGGCCTCGGAGGGGGTGCCTGGACGGGTGGCGCGGGTGGAGGGATGGGGGAGATAAGCTACACCCCACAGGTGAACATACTATGCCTTCTATTTGAGGCCTGCGAGCCAAAAAGATATGCATCCAATCATGGACCTGTGAGTCCACTATAGGTTACAGATGGTAGCGGGGCAATACGGTTAACTGAATGTGATCACCTCTACACTTTTCTTTGTTTTTATTTTGTTTTCTCTATTTTATTGTTTCTCTCATCCTACTGCATTGTTGCAAATTAAACCTGCATGATTGCTGTTATGAAACAAAAGACAAAATAGTAATAAAAACTAAATTTACAAAAAAACATCTACTGTAATACCTTTCCTGAAAAAAATATCTCTTGACCCATCCTCCCCCTCTAACTATTGTCCCATATCCCTGCTCCCTTTCTCATCAAAGCTTTTGGAAAGACTTGTCTTTACCCGTGTGTCTCACTTCCTTAATTCCAACTCTCTCCTTGACCCTCTTCAGTCTTGCTTCCGCCCTCTCCACTCTACTGAGACTGCTCTTATCAAAGTGACTAATGACCTAATCTCCGCTAAATCCAAAGGTCACTACTCCATATTAATTCTCCTTGACCTCTCTGCTGCCTTTGACACCGTTGATCATGCTCTCCTACTTCAAACTCTTCAATCGCTCGGTCTCTGTGACTCTGTCTTCTCCTGGTTTTCCTCCTATCTCTCCCAACGCTAATTCAGTATCTCCTTTTCCAAGGATACCTCCTCCCCTCGTCCTGTCTCGGTTGGAGTTCCCCAAGGCTCTGTCCTTGGTCCCCTTCTATTTTCTCTTTATACTGCCTCTCTTGGTAAACTTATTGCCTCTTTTGGATTCCACTACCACCTGTACGTTGATGACACTCAGATATACCTCTCCTACCCGAACCTCTCCCCTGCCGTTCTGCAACGTGTCACTGCTTGCCTTTCTTCCATCTTTGGCTGGATGTCCTCACGCTTTCTGAAACTTAACCTCTCTAAAACTGAACTCCTTGTCTTTCCTCCTCCTAATACTGATCCTCCTCTCTCGCTCTCCCTTCAAGTCAGTGATATCCACATAAGTCCATCCCTGCAAGCGCGCTGTCTTGGCGTCATACTTGACTCTGGTCTCACCTTTGAGTCTCACATCCAATTTGTTGCCAAGTCCTGTAGGTTCCAACTCAAAAACATAGCCCGCATCCGCCCCTTTCTTACGCAAGATGCTACCAAGGAGCTTGTCCATGCTCTAGTAATTTCCCGCATGGATTTCTGTAACCCTCTCCTGATTGGTCTCCCCAACAGCCGTATTGCCCCGCTACCATCTGTAATGAATGCTGCAGCTAGACTGATTTTCCTCTCTAGTCGATCCTCTCACACCTCACCCCTCTGCCAGTCCTCCCTGTATCCTATAGGAGTCAATCCAAAGTGCTAACCCATACATTTAAAGCACTGAACAATTCTAGACCCTCTTACATCTCTTCACTGATCCATAGGTATGCCCCTCCTCGTACCCTCCGCTCTGCCCGTGACCACCTCCTGACCGCTGCTCGCACCCATACGGCCAACTCGCGCTTGCAGGACCTCTCGCGGGTGGCTCCTCTCCTATGGAATAGCTTGCCTACTGCCATCAAACTCTCCCCTAGTCTTCAATCATTTAAGAAGGGCCTCAAAAACTTGAACTTGATGGATGCAAGTCTCTTTCTGCCTATGTAACTATCTACTAAACAGCTGAAAGAGGAACATAAGACAAGCCCCTTTTCCTAAATTTGCTCTTTCGGTTACTTAATAGATTAGTCCCTAATTTGCTATCAATATGAAAATGAATGTATATGAAAATGTTTGTCTCAGTTTGTTAAGAAAACGTTTGTTTCCGGTAATTTCATATGTTGCCAAGTTTGGAAGCTTCTGAAATTCAGACAAAATTCAGTTTGTCTAATAATGAATGAACATATCTAGTGTCTAGGCATGGTGGTGGTGATAGTGGAGGAAGTCCAATCTTACTACAAACCATATGTGAGCATCACAGGAGGACTACGAGGGCTGGAGTAAGAGAAAAGGGGGCTTCACACACCATCTTCGACAGGATGTCTGCACGTGGTTTGCACGTGGTCTGCACGTGATTAACCAAAGAATTTGGGGACAGCAGAGGGAAATTTTGCCAACTTTTTCCTTTCATTTTTAGATGAATCCCCCTTCAACCTAAAATGACTCCTGATCCCTTTATTTCATTTATACAAGATAGAGAAAGGAAAGAGATTACAATCATTACTATCAGTACAATCATTATAAATTCCTATTTTTTAATTTTTTATTTTTTTTTATCTAATTTTGACAACTCAGGCATTGCAAAAATGTTATTGTGTACCCATTAGGCAAGGCAATCTTATAAACGTTTTTGCATGCCAGCACAGTCACATGCACCTTTTTCCTGCTATTTTGGCTGACAACTTCTTTCAATACTAAAATTCGGCTAAACCAAACCATGGCATGGACTAAATTCTGTTCTGAGTTTTCTTTTCACCATGCTTAAGTCTATTGGTGTTTACTATTATAACAAGCATTACGGTTACTTACTATAGGTCTTTTTAATATAAAGAAATTAGTAACATTTAGCATTATATTGTAGAGCATCTTGGTATTTTACTCGTTGTATTGGCATGCTAGAAAATAGTGTTTGTTAATGGCTATACTGATTACATGCCCAGATGACTGTTTTCTAAGTTCGCTTTGGCATTTGGCATTTTCTTACAAGCACCAGTCTTTAAAACACCTAAACTGACCTTACTTCTGAGAATGGATAGATAGCTTTTGTTCTGTGCATACCTCTCCTATATTATCTATAGAAGTCTGCTGGTATGTTAACCTCAACATTAGTTCTTAACAATATATGTATAGATTTACAACACAACCCACTACGGAACCCTTAGCTCAGGGACTCAGAAGCAGCAGATAGGAGGCCTGCGCACCCTTATGATGTGGTACACTTATTTATGTCTATACTGTTGGTGCTATATCCAACTCCTCTTTTTGTTATATGTTGTCTTTGCCCTGTTATTCCCATTTGGAGCCTGGATAGGAGACTGAATGTCGCTAGCCCTGGCTGTCAGCCGCCTTCTATAGGCAATGTTGGACTGTGCCCTGTTGGCACCTGAGTTTTCTGGCCTGGACTTGGCCTAGAAGCGCACACTTCTACAGACACGAGGGTGCCTCCACTTCGTAATTCCTACCTCACATTCAGCTTGCTTGAATTGCACTTGGCATTAAATTCAGTCAAACATTTAAAAAAAATAAAAAATAAAAAAATCTGAAAACAGTCTTAATTTTGCACTTCTTTTTCCAGTATAATTAGATTGAGGCATGTGTTACCCATGAGATCCTTTATTGTGAAAATGGTGGGTCATAAGATGTAGTAAGGGAAGAGCAATACAATAATAGAGATGAGTGAAAAGAGAAATATGTTTTTTTTGTTTTGTTTTTTTTAAAAAAGAGGATTAAATAGATATAGGAAACATATAGTAATATCATGACTATGCAATAGCTTTACCTGTCTTGACTGTTCTTAATGAAGATGGTGAGCTTTCTTTTGTACTACTAGAGACTGTAAGGTAAAAATAAACAGAAAATAAATAGCTTGAAAGTGGAATATAAAGTTGCATTGCAAGAAAAGACAAATATTTTTGAAACTGAATTACAATATTGAACCGTGTTTATATCATATCATTTTCCTTTGTAGATCCCATGGGCTTATCCACCAATGCTTGTTTATATTGGTTAACCACGATTTACCCTGAACTGTAATATTATTACAAAGTATAAAACCCAGAGACGTATTAAACTTAAAGGACCACTATAGGCCACTTCATTGAGCTGCCAGGCCCCTCTAGTTTTAACTCTGCATCTGAAAACATAGCAGTTTCTGAGAAACATCTATGTTTCACTGAGGGTTAAACCAGCCTCTAGTGGCTGTCTCACTGATAGGCCATTGGAGGCGCTTCCGCGATTCTCACTGTGAAAATCACAGTGAGAAGACGCTGGACGTCCATAGGAAAGCATTGAGTAATGCCTTCATGTGGGCTGTTGAATGCGTGCTTGGCTCTTGCCGCGCATGTGCATTCGGATCTGACATCGGCAGGGGGTGGAGAGTTCCCCAGCACAGAGGGAGCGCGGCAGGAGAAAGGTGAGTGGCTGAAGGGGTTTTAACCCATTCAGCCCAGCGGGAGGGTGGCTCTGAGGGTGCGGGGGACCTAATGACCCTATTATGAGTTTGTTTTCCTGGCATTGTAGTGCTCCTTTAAGTTTTGTCAATTGCATAGTTGTAGATTCTACAGTTATCAAATAATGTTCATCTACAAGTTTAAATGTAACATATTCAAAACAAACAGTTAACCTCAAGTGGGTCAGTGTGAAAACGTTCCCACTATTTGGTAAGAGTGTAGCGCTTACAGGTATAATGCCAAAGTGCTCAAATATATAAATATACACTTACCACTCAGGGTAATGACAAAAGGTATACATGCAAAAAAGGAAAAAACTAAAGGGCACACCTCTTTCTGTGTTGTTTCTATTAAATGTAACATATTGGTGCTATGTACCATGTCCTGCCCATGCTTTTTCTCCCAAATTAAAAACAAAAGTAATTTGCAATTACACATAACTGACAATATGCTGAAAATATTTGCAATTGTACTAGAGGATAACCAAGAAACCATTGTTATAGTGTGTGTACTTATTTTGTTCCAGGAAACAGAATATACACCATGATACATTTTGCAAAATTTGCTTCAAACGCTGCTAGAAAAGCAAACATGTGTTGTTACAGTTTGATTGGTTGGAAGTGGAATATTTCTATAAGAAACAATATCTTTGCAGGAAGGAAAATCAGCTGTCAGCTGACATTGATTCACAACTGCTATCCATCCCTTCCCTCTCCTGTCCCTCACTGGCCATCTCCACATATAACACTACCCTCACATCTGCCTTGAACACTGCAGCCCCACTCCAAACATGCACCTCGAGGAGGACACAACCCCAACCTTGGCATAATAAATCAACACGCTATCTGCAGAGTTGCTCTCGTTGTGCTGAACGCTCCAGGAGGAAGTCCCGCATCCAGGCAGACTTTCTCCATTATAGATTCATATTGCTTTCATACAGCACAGCCCTTGCCCTCGCCAAACAGTCATACTTTTCCTCTCTCATTAGTTCATGCTCCCGCAATCCCAGACGTCTCTTTGACACCTTTAATTCCCTTCTTTGCCCTGCTGTGGCCACCCCCCAAACTAACCTTACAGCTGATAGCTTTGCATGCTACTTTACCGACAAGATTGAACAGCTAAGGAAACAATTCTCCCCTCCTTGCCGTTCTCTTTCTCAACCACACATAAATCATGCTCTCCCTACCCTCCAGACTTTCTCCCCAGCTACTGAACAAGAGGTGGCTGCGCTTCTCCATTCCTCTCACCCCACCACTTGCCTGCTCGTTCCTGTCCCATCTCACCTCATCAGATCTCTCTACCCTTGTCTTGTGCCTACCCTAACACACATCTTTAACTGCTCTCTCTCTTCTGGCACTGTTCCTGCTGACCTTAAACATGCCACTGTATTTTGTCCTCACCCTACCTCAGGGACTAGCACTCACAAGGGACCAAACCACATTCAAAAATACATGCCTGCAACCAGCCCCAGCCCCACACGGAGTGTCCCTACTCTACTCCCTGCTCCAAACCGAGACCCCACAAGAGAAACCCCAGTTTATGGGAAAATGGGAGACGGCACTAGAGAACACATTCTCGGACACAGAGTGGGAAACCATGTGTTATTTCACACATCACTGCTCAGTACACAGCAAAACACAGGAAACGTCTTTTAAGGTACTAACACACTGGTACAGGACACCGCATCTCCTCCACAAAATAGATCCGGCCCACCCCGAGCTATGCTGGAGGTGTGACAAGGAACTAGGCACCACAAAACACATCTGGTGGGATTGCAAGATGATCAAGCCATACTGGGAGGGGATACACAAAATATTGGAGATGTTCTCTGACGCACCCCCCCTCCCCCCCGGAACCGGACACAATTCTGCTACACCATACAACTGTCCCCAGGTCAAAATACAAAAAATCCATGACTATTAGAATATTAAACGTAGCAAAACAGGTCCTTCCCCAACTGTGGAAACAAAAGATAACAACGTCACCAAAAATCTGTTTCAACCAAATGGAGGAACTCAGATCAATAGAGGAACTGAATCTGACAGCCACGACCACTCCTACGGCTTACACAGACATATGGACACACTGGATCCTAGAGACAGGAAAGGACGAATTCCAAACTAAGCTCCGATACGACAACCACCCTGACGCTGACCAGTAGAAACCACAGACAGAAACAAAAATCCTAGACGACGCTAGACTAACGACCTGTCCAGATACCACAAAGCATCCCCCTCCATTCCCGCAGCAGCGCCTTCGCTGGTATCCCCCTACCCCCCTGGCGCTGTGCCTAACAAATCAAATAACTGGGCAGGATAATGGAGTAATTACCCCCAGCCATTCCGTAGGCCCGAGATACCGAGAGGCGAAAGTGACAAATAGGGAACACGGAAATCATAGTCGATCCCCCAGTGAAACACAATTGGGGTTGTAACACGGCCAAATGAAGGGCGACACACGCACTACCTAACCTAAATGGATGGAAGGACCAGCCTGATCCCTAACAAAAAGGAACATTTGGGCTGCCCTCCCCGTACATCTGCCACGAACATACATTGAAACAAAAAAATAATAATAATAATACCTGCAATACAGACAAATAATAAAACACAGGTAATAAATCAGCGCATATAACACAAAAGGACCTACGAGTCCGAATGCAGGTGGGTGGGTGGGGGAAGGGGAGCCTCGGAGGGGGTGCCTGGACGGGTGGTGCGGGTGGGGGGATGGGGGGAGATAAGCTACACCCCACAGGTGAACATACTATGCCTTCTATTTGAGGCCTGCAAGCCAAAAAGCTATGCGTCCAATCATGGACCTGTGAGTCCACTATAGGTTAACTGAATGTGATCACCTCTACACTTTTCTTTGTTTTTATTTAGTTTTCTCTATTTTATTGTTTCTCTCCTCCTACTGCATTGTTGCAAATTAAACCTGCATGATTGCTGTTATGAAACAAAAGACAAAATAGTAATAAAAACTAAATTTACAAAAAAAAAACATCCACTGAAATACCTATCCTGAAAAAAACATCTCTTGACCCATCCTCCCCCTTTAACTATTGTCCTATATCCCTGCTCCCTTTCTCATCAAAGCTTTTGGAAAGACTTGTCTTTACCCGTGTGTCTCACTTCCTTAATTCCAACTCTCTCCTTGACCCTCTTCAGTCTTGCTTCCGCCCTCTCCACTCTACTGAGACTGCTCTTATCAAAGTGACTAATGACCTAATCTCCGCTAAATCCAAAGGTCACTACTCCATATTAATTCTCCTTGACCTCTCTGCTGCCTTTGACACCGTTGATCATGCTCTCCTACTTCAAACTCTTCAATCGCTCGGTCTCTGTGACTCTGTCTTCTCCTGGTTTTCCTCCTATCTCTCCCAACGCTAGATCAGTATCTCCTTTTCCAAGGATACCTCCTCCCCTCGTCCTGTCTTGGTTGGAATTCCCCAAGGCTCTGTCCTTGGTCCCCTTCTATTTTCTCTTTATACCGCCTCTCTTGGTAAACTTATTGCCTCTTTTGGATTCCACTACCACCTGTATGCTGTTGACACTCAGATATACCTCTCCTCCCCGGACCTCTCCACGTTCTGCAACGTGTCACTACTTGCCTTTCTTCCATCTCTGACTGGATGTCCTCACGCTTTCTGAAACTTAACCTCTCTAAAACTGAACTCCTTGTCTTTCCTCCTCCTAATACTGATCCTCCTCTCTCGCTCTCCCTTCAAGTCAGTGATATCCACATAAGTCCATCCCTGCAAGTGCGCTGTCTTAGTGTCATACTTGACTCTGGTCTCACTTTTGAGTCTCACATCCAGTTTGTTGCCAAGTCTTGTAGGTTCCAACTCAAAAACATAGCCCGCATCCGCCCCTTTCTTATGCAAGGTGCTACCAAGGAGCTTGTCCATGCTCTAGTAATTTCCCGCATGGATTTCTGTAACCCTCTCCTGATTGGTCTCCCCAAAATCCGTATTGCCCCGCTACCGTCTGTAATGAATGCTGCAGCTAGACTGATTTTCCTCTCTAGTCGGTCCTCTCACACCTCACCCCTCTGTGAGTCCTCCCTGTATCCTATAGGAGTCAATTCAAAGTGCTAACCCATACATTTAAAGCACTGAACAATTCTAGACCCTCTTATATCTCTTCACTGATCCATAGGTATGCCCCTCCTCGTACCCTCCGCTCTGCCCGTGACCACCGCCTGACCGCTGCTCGCACCCGTACGGCCAACTCGCGCTTGCAGGACCTCTCGCGGGCGGCTCCTCTCCTATGGTATAGCTTGCCTACTGCCATCAGACTCTACCCTAGTCTTCAATCATTTAAGAAGGGCCTTAAAACCCATCTCTTCAGGAAAGCTTATGGCCTCCCACAGTAATCTCTACCTTACATACCTGTCTCTTGCTCTCTCCTATGGGACAGTGCTTTGCTCTCTCGTCCAGCTCTGCTTCACTCCTACTTGATATTTCCTGTCCTAATGTTTCTAATACCCCACCTCATTTGAGCAGGGTCCTCTTCAACCTATTGTTCCTGTAAGTTTTCTTGTAATTGTCCTATTTATTGTTACATCCCCCCTCTCAAAATATTGTAAAGCGCTACGGAATCTGTTGGCGCTATATAAATGGCAATAATAATAATTGCAACAATGACTGAGGCTTGGAGGTGGAACAGCTCAAGTTGACATTTCCGGAGACATTACGGTAGAAATGTAGCTCTCGATGTATGTGACCAATAAGGACATATGGCCAAAATTCAGGTGTCCCAAGAATTAAAGAGGTGGGGCTGCCCAGGTTGTGTGAATGATCAGTACATCTAAGATATTTTGGTTGCAAAATTAGCTAGTATATAATCATGGATTGACCAATGACAGTGGAGCTTTGCCCTAAGATTACGGGCATGGGAATGCCCTTGGCAGGGAGTTGGGGTCTGTGTGTATGTCAGAACATTTATTAAAACCCAGAATGAATAGTTAGAATATAAACTCAGAATATGTAGAATATTACATATTCTATGTTCCTGTTTATATACTGGGTATGAATGTTTAATGGGTTAAAAAGAACAGATAGTAGTTTTCTGTTTTATACCATGATCTCTGGAATATGGTGATTGAGGGTCTTGTCCTTGGCTAGTGCTTTAGTTAAAGGTAATGATGTCATTTGGTCTATAAAAGAACAGTATTATTATTATTATTATTATTATTATATTATTTATAGAGCGCTGTCAAATTCCGCAGCGCTTTACAATAGGTGGACGAACAGACATGTAGTTGTAACCAGACAAGTTGGACACACAGGGACAGAGGGGTTGAGGGCCCTGCTCAATGAGCTTACATGCTAGAGGGAGTGGGGTAATATGACACAAAAGGTAAGGATAGTATTAGACTAGTGACAGTTGCAGAGGAGGAATCAGTTGGGAGCTATTAAGAGTTTAATTGATACGCTTTTATGAAGAAGTGGGTTTTTAATGATTTTTTGAAGGAGTGGAGACTGGGTGAGCATCTAACGGAGGAGGGAAGCGAGTTCCACAGGAACGGTGCAGCCCTCGAGAAGTCTTGAAGGCGAGCATCAGAGGTGGGAGTATGGACAGAAGATAGACGTAAGTCTTCAGCAGATCGTAAGGGCCTAGATGGGACATACTTGTGTATAAGGGAGGATAGATAGGTGGGAGCAGCATTATGTAGACATTTCAAAGCAAGAACCAGAATTTTAAATTGAGCTCTATATTTTATAGGAAGCCAATGTAGGGACTGACAGAAGGGTGAGGCATGGGAGGTGCGGGCGGACAGGAAGATGAGCCTCGCCGCCGCATTCATTATGGACTGTAACAGCGCAAGTTGGGAGCACGTAAGACCACTGAAAAGCGGATTACAGTAGACAAAGGACCACGCTTTCTATTCATATGTGCCCCTGACTTGCTGATACAAAGACGATTACTGACCACCAAAGATCCCTTTTTTTCTAACATCATTAAGAAGTACCATCTGTTAAGTTTTTACATATGGATTTCTGTTTGATTTTGGAGTAGAATAAATTTTCATAAAGAACGTCAGATTGCGTTTTCTTCTTTTTAAAGAAAAGGACAAATTCAAACCTTTAGCAAACTGGTGTGCTGGTAAAAATTGCTGCCAAACCAATATAGTGGTGTTCAAAGTCAGAGGACATTACTTTCCATGCCCAGCACAACAGGAGAAAAATCCCCCCCCCCCCAAAAAAAAAAAATTCTACTAAATAGCGCCATAATTTGGTATCCTAAGTATGGGAAACCCACATCAGGGTACCTTATTAGAAGACCTATCCTTAAATGAGCTTCTTGATCCAAGGAGAGATCTGACTGTCATACTGGGATCAAGAAGGAATTTTTTCCTAGTTTGTTGCAAAATTGGAAGTGCTTCAAACTGGGTTTTTTTATTTGCCTTCTTTTGGATTAACAGCAAAAAAAGACATGAGGAAAGCTGAACTTGATGGATGCAAGTCTCTTTCTGCCTATGTAACTATCTACTAAACAGCTGAAAGAGGAACATAAGACAAGCCCCTTTTCCTAAATTTGCTCTTTCGGTTACTTAATAGATTAGTCCCTAATTTGCTATCAATATGAAAATGAATGTATATGAAAATGTTTGTCTCAGTTTGTTAAGAAAACGTTTGTTTCCGGTAATTTCATATGTTGCCAAGTTTGGAAGCTTCTGAAATTCAGACAAAATTCAGTTTGTCTAATAATGAATGAATATATCTAGTGTCTAGGCATGGTGGTGGTGATAGTGGAGGAAGTCCAACCTTACTACAAACCATATGTGAGCATCACAGGAGGACTACGAGGGCTGGAGTAAGAGAAAAGGGGGCTTCACACACCATCTTCGACAGGATGTCTGCACGTGGTTTAATTCCATTTTAGAGATTAACCAAAGAATTTGGGGACAGCAGAGGGAAATTTTGCCAACTTTTTCCTTTCATTTTTAGATGAATCCCCCTTCAACTTAAAATGACTCCTGATCCCTTTATTTCATTTATACAAGATAGAGAAAGGAAAGAGATTACAATCATTACTATCAGTACAATCATAAAAAATTCCTACCGTTTTTGTTTTTTTAATCTAATTTTGACAACTCAGAACTGGCATTGCAAAAATGTTATTGTGTACCCATTAGGCAAGGCAATCTTATAAACGTTTTTGCATGCCAGCACAGTCACATGCACCTTTTTCCTGCTATTTTGGCTGACAACTTCTTTTAATACTAAAATTCGGCTAAACCAAACCATGGCATGAACTAAATTCTGTTCTGAGTTTTCTTTTCACCATGCTTAAGTCTATTGGTGTTTACTATTATAACAAGCATTACGGTTACTTACTATAGGTCTTTTTGTTATAAAGAAATTAGTAACATTTAGCATTATATTGTAGAGCATCTTGGTATTTTACTCGTTGTATTGGCATGCTAGAAAATAGTGTTTGTTAATGGCTATACTGATTACATGCCCAGATGACTGTTTTCTAAGTTCGCTTTGGCCTTTGGCATTTGGCATTTTCTTACAAGCACCAGTCTTTAAAACACCTAAACTGACCTTACTTCTGAGAATGGATAGATAGCTTTTGTTCTGTGCATACTTCTCCTATATTATCTATAGAAGTGTGCTGGTATGTTAACCTCAACATTAGTTCTTAACAATATATGTATAGATTTACAACACAGCCCACTACGGAACCCTTAGCTCAGGGACTCAGAAGCAGCAGATAGGAGGCCTGCGCACCCCTATGATGTGGTACACTTATTTATGTCTATAATGTTGGTGCTATATCCAACTCCTCTTTTTGTTATATGTTGTCTTTGCCCTGTTATTCCCATTTGGAGCCTGGATAGGAGACTGAATGTCGCTAGCCCTGGCTGTCAGCCGCCTTCTATAGGCAACGTTGGACTGTGCCCTGTTGGCACCTGAGTTTTCTGGCCTGGACTTGGCCTAGCAGCGCACACTTCTACAGACACGAGGGTGCCCCCACTTCATAATTCCTACCTCACATTCAGCTTGCTTGAATTGCACTTGGCATTAAATTCAGTCAAACATTTAAAAAAATTAAAAATTAAAAAATCTGAAAACAGTTAATTTTGCACTTCTTTTTCCAGTATAATTAGATCGAGGCATGTGTTACCCATGAGATCCTTTATTGTGAAAATGGTGGGTCATAAGATGCAGTAAGGGAAGAGCAATACAATAATAGAGATGAGTGAAAAGAGAAATATGTTTTTTTTTTTTTTTTTTTTTTTAAAAGAGGATTAAATAGATATAGGAAACATATAGTAATATCATGACTATGCAATAGCTTTACCTGTCTTGACTGTTCTTAATGAAGATGGTGAGCTTTCTTTTGTACTACTAGAGACTGTAAGGTAAAAATAAACAGAAAATAAATAGCTTGAAAGTGGAATATAAAGTTGCATTGCAAGAAAAGACAAATATTTTCGAAACTGAATTACAATATTGAACCGTGTTTATATCATATCATTTTCCTTTGTAGATCCCATGGGCTTATCCACCAATGCTTGTTTATATTGGTTAACCACGATTTACCCTGAACTGTAATATTATTACAAAGTATAAAACCCAGAGACGTATTAAACTTAAAGGACCACTATAGGCACCCAGACCACTTCATTGAGCTGCCAGGCCCCTCTAGTTTTAAATCTGCATCTGAAAACATAGCAGTTTCTGAGAAACATCTATGTTTCACTGAGGGTTAAACCAGCCTCTAGTGGCTGTCTCACTGATAGGCCATTGGAGGCGCTTCCGCGATTCTCACTGTGAAAATCACAGTGAGAAGACGCTGGACGTCCATAGGAAAGCATTGAGTAATGCCTTCATGTGTGCTGTTGAATGCGTGCTTGGCTTTTGCCGCGCATGTGCATTCGGATCTGACATCGGCAGGGGGTGGAGAGTTCCCCAGCACAGAGGGAGCGCGGCAGGAGAAAGGTGAGTGGCTGAAGGGGTTTTAACCCATTCAGCCCAGCGGGAGGGTGGCTCTGAGGGTGCGGGGGACCTAATGACCCTATTATGAGTTTGTTTTCCTGGCATTGTAGTGCTCCTTTAAGTTTTGTCAATTGCATAGTTGTAGATTCTACAGTTATCAAATAATGTCCATCTACAAGTTTAAATGTAACATATTCAAAACAAACAGTTAACCTCAAGTGGGTCAGTGTGAAAACTTTCCCACTATTTGGTAAGAGTGTAGCGCTTACAGGTATAATGCCAAAGTGCTCAAATATATAAATATACACTTACCACTCAGGGTAATGGCAAAAGGTATACATGCAAAAAAGGAAAAAACTAAAGGGCACACCTCTTTCTGTGTTGTTTCTATTAAATGTAACATATTGTTGCTATGTACCATGTCCTGCCCATGCTTTTTCTCCCAAATTAAAAACAAAAGTAATTTGCAATTACACATAACTGACAATATGCTGAAAATATTTGCAATTGTACTAGAGGATAACCAAGAAACCATTGTTATAGTGTGTGTACTTATTTTGTTCCAGGAAACAGAATATACACCATGATACATTTTGCAAAATTTGCTTCAAACGCTGCTAGAAAATCAAACATGTGTTGTTACAGTTTGATTGGTTGGAAGTGGAATATTTCTATAAGAAACAATATCTTTGCAGGAACGAAAATCAGCTGTCAGCTGACATTGATTCACAACTGCTATCCATCCCTTCCCTCTCCTGTCCCTCACTGGCCATCTCCACATATAACACTACCCTCACATCTGCCTTGAACACTGCAGCCCCACTCCAAACATGCACCTCGAGGAGGACACAACCCCAACCTTGGCATAATAAATCAACACGCTATCTGCAGAGTTGCTCCCGTTGTGCTGAACGCTCCAGGAGGAAGTCCCGCATCCAGGCAGACTTTCTCCATTATAGATTCATATTGCTTTCATACAGCACAGCCCTTGCCCTCGCCAAACAGTCATACTTTTCCTCTCTCATTAGTTCATGCTCCCGCAATCCCAGACGTCTCTTTGACACCTTTAATTCCCTTCTCTGCCCTGCTGTGGCCACCCCCCAAACTAACCTTACAGCTGATAGCTTTGCATGCTACTTTACCGACAAGATTGAACAGCTAAGGAAACAATTCTCCCCTCCTTGCCGTTCTCTTTCTCAACCACACATAAATCATGCTTTCCCTACCCTCCAGACTTTCTCCCCAGCTACTGAACAAGAGGTGGCTGCGCTTCTCCATTCCTCTCACCCCACCACTTGCCCGCTCGTTCCTGTCCCATCTCACCTCATCAGATCTCTCTCCCCTTGTCTTGTGCCTACCCTAACACACATCTTTAACTGCTCTCTCTCTTCTGGCACTGTTCCTGCTGACCTTAAACATGCCACTGTATTTTGTCCTCACCCTACCTCAGGGACTAGCACTCACAAGGGACCAAACCACATTCAAAAATACATGCCTGCAACCAGCCCCAGCCCCACACGGAGTGTCCCTACTCTACTCCCTGCTCCAAACCGAGACCCCACAAGAGAAACCCCAGTTTATGGGAAAATGGGAGACGGCACTAGAGAACACATTCTCGGACACAGAGTGGGAAACCATGTGTTATTTCACACATCACTGCTCAGTACACAGCAAAACACAGGAAACGTCTTTTAAGGTACTAACACACTGGTACAGGACACCGCATCTCCTCCACAAAATAGATCCGGCCCACCCCGAGCTATGCTGGAGGTGTGACAAGGAACTAGGCACCACAAAACACATCTGGTGGGATTGCAAGATGATCAAGCCATACTGGGAGGGGATACACAAAATATTGGAGATGCTCTCTGACGCACCCCCCCTCCCCCCCAGAACCGGACACAATTCTGCTACACCATACAACCGTCCCCAGGTCAAAATACAAAAAATCCATGACTATTAGAATATTAAACGTAGCAAAACAGGTCCTTCCCCAACTGTGGAAACAAAAGATAACAACGTCACAAAAAATCTGTTTCAACCAAATGGAGGAACTCAGATCAATAGAGGAACTGAATCTGACAGCCACGACCACTCCTACAGCTTACACAGACATATGGACACACTGGATCCTAGAGACAGGAAAGGACGAATTCCAAACTAAGCTCCGATACGACAACCACCCTGACGCTGACCAGTAGAAACCACAGACAGAAACAAAAATCCTAGACGACGCTAAACTAACGACCTGTCCAGATACCACAAAGCATCCCCCTCCATTCCCGCAGCAGAGCCTTCGCTGGTATCCCCCTACCCCCCTGGCGCTGTGCCTAACAAATCAAATAACTGGGCAGGACAATGGAGTAATTACCCCCAGCCATTCCGTAGGCCCGAGAAACCGAGAGGCGAAATTGACAAATAGGGAACACGGAAATCATAGTCGATCCCCCAGTGAAACACAATTGGGGTTGTAACACGGCCAAATGAAGGGCGACACACGCACTACCTAACCTAAATGGATGGAAGGACCAGCCCGATCCCTAACAAAAAGGAACATTTGGGCTGCCCTCCCCGTACATCTGCCACGAACATACATTGAAACAAAAAAAATAATAATAATAATACCTGCAATACAGACAAATAATAAAACACAGGTAATAAATCAGCGCATATAACACAAAAGGACCTACGAGTCCGAATGCAGGTGGGTGGGTAGGGGAAGGGGAGCCTCGGAGGGTGTGCCTGGACGGGTGGTGCGGGTGGGGGGATGGGCGGAGATAAGCTACACCCCACAGGTGAACATACTATGCCTTCTATTTGAGGCCTGCGAGCCAAAAAGCTATGCATCCAATCATGGACCTGTGAGTCCACTATAGGTTAACTGAATGTGATCACCTCTACACTTTTCTTTGTTTTTATTTTGTTTTCTCTATTTTATTGTTTCTCTCCTCCTACTGCATTGTTGCTAATTAAACCTGCATGATTGCTGTTATGAAACAAAAGACAAAATAGTAATAAAAACTAAATTTACAAAAAAAAAAACATCCACTGAAATACCTATCCTGAAAAAAACATCTCTTGACCCATCCTCCCCCTTTAACTATTGTCCTATATCCCTGCTCCCTTTCTCATCAAAGCTTTTGGAAAGACTTGTCTTTACCCGTGTGTCTCACTTCCTTAATTCCAACTCTCTCCTTGACCCTCTTCAGTCTTGCTTCCGCCCTCTCCACTCTACTGAGACTGCTCTTATCAAAGTGACTAATGACCTAATCTCCGCTAAATCCAAAGGTCACTACTCCATATTAATTCTCCTTGACCTCTCTGCTGCCTTTGACACCGTTGATCATGCTCTCCTACTTCAAACTCTTCAATCGCTCGGTCTCTGTGACTCTGTCTTCTCCTGGTTTTCCTCCTATCTCTCCCAACGCTAATTCAGTATCTCATTTTCCAAGGATACCTCCTCCCCTCGTCCTGTCTTGGTTGGAATTCCCCAAGGCTCTGTCCTTGGTCCCCTTCTATTTTCTCTTTATACCGCCTCTCTTGGTAAACTTATTGCCTCTTTTGGATTCCACTACCACCATTATTTATAGAGCGCCGTCAAATTCCGCAGTGCTTTACAATAGGTGGACGAACAGACATGTAGTTGTAACCAGACAAGTTGGACACACAGGGACAGAGGGGTTGAGGGCCCTGCTCATTGAGCTTACATGCTAGAGGGAGTGGGGTAAAATGACACAAAAGGTAAGGATAGTATTAGACTAGTGACAGTTGCAGAAGAGGAATCAGTTGGGAGCTATTAAGAGTTTAATTGATACGCTTTTATGAAGAAGTGGGTTTTTAATGATTTTTTGAAGGAGTGGAGACTGGGTGAGCATCTAACGGAGGAGGGAAGCGAGTTCCACAGGAACGGTGCAGCCCTCGAGAAGTCTTGAAGGCGAGCATCAGAGGTGGGAGTATGGACAGAAGATAGACGTAAGTCTTCAGCAGATCGTAAGGGCCTAGACGGGACATACTTGTGTATAAGGGAGGATAGATAGGTGGGAGCAGCATTATGTAGACATTTCAAAGCAAGAACCAGAATTTTAAATTGAGCTCTATATTTTATAGGAAGCCAATGTAGGGACTGACAGAAGGGTGAGGCATGGGAGGTGCGGGCGGACAGGAAGATGAGCCTCGCCGCCGCATTCATTATGGACTGTAACGGCGCAAGTTGGGAGCACGTAAGACCACTGAGAAGCGGATTACAGTAGACAAAGGACCACGCTTTCTATTCATATGTGCCCCTGACTTGCTGATACAAAGACGATTACTGACCACCAAAGATCCCTTTTTTTCTAACATCATTAAGAAGTACCATCTGTTAAGTTTTTACATATGGATTTCTGTTTGATTTTGGAGTAGAATAAATTTTCATAAAGAACGTCAGATTGCGTTTTCTTCTTTTTAAAGAAAAGGACAAATTCAAACCTTTAGCAAACTGGTGTGCTGGTAAAAATTGCTGCCAAACCAATATAGTGGTTTTCAAAGTCAGAGGACATTACTTTCCATGCCCAGCACAACAGGAGAAAAATTCCCCCCCCCCCCCCCAAAAAAAAATCTACTAAATAGCGCCATAATTTGGTATCCTAAGTATGGGAAACCCACATCAGGGTACCTTATTAGAAGACCTATCCTTAAATGAGCTTCTTGATCCAAGGAGAGATCTGACTGTCATACTGGGATCAAGAAGGAATTTTGTCCTAGTTTGTTGCAAAATTGGAAAGTGCTTCAAACTGGGTTTTTTTCCCTTCTTTTGGATTAACAGCAAAAAAAGACATGAGGAAAGCTGAACTTGATGGATGCAAGTCTCTTTCTGCCTATGTAACTATCTACTAAACAGCTGAAAGAGGAACATAAGACAAGCCCCTTTTCCTAAATTTGCTCTTTCGGTCACTTAATAGATTAGTCCCTAATTTGCTATCAATATGAAAATGAATGTATATGAAAATGTTTGTCTCAGTTTGTTAAGAAAACGTTTGTTTCCGGTAATTTCATATGTTGCCAAGTTTGGAAGCTTCTGAAATTCAGACAAAATTCAGTTTGTCTAATAATGAATGAACATATCTAGTGTCTAGGCATGGTGGTGGTGATAGTGGAGGAAGTCCAACCTTACTACAAACCATATGTGAGCATCACAGGAGGACTACGAGGGCTGGAGTAAGAGAAAAGGGGGCTTCACACACCATCTTCGACAGGATGTCTGCACGTGGTTTAATTCCATTTTAGAGATTAACCAAAGAATTTGGGGACAGCAGAGGGAAATTTTGCCAACTTTTTCCTTTCATTTTTAGATGAATCCCCCTTCAACCTAAAATGACTCCTGATCCCTTTATTTCATTTATACAAGATAGAGAAAGGAAAGAGATTACAATCATTACTATCAGTACAATCATTATAAATTCCTATTTTTTTATTTATTTATTTATTTTTAATCTAATTTTGACAACTCAGAACTGGCATTGCATGCCAGCACAGTCACATGCACCTTTTTCCTGCTATTTTGGCTGACAACTTCTTTCAATACTAAAATTCGGCTAAACCAAACCATGGCATGGACTAAATTCTGTTCTGAGTTTTCTTTTCACCATGCTTAAGTCTATTGGTGTTTACTATTATAACAAGCATTACGGTTACTTACTATAGGTCTTTTTAATATAAAGAAATTAGTAACATTTAGCATTATATTGTAGAGCATCTTGGTATTTTACTCGTTGTATTGGCATGCTAGAAAATAGTGTTTGTTAATGGCTATACTGATTACATGCCCAGATGACTGTTTTCTAAGTTCGCTTTGGCATTTTCTTACAAGCACCAGTCTTTAAAACACCTAAACTGACCTTACTTCTGAGAATGGATAGATAGCTTTTGTTCTTTGCATACTTCTCCTATATTATCTATAGAAGTCTGCTGGTATGTTAACCTCAACATTAGTTCTTAACAATATATGTATAGATTTACAACACAGCCCACTACGGAACCCTTAGCTCAGGGACTCAGAAGCAGCAGTTGGAGGCCTGCGCACCCCTATGATGTGGTACACTTATTTATGTCTATACTGTTGGTGCTATATCCAACTCCTCTTTTTGTTATATGTTGTCTTTGCCCTGTTATTCCCATTTGGAGCCTGGATAGGAGACTGAATGTCGCTAGCCCTGGCTGTCAGCCGCCTTCTATAGGCAACGTTGGACTGTGCCCTGTTGGCACCTGAGTTTTCTGGCCTGGACTTGGCCTAGCAGCGCACACTTCTACAGACACGAGGGTGCCTCCACTTCGTAATTCCTACCTCACATTCAGCTTGCTTGAATTGCACTTGGCATTAAATTCAGTCAAACATTTAAAAAAAATCTGCATTGAGGATTGGACAATGTGTCTTTCCGCATTGAAGGACAGTCATAGACGCTACAGACTGGATATGTGGGAGAGTTTTGCCCACTGACTCCTGCTCCTTATTTTTCATCAATACAAGATAGCAAAAGGAAAAATATTGCAATTAATCATTATGAAACTTAGTCTAACTTCCTATTTTTTTTCTTTTTAATCCAGATATATAAGAATGTTATATCGGCAATTTAGAATTAGCATTTCACAAATGTCCGATATAGTGTAACTATTAGTCAAGGAAATAGTGTAGACATTTTTGCATGTCAACACAGTCATAGGCACCTTTTATTTTTTTTTTGACTGCCGAAATAATTTTGATACTGCAGTTCTGCCAAGCCGAATCGTGGCATGTGCTAAATTCTGCCGTACAGACTTTATTTTGTTTTCAGCCGAAGTGATTCAGAAGAACCAATTGTTTCCGCAATGCTTAAGTCAACTGGCTAGTAGAGGTATGGTGGTTTGCTGCTGTCGTTAAGCTGGTTGAAAATTCATTTAAAAAAAATAAATAAATCTGAAAACAGTTGATAATTATCAACTGATATTGCCAATATAATTAAATTGAAGCTTATGTTTCACATGTGAAAATGATGGGGCATGTAAAGATAGGGGTTAGATGGGGTAAGGGAAGTGGAATGAAAAGTCCTACACACAGATGTCAATGACCCTTGGCTCACTCCCAACAGCATCGTTGTAGAGATGAGTGCGAAGGTAAATAGTGTAAAAAAAGAAATAAATACAGATGCTGGATACACTGGATAATATCATGACTATGCAATCGCTTTACCTGGTTTGACTGTGCTTGATGGAGATGTGTTTACTTCAGCCAAAGTATCTGCAAGGTAAAAATAAACAGAAACTAAATAGCCAGAAATTAAATATAAAGTTACATTGCAAAAAAAAGACAAATACTTTCAAAAACGCATTACAATATTGAACCGTCTCTACATTACATAATAGTCTTTGCAGATCATCTGCACTTATCCACCAATGCTTGTTTATATTGGTTATCCAATATTTACCCTTAACTGTGATATTAAAGGACCACTCTAGTGCCAGGAAAACATACTCGTTTTCCTGGCACTAAAGTGCCCTGAGGGTGCCCCCACCCTCAGGGACCCCCTCCCGCCGGGCTCTGGAAAGGGGAAAGTGTTTAAAACTTACCTTTTTCCAGCGGTGGGCGGGGAGCTCTCCTCCTCTGATCCTCCTCTTCTCCTCCCCGTCGGCTGAATGCGCACGCGCGGCAAGAGCTGCGCGCGCATTCAGCCGGTCACATAGGAAAGCATTCATAATGCTTTCCTATGGACGCTTGTGTGCTCTCACTGTGATTTTCACAGTGAGAATCACGCAAGCGCCTCTAGCGGCTGTCAATGAGACAGCCACTAGAGGAAATAGGGGAAGGCTTAACCCATTCACAAACATAGCAGTTTCTCTGAAACTGCTATGTTTATGAAAAAATGGGTTAACCCTAGAAGGACCTGGCACCCAGACCACTTCATTAAGCTGAAGTGGTCTGGGTGCCTAGAGTGCTCCTTTAAGTATAAAATCCAGATGTGTATTAAAACTTTATTTTTGGGTTTTATAAATTTTGTCAATTTGATAGTCAACGCTTTTAGAGTTACCAAGCAATGTTAATACAAGCTTGATTGTTCTGTGTTATTGTCGCTGTGTACTATATCCTGCTCTTGCTTTTCGCTCCCAAACACAATAAAAAAAAAAAAAAAAATCTATTTCTAAGTACACATAACTGATAATATGCTGAAAGCCTTTACAAATGTTCTAATGGAAACCAAGAAATCATTGTAATATTGTATGTACTTACTTCCAGGAAACCAAACATACTCCTTGATAAATATTTGCTTGTAAACTGATAGAAAAGCAAAAACATTGCTTGGTTGGAAAAAGAAAGAAACAAAAAAAAGAACACTTGACAGAGAAATATAGAGTGGGAAAGCAGACCAGCAAACATGCTACCTAGCAGAACCTAACCTGTTTACCTAGATAACAACATAGACAACATGCATTACTCAGTACAAAAGCTGGATCTGCACTATCAATCACTGATTCCATGAAAAGCGATGGTTTATTAGAAAAGTATATATTATTATTATTATTATTATTATTATTCTATATTATTCATATAGCACCAACAAATTCCCCAACGCTGTACAATAGGTGGACTAACAAACATGTGATTGTAACCAGACAAGTTGGACGCACAGGAACAGAGGGGATGAGGGCCCTGCTCATTGAGCTTTGTGGGGTAAAGAGACACAAAGGTAAGGGCAGGGCTCTTGTCCTGAATACACACACAGATTGCTGAATATGCACACACACAGTCTGATGAATACACACACACAGACTGATGAATACACAGTCTGTTTGTGTATTCAGCAGTCTGTGTGTGTGTGTGTGTGTATGTGTGTATTCAGCACTCTGTGTGTGCGTATTCAACAATCTGTGTGTATTCAGCAGTCTGTCTGTCGATAATTTACAAATTTATTCCTGTGAGTTGTGGTGTAGGTAGGGGCCCCAGTGCACTACTTTGCCCGGGGGCCTATAATGCTGTTAAGATGCCACTGGCCATCGCGAGAGTATATCAACTTCCTACAAGTGCGCAGAGGAGACAAACTTGTTTACAAATCACAAACAGTTCACTTTTGAGTTATTATAGTAAATTTTCCAGTATGTCTCAGGTTTTAATAGATAACCATTTAAGAATGTCCTATTATTTTATATCGGATATCAAAATACACACTTCCTTTAAAAAATAAATAAAATCTACCATCAGGACAAAAGACAAAAAAGATGAACAAAAGGCAGTTTACATTACAGGAGCTTGGTGTTGCCTGGTTGCCATGTTAAATGTAGAAATTATAATGTTTTTGGATCTCAGCTTGGAAATTAATAAAAAAAAAAGGTCAGATCACTTAATTTCCATAAGAAGGTCATGCCAAATGCTCTTGTGTCTTGAGAAAGTTTTTAGAGCGAAATCCAGAAACATATTTTTTGTCTGTCATTATAGTTGTGCGTTTTTAATCATGGTGTTGTGAGTGTATCATTATTTTTTTATCTCATACGATACAATTTAAAATACATGAATGTGGATTTTATATTTCGTAATTTGGTTGTCCACCATTACTTTTCTGCAGGAAGTCAACCAGCCAGATATATTTCCTTAATTTTCTATGCCAGTACTTTGTTTATACCATACATCTTTGCGCACAACAACTTTATAGGCACAGTTTGGGTTTGTGAGAGCTGCAGTTACATTGTGCACATTTTACTGTATAATTCTAATAACGGATCTACAAACGCCAAAAATCTTTGCTGTGGAGCCTTTCAGAAGAAGACAACTGATGATATTGGGTACAGTTATACAATTGTACATCACTGCTAAATATGTTGGCACTTTATAAATTCCAATAATAAATAAATAAAACTGTATTGGTTAGCACAAAAAGAAGTTACTGCAGGTTGGGAGGCACAAACAGAAATTGTGGGTTTATGGTCCAACATGGTTATTGGAAAAAGAAAAGCTAATTAAAATAAAAAGAACACTCTAAGCACCATAACTACTACAGCCATTGTAATGTGTGTGGTGGGAGGTGTACCCTGATGCTGTCCGATAGTAGGATATCAAACCAGTTTAGCACAGTTTGACAACTTACCTAGGTTTTGCTGGGTGCCTACACTACATCTGGTCTTCTCCAGCAAGAGAAACGTTTCTATAGTAAAGCACAGTTGATGTAGGACTGCACTCATGGTTAGCGAGTAGTCTCAACCTATGTGTGCAGTCCTACATGGTCCTGATTTGTTCTGTAGAGTAACCTGACTTCTCCACCTGGTCAAGACTCGATGTAACAGATGCGGAGCAGGCGCCTGCCATGATTTAGGTAAGTTGTCCAGCTGTCCTTAAACGGTTAAACTGGCACTTTACAATAAAGGTTGCACTGTATTTTTTGAGAAATATATATGCATATGAGCATATAATAATTTTCTTTTTGGGAAGGGGGGGGACTTGGGTGAGTGCCCACACTTTTTTCCCCAGGACTTGACCCCTGGGTAAGGGAAGGGGTAGAGAAGTAGATTGGTAGAATATTATTCACTGAAGACTTAGTGTTTTTAATGGCAGTTGCAGGAGAGGAATCAATTGGGAGCTATTAACAGAAGTGAGTTTTTACTTTTTTTTTTTGCAGGAGTAGAGACTGGGTGAGTGTCTAACGCAGAAGGGAATGGTGCAAGTCTTGAAGGAGAACATTAGAGGTGAGAGTATGGACATAAATGGCTATTATTTGCTCTGGCCATGTATGTGTTGTACAATATAAAATTATACAAAATAATTTCCATACATCTACAATATGAATGTGGAGGGGGACAGAAAAAATAATCAAGGAAAGGCTGTGAGCTTTTCTTTTCTCGTCTGTAAAGGTACCTGATCAGCAGTACCAGTGACACAAATAAACACGTAGTTTAAAAAAATAACAGGAATGGGAGGTACCACCTTTGTTAGCCTTAATCAATATAGTTATCAAATTGCAAACACCCTTTTAGTGCCACTAGGGTGAAGCTTATTACGTCTGTTTCCTGTGCACTGCATACACTCACAACATACATATTTTTGTACAAGCTATTAAGCCACAAATGAAAAATTATATTCCTGAATATTTTGTTTTTGCAAGTATGCATCCCGTCAGAATTTTTATCTACACAGGCGAAAACGCATTTTGCCACCCAAAATTTCATCTACACCTGTGTGTCTGAAAACCCTCCTTTTGCCTATCTTACTCATTGTTTTGCACAACTTGCCGCCTTTTTGTTCCTCTACGCCTGTTGCATATTGTATCCCGTTTGTCAGTGGTGCCTAATTAAAACACTTATGCCTCGTTTCCACTGAGCGGATCGGTTCAGTTCAGTTCGGTACGGTTCACTAACAGCATTTTTTCTAAACCCTGCATGGCCCTGAAGGTCTGACTTGCAGTGGAAACGCTCACCAGAATGGGCTGGTCCATTCTAAACCTTCCAAACTGTACCAACCCGAACCGATCCGCTCAGTGGAAACGAGGCATTAGTGTTGCAATTTTATATTTTAATGAAAGGGGCTATTTTATAATCCAACCCCAAATGATTGAAGGACTGTAATCCGTATAGAATGTCTGGCATATTACAACATAAATCCGGAATACCTCCATGCAAATTAAAGAGATACGCTGTGTTCCAAAGTTATCAATAAATCTATTAACCAAAGTCCTCTACTGTAATTGAAATTGCTCATCCACGCAAAGTATTGAAATACACATTTAAAGGGACACTATAGTCACCCAGACCACTTCAGCTCAATGGAGTGGTCTGGGTGCCAGGTTCCTCCGGTTTTAACCCTTCAGCTGTAAACATAGCAGTTTCAGAGAAACTGCTATGTTTACATAGCAGGGTTAATCAAGCCTCTAGTGGCTGTCTTCCTTACAGCCGCTAGAGGCGCATCTGCGATGCTGGATGCAAATTTCGCATCCATCGCACAGAGTGTCCATATAAAAGCATTGAGAAATGCTTTCCTATGGACTGTTTGAATGTGCCCGCAGCACTTGCCGCGCATGCGCATTCCTTTAACAATAAATCCATTAACCAAATTCCTGCCACGTTGTAAGAAATTCCCTCTGCATGACAATTCTCACACTAAAAAACATGTAAAACATTTTAATTGTTACTGTATCCACTGAAAAAGACAAACACAATCTACCTGAGCTAAAGCTCTGCACTCGAGTCTATCAAATGTAAATAAAAATGACATGCTGAATAAAGATATGTATACATGATCAAAACTGTGTACATAGAAAAAATGTTTTTAGAAACTTTCTTTTTTTTCTTTCTTTCTCTATCTCTCTCTCTCCCCCTCCCTCCCCTCTATGGATTCTACACTCCCTCTAATGTCACCGGTGCCCTCTTGTGGTCCAAGCAAATGCTTCATCGAGAAGCATCTAATTGGACGGATTCTCTGGCTCAAACTCTAAGCCGGAATTTAGGAACAAAAAGAAAAAGAAAAAGATATGGAACAAAAACGTATAGGAAGGAGGGGATAGTGGGGGAGCTTAAATAAAAGAATTGAGGGAGAGGGGGTACAAGCATCCTCTTGTAAGCGCTGCCTGCCGGGGAGAAGCTTATTACGTCTGTTTCCTGTGCACTGTACGCACTCACAACAGACATATTTTGCCTGTTATTTCCTCAAATGCAGCTGGCAGAAGCTGAAAGGGCAGTGCAGTTTTTTCTACAGTGTGATCATTTTTCTATTTCTTATCAAAGTCAGATTAATTGTTTGTGCTTTGGAACTTGCAAGCTTCTCCCTCAGTAATAGACACAGTGTACGTCTTCAGTTTACTGCACATTGCACAAGTAAACCCTGCCTAGTGTTGCAGAGAAGGTGAGGAATCAGCTTTAAAAAGCCATTTATTGGGGCGTGTCCGGACACCGTGCGGAATGGAGGCACACTGACGGAGCTCTGCTTCCACGGGCTTAACAACGCGGCTAATCACAGCTCTTACCGGCTTAATCTCCGACCCACACAAACGAAAAGATGTCCCAACACCGCGCAAAGAAAACTGCGGAGGCGAAAGAAAAATCTACCTTCTTTGCAGCCAGAACGCCGCAACACAAATCCGCCGACCTCCAGGCCCAAAATGGCGCCGAAACAGAGTATGACACAGAGCACGGCTGCACAGTGAGTAGGCATGGCGATAACCCCTTAACACAAAGCCTCCTACAGGCCATGCTAGATACTGCAGTTACTAGAATGCAATCCACTGTCACAGAAGCCATTAAAGATTTGAGGAAAGACCTCACTGACATAGAGGCTAGAACCTCCCACCTTGAGTGCAGTATAGAAGGCCTTGAAGGGGCACAACAAGAGTCTGAAACACGCCTCAGCAAAATTGAAGAACAACTATACTCCCATGAGACTAAATTAGCTGACGCAGAAGACAGATCACGACGTAACAACATACGCCTAAGGGGAGTACCAGAGGAGGTGGGAGCACAAGACCTAACGGCCTACGCTATAGAGATGTTCAAAGCTTTACTACCAGATATCCCAGCAGACATGTTCCTCCTGGACCGCATCCACAGGCTCCCCAAACCGCAACATCTACCACCCACCACACCGAGAGATATCCTCATGAGACTCCATTACTACCACATCAAAGACCAAATACTCAGAGCACACAGAACCAAAAAGGACTTACCTGTTCAGTTCAAGAACATCCTCATGTTCATGGACTTATCCGCAGAAACACTACGCCGAAGAAGAACCTTCAAAGCCATAGCGGACGCGCTGAGACACCATAATGTCCCATACCGATGGGGCTACCCGGCCAAGCTCCTTATCTCAAAGGGAGGAAAACTCATCGCAGCAACCACACCAGCCGAGGGAATGGACCTCCTGCGACAATGGGGAATGACTCGAAACCTGCAAACATCTCTCCGAAACCCCGGAAACACCGAAGAATGGCGCCCTCAACAGACGAGACGCACATCCCCGAGAGAAGACTGATGTTACTCGACGAAACTCAGCAAGTTTTCACATGTTAATTTTTCTCTCTTATTTGTTTACCATTAAGTTACAATGTGATGTTATTACATAGATAAAGCTTACACTACTCCATAAGTTTAAGCCCTTGAGGCCCACCCCTTGGGACGGGCTGGGGCAATACGTGTAATACCCCACAAAAGCCCTTCCGAATTCCCTTCACTGCCTATACTGAGCAAAAGCTTCCAATCACCGACCACTAGGGCCGGGGCCTCTACTGCTATAACACAGGCACTTCTCTGCTCATAGAGGCAATGGTGGCTGCAGTCACTAAATACCAAACAAGAACATAAGGGCGGAGGGAAACCGGTTAACGATAAGCCCGAAGCGACCCCCGCTCGACCCGACCACTTTACCCCCACCTAGGAAGTGCCATAATCAAGGCACATACCTCTAAAAGTCACTTTTGTAAGATACTTTATTTGTTTACTGTTTATTTGCTTACCTGTATTAACCTGTTTTACTTTGTATTGATATCTATATAGTGCTACCTGGTTCCAATCCCTAAACACCCAGGTGCAGCTACCCCCTAACTGCTCCGCATAGACAATCAGACCGGACATACCGGCAGGCCCACCACTCCAACGGGACTGTACTCCACTCCTCCCCTCAAGTTAGCCAACACAACCTTGTCACGCAACTACCATATACCAAGACACATACCCCACATCCACCACCCACGAAATATGAAAATCATTACCCACAATATTCGAGGGCTGAACTCGCCCAATAAACGTCATACCCTCCTTAAGGAGCTCAAGAACACACAAATGGACATCGTCTGTTTACAAGAGACGCACTTCAAACATGGCTCTAACCCCACTCTGGGCCTCAATAATTTCCCACACCAATTCCACGCTACCTCCCCGAACAAAAGTAAAGGAGTATCGATCCTATTGAGCCACACTCTAGCCTTTGACCTAATTTCAATCGTACCCGACCCACAAGGTAGATTTCTCATCCTCATATGCTCCTTGAACAACTCCACGTACACCATAGTGAACTCTTACTCGCCGAATACCAACCAAAAGTCCTATTTGGCCTCCCTACTAGACAAAATAGAGAAACTACAAACCGGCACCACAATCATCTGTGGTGACTTCAACCATATCTTAGACCCTATGTCAGATTCTACAGCCCGACTCTCCCTGAAACGCAAAAAACACCTACACAAGTATTGCATCTCAATCAACAAGATACTGGCATCACACGGTCTCTACGATGTCTGGCGGACCCTACACCCTAACGATAGGGAATATACTCATTACTCCCAAGTTCACAATACGTACTCCCGCATAGACGGGTTCCTTCTACGCAATGCTCACCTACAACAGGTTAGATCATGCACTATAGAAACGTCCACAATATCAGACCATAACCCAGTGTCGTTAGTCCTCACAGACTCATACCAATTCAAAAACCGCAGCCCCTGGAGACTAAACGAACACCTTCTCAACGACCCCTCATTCATGGAAAAGACAAGAAACGAAATGCACCAATACTTCGAATCCAACGCCCCTAACGGCACATCTCCCGCTACTTTGTGGCTAGCGCACAAAGCAGTTATACGGGGAATCCTAATAGGCAGACCGGCATATCTTAAAAAGTGCACCCACGACACTTTGCTCTCACTCCTCAAAAAACTTCAAGACCTCCACAGATCAAACCAGGCGAATCCCGTGACAGCTCTCCAACAACAAATACAACACGCACAAAATGAAATTAACGTAATCCACCTACGCAAGGCACACACGGCACTAAAGAGACTAAAGGCCACTTCCTACTCAATAGGTAACAAAGCTTCGAAACTGCTAGCAGCAAGACTACGGGACAAACAAGCACAAACCAGAATACCTTATCTAAACACACAACACGGGCACAAGGTAATGCAACCCACGCAAATATGTAATGAATTCGCTCACTACTACAGCACCTTATACAATTTAAAAAACGATCCTAACTCACCCCGTCCCACCCCACAATCGATAAGAACATACCTCAGTAAACTCGACCTCCCCACTATACACCCACAACAGGCAGCACAACTCATTGCCCCCATCACCACAGAGGAGGTACAACGCCATATAGATGCCATGCCCAGAGGGAAAGCACCAGGCCCCGATGGGTACACCAACACATATTACAAAACATTCAAACGTGAACTGATCGAGCCTCTTACCCATTTCTACAACGAAGCAACTAAACTAGGCTCATTCCCCAATGAGTTCCTATCAGCTCACGTCATCACCATCCCTAAACCAGGGAAACCCCCAACTTCATGCCAAAATTTTAGACCAATATCATTGCTCAATGCAGACGCCAAACTATATGCAAAAATACATGCTGACCGCCTCAAGACAATACTACCTTCCCTAATACACACAGATCAAGTAGGATTCGTAGCAGGCAGACAGGGCCCAGAAAACACCAGGAAGGTCCTTAACATATACCACCTTCTAAAACGAACCAAACAAGAGAGCATTATGCTCTCTTTAGATGCCGAAAAGGCATTTGATCGCCTAAACTGGCACTTCCTACACGAAGTCCTGTCACTTAACGGCTTTCCACCGCCCTTCCTGTCTGTGATACACGCCCTGTACAGCAACCCCACGGCAACAGTGCTGACCTCAGGATTCTGCTCACAACCCTTTCAGATTACTAATGGCACCCGTCAGGGATGCCCTCTATCTCCCCTTCTATACGTCCTCGCCTTGGAGCCCCTGGCAATAGCCATTCGCAAAAACGCCAAAATACATGGAGTCCCGGTCGGCCCACTGGAGTACAAACTAAACCTCTTTGCGGACGACATACTGCTCATGCTCACCCAACCACTCATATCCCTCCCATCATTACACAAAGAATTACACACATACAGTCAGCAATCCTACTACAAACTCAATATTACTAAAACGCAAGCAATGTGTCTCAACGTACCTAGATCCACAGAAGATATACTAAAATCGGCCCATGAATATGACTGGAGAATAGACCACCTAACATTCCTGGGCATTAGAATAACCAACAAAATCGCCGATCTATTCACAGCAAACTACATAAAGCTCCTCCGAGAAACTGAAAAACAACTCGCTGGCTGGAAACATCTATTCCTATCATGGGTAGGGAAAATAGCTGCGATCAAGATGACAATACTCCCCAAAATCCTATATCTTTTCCGATCCCTACAAATCAAGATTCCACAAAGCTATTTAACGAGCCTCCAAGCAATACTACTACGTTTCAGCTGGAGTGGGAAACATCCCAGAGTCCCTAAAGCCCTGCTTTTCAGACACGTAAAGAATGGAGGAATGGGGTTCCCAAACCTAAAATTGTACTTTCACTCAGCCCTCCTCACGAATATTATCGACGCCCACTCCACCGACAACTCCCCACAATGGGTAGCTATAGAAAGCCAGTTCTGTACCAACAAAGACCTATCTTCCACACTATGGACCCCCCAACACACTAGACCACGAACCACAGACATGTTACCCACTACCAAACTCTTAATATCAACATGGGACAGCTGCAGAGACAAATTATGCTCAGCTCATCCATGGGCACTGGCTTCCCCAATCAAGACCCTACACCACTGCAATGGCACATTCCCGCATCAAAAATGGTGCGAAAGAGGTATCACGCACATGTATCACCTATATCAGCCTGGGGGCCTGAAACCCTTCCCAGAATTACAAACCGAGTTTACACTCCCTTCGAACTTCACATTCGCATACCTCCAACTGAAAGCGCTACTGACAGACAACTCGATTCACACTAGGAACCAGACGCTACGTACCACAGCTACGAAGTTCGAACTACAATGCATGACAGCACTATCCCCGACAAAAGCGCTTTCCAATTGCTACTACAATCTCGCAAATCCCAAGACAGATGACACCTGGAAATTCATGAGGGATTGGCAAGAAGACCTCCAAGAACAAATCACACCACAAGAATGGAAGAAAATCTACACAGCTCATGAAGGGCTGACCACCTGCGCAGCACATTTTGAGACGTCGCGTAAAATACTATACAGGTGGTACATGGTGCCCTCTCGATTGCATTCCATGTACCCAGCAACGACTGACATATGCTGGCGCTGTAACTCACATAGAGGCACAATGATGCATATTTGGTGGTCCTGCAACCCAGTTAACGAACTTTGGAAATTAGCAGAACGCTTGATTCATGAAATTACAGACTGCTCCTTACCGCACGAACCAAAGATAATACTTTTACGGTCAATACCAAATAACATCCCCAAACCAGAAAAAAAAATGATATACATCATTCTGAGCACAGTGTCCACCTTAATAGCGAGAAACTGGAAGACCCCTGCTCTCCCCTCAACCCAAGAAATTACTACCCTGATTTCGACAACTGTCGACTACGAACTCCTAATGTGGAACCAAATGAGGATAGGGAAACTGAGCCCGTCCATAGACGAGATGTGGCGTACCTACCTACTAAAACAGCCTACACAAATTCCCAAAGCCTTACGCGAAGAAAGGCTAACATAAGTCAAACTCCAGAGTTCACAGCCACGAGGATCCTATCCATCCTAGACACAACATACCTACACATCACGAGACTATACGAGACCCCTGTCAAGCTGTCAGCCCCCCAGATGACCCCTGCCCGGTCGGATTGTACCAGGAGCCACTTCAGCTGCCCCCCTTCCTTATTCTTTATCAACCTATTTTCCCACCCTCTCCTATGCCCCTCCCCCTATCCATTAAGCCTTAGCGACAAAACCTGAAGAGTACCATGACAACACGCTCTAAACATCTGCACAATCTCATAAACCAGAACGTTACAACGGAACTACCTTACGCAGGCACCTACGATTGCTCAGACCACATAAGCAGAGGAAATCCACAAACCCCATTGGGCATGGGACAGTAGACCAAACTAAAACCCTAATCTGACAGACCCTTTAGACAGCACCAAAGACAGAAGGTCAAGAGCAAATTAACACATCACAGGGGCAACTGGCGGACACTTGATCACCAACCTCCCACAGTTCCTATACCACACATCAATGGTTAACCTGACGTACGAGCCTACCACACACGACCCGAGCTGTCTATACTAATAACAAGTTCTGACATGTGATGTAATAATATTCCCATAGTACGAAATGTATACTATGTAATTTGGAAAGTGTGTCATACTGTATAAGATCGTTTTGACTCCCCGCCCCTCTTCTCTTCTGTATCCCTATATTTTCAGAAAATAATAAAAACTAAGTTATAAAAAAAAAAAAAAAAAGCCATTTATTTCTGTAACTGTGTGCTCTGCGCAGTGTAGTCAAAAACAATAATGTTACCATAGTTCATTGTCCATCAAGTAACTACTGTTTTTCAACACAAACATAAGGTAGGGTGAAGCCACTATAATGAACGGCATTTATAAAAAGCGGAGCAAAAGCAGTAGCACCTCCACGACTAACACCACCCGTAGGCACAGCAGGGGGGGTGTTGAAGATAGTGCCAGTCATTGGCAGAGGCAGTCATATAGTTACATAGGCTGAAAGGAGACATGTGTCCACGTTCAGCCTTCCTTACATCTGTTTTTGCTGTTGATCCAAAAAGAATGCAAACAAAATATAAACCCGTTTGAAGCACTTCCAATTTTGCAACAAATTAGGATTGACATTCTTTCTTGATCCCAGAATTTCAGTCAGATTTATCCTTGGATCAAGATGTTATTTACACAGGCGAAGAGGCATTTTGCTGCCCCAAATTTCATCTACACCTGTATGTCTGTAAACCCTCCTTTTGCCCATCTTACCCATCGTTTTGCGCAACTTGCAGCCTTTTTGTTCCTCTATGCCTTTTTTGCATTTTGTGTCCTGTTTGTCATTCTTTTCATGTATTTATCATGTCTTTATCCCACCTTTGATGGCCTCTTAACCCCTTAACCCCCAAAAACTGTGTGGGTATCTGCAGCTCTATATAATCCACCATCACCGTGACCCTGGTATAGTTTTAAGTATCTCCTTATTATTTCCTGGTCTTTGTGTTCTGCCCAGCAATATCTATTTTATCTCAGTTATGTTTGTGGTATGGTTATCACTGTATTGTACTCAGCTCTATGTATATATTATTATTTATAAAGCCCCAACAGATTCAGCAGTGCTGTACAATTGGTGGACTGACAGGAAGGTAGTTGAAACCAAACAAGATGGACGCCAAGGAACAGTGGGGCTGAGGGCCCCGCTTAGTGAGCTTACATGCTAGAGGTAGTGTGGTATAGTGACACAAAAAGGGTAGAGTATAACACTAACGTTGCTTGAATAGTATTCACTGAGGGCATGAGTGATGTTTAGTTTTTTGTTTTTTTACAACAGTTGCAGGAGAGAAATCATAATACGGGGAGTGAAAGCTGACAGCAGTTTAACGAATATACTTTCCTGAAGAAGTAAGTACGAAAATGTTAAATTGAGCCCTGTATCTAATGGTAAGCCAATGCATTGTATGAGCATCTCTGTACTGTATGGGATGGAATAAAATGTGGGGGTAGGAGTCTGGTGTCCCACCATCTTAAAACTTCACCAGCCACCACTAGACCCAGAATGTATGGGTCAAAGAAATTCTTTGACAGTAAGTAAATGCATAGTGGGTGCTCGGCTGGGAAACCCACCAGGGCTTTGAGTAAGCTGCTTTTATATTGTGTTTTATAAATAAATATATTTGATAGTGCACCACTAGTTTCTTTCTGCTTTTTATTTCTCCCTGTTGAACATTAAAGTTCAAGATAGTGTGTGGCAGTTTAACCCTGATAATGTGGTAATCTCCCTCTCAAGTGGAGCCATTGATACCCGAAGTCAGGGTTGACATGGCTCTGACATATGTTGGACCTCCAGATATATACTTATGTGTTTTTTAGAATATTGGTCTGCACTATTATGCTATTTGTATATTTATTTGCAGATTCAATTTTTGGAGAAAAATTGTAAGTATGTCAAGCGCACCAATGTTTACTTTTTTTTGATGCACACCTAAACAAATTGATTTGAACAGTAAATTGTTTCCTGGACGAACTGATTCATTTGAGTGTGGATTCATTCATATCAATTAGTTCATGGCCGTAACAATTTTTTAGCTACTAGTTAGCAACTTGGTAATTATTACACATGGCATTAACAGAGCATTTATGTATAAATTGTGTTTTAACCATAACAATGAAACACATTGCAGACTTCCATAAGATGGGTTGAGTATGGGTTCTCACAGAAGAGAAGACAGTTGTTGGTAATCCAACACCAGGTTCATCCCATCATCAATTTCAGAGTCACTTAATATCACATGTTTTTTTCATTAACTTAATTTAGCTATATTAGGAACCTGTTAGGGCTGTGATTAGCTTTTTAGATCTCAGCTTGTCCCAGTCTCACTCACAAACAACCACAGATAAGCTGCTTATAATGATATGGCATGCTTAAAAATAAAGGAAAAAGTGAATGGGAAATTAATGACCTACTCAACCTTTTCAGCCGGAGATCAACAAAGCTTTGCACACAACCAGTCTGTACCATAATCATTCTTTAGAGTAGAAAAACAAAACAAAAAACAGTGTCCTATCAGCTTCTACCAAAAGCATTTGCCAGACAGGGTAAAAGCACTGTGATAATAGCTAGGGTCATGATCTAATTGCCCTAATAGGTGGCTGGGCTTCACATAGGATAGAATAAACACTAAACAAGCCAAAGCTAAGGTACACCAGAAATCAGACGATTGAGAAAACAGAGCCATATTAATAAAGCCTGGATGCAGAATTGTGGATTCTCAAAGACTTGCAATGATAATAAATGCATGCTTAATAATGCAAGGAGCCTAGATAACAAAATTGGGGAACTAGATCATACACTAAGCAATATGACATAATAGATATAACGGAAAATAGGGGGATGACACACATGGCTGGGCAGTTAACTTACATATTTAATAAGGAAGATTAGAGCGGAGTTAAAAGAAAGAAAGACCAGTACTAATCGTATTACCCTGATAAAAGCTGCTAATCCAATAGCAGGCTGAGTGCCTTATCACATAAAATTAAAAAAACTTTGTTGAATCCCTGACTGGATAAATAAGAAACGAAAAAGAAAAATAACAGTGCAAAACAGTATAAAAAATGAACCCTCACTTAGAATATAGACACAGTCGCTAGTTGGTCTGATACAATGTTGCAAAGAGTTACAATGAAAGAGCTACTGAGCTAGGTCTAAAGGTGTAGTTGGATACTGTCAAAGCAAAGGGTATAATATAAAGAGAATATATACATATATATATGCTGTAAGGAGAAGTCAGCAAATTAAATTTTATATATATATATATATATATATATATATATATATATATATATATATATATATATATATATATATATATATATATATATATATATATATATATATAGTGGCTCAAAAAATCCCTTTAAGGTAGGAGATATGGGGAAATTAAAGGCAGCAAAATCCAAATTGATTTAAATAACAATCAGGAAGCTAGCGGTGGAAGTAAAAAAGAAACCCACAATTAATATATCCCAGTTAGTCAGAACACAATAAATTTGTTTGATGTAATTTTGCAGATCCTAAAAGTAGTCTGCTCAGTGGCATGAAGGGAACCAATGTGCTGTATAGTATATGGCACTTAGATTAAAAAAAATAGTGAACAGTTAGGATAATATGCTAAATTTGTCTTATCTACTGTGCTCTGCGGAGTATACAATGTTATATGAAATATAGCTAGTAATGTATCAAGAGCAGTGATAGACAAATAAGAGTAAAGAGTCCAACTGTTATTTTGTGACTACAAATTAATAGCTAGCCTGGCAAGAGATAACCCATAAATATACTGCCTATTAAAAGAGCAGATTCAAAAAGGATATTGTTAGTTTATGTAAAGAGATACAACTGGAGTGGAGCCTAATAGTCTGCTAGTAGCTGCTTCAAAGCAGCCCCTAATCTAGCTAAAACGATTGCAGCTGACTATCTCTTAATAAACTACCTAGTAGCTGCTTCGAGACCGGCCCTAGTCTAGCAGGAATGATAACAGTTACCTAATAATAAAGAGACTCCAACAGTCCTACAAACTAATTCAGAAGGATAGAGGCATCCAGAAGTGGTCCTAGAGTAAAAAATCCACAAGTGTGGAGTCTAACCCAACGCGCGTTTCGGCGCTGACATGCGCCTTTTCCAAGAGCTGGAGTGAGACTTTTTATAGGCACAAGGACCCGCCCCTTTTGTGACATCAGCGTCATCTGCAAATCGAGTCCACAGGGGCAGGTGGCTTTCTGTGAGTGGCTTGTGTGTGAAATAGCACAGAGGAGAATGATTAGAGATTAACTCATACAGTGCCAAGTAGTCACTTAGATTGCAATCATTGTGAAAGGACAATCTTATGAATCCCTAATCATGGATAGTACATTAAGTTTAAGCAATTGTTTCAAAGCAACAGTATTTGATCTTTTAGATGGCAGGACAATGAGTACATGTTAAACTTAGTATAAGGGGAATTGACCCTAAACGTACCAGGAGGTCTTCTATCCAAAAGGAGAAACAGCTAATATAGAATAAAAAATGAATTACTTAAACTTCTTTTCAATTCATGTGTTGAATACAAGCTGAAGCACTTGGATATAACAGGATATAATAATCCCAGCAGCAATGTGTTTATACGTTCTGCCGGACTAGGATACTGTCTGTTGGACTGAACCTGTGTAATAGCGAACAAACACCTAAATGTGATCTATTAGTTTAGCTGTGTTAGCTACTGCTCAGACATTAAATGGCTTGTCAGAATCTGTAATAATAGAGGTAAGTGGCCCCTAGTGTTTAAGCTTCAAAAACACTCCGTTGTTTTCAGTAAGAAACTTTAAAATTTATTTTCACAACATCATCAGTGGTAAAAAATATCAAAAAACGTAGTACATAGTATATTTAGAAAGTGTACATAAAAAAAGTCTACATAAAAAAAGTCTATGGGTATAGTTACAGAGTCCTTTGGGATAGGCAAATTCCAAATGGAGTGGTTCCTCGCTGAGCCTCTGGCCGGTCAAGAGGTAACAGTGGGAAAAAAAACCGGGAAGATAGTTTTGAAAATCGTCTCGTGCGTCTCACTCTATGTTGGTCTGCTTTCTCCTGGGTCTCTGTACAGTTGCGGCTGGTGCCGAAAATGCCTTACGCGTTTCGTGACTGATGTCACTTCATCAGAGGCTTGTAGTCTTCAGAGAGCAGTGGATGTTCTTATATACCCTCCATTTATTGGGATATCTTGTGCAGCTTTGAGCTCTCTAGAATCAATTAATCACTTTGTCTGTGATCCTTACACTGTTTGGGATAACAGAAAATTAACCTTAATGGATGAGTCAAGGCAAAACAGAGGGGGGAAGCAAAAAATGTTGTTATATACTGCAATACATAAAACATGCACGTCTAAAATGTGGCAAGTTACTCACTACGTAAATGTATAACTGGGGAACGGTTTATGTTATAGGACCACACCGTTTTAAATCGGAATGTGTCCAATTAGAGCATATAAACTTTTGAGCGTAAATAGTTACACTTGCTCTATAAGGATAATAATTCTCATTCAGGAGTGGAGTCTGCATGCATACATAAACGATACAATTTCATAATCGAGTGAAATTCCACCAAATTGTAAACGGATGCAGAAAATTTAGGGGAGGAATTTTCCAGTGTGATTTACAAGTTTTGTCAAGGTGCTAACAGAATACTGGATTACTGTTAATTTGTTTATCTAGATAGGATTCATCTTAATCTATAAGTAGGTGTTTCTGACTACCAGTTTCTCATACTTTGGACTGGAAACATTCATATATGCTATCGTACAGAAACAATTGTGATAAGACATAGCGCTAGATGACAGATCAACACTTAGAGAGGATAAATTATTCTGGGGATGGACTACAGATAACAGGAATATAGTAGATCTAAAATTTAAAAGTCCCGCTGAAATGAATTGCGGTGGAAATACATCAAATCTACTGAATAATTGCAAATGGACATAGAAATGGGAGTAATTCTAGAAATGAAAATAAACATGCAAATAGGTGGAATAACCTCACCCTACAAACACATTGAATGTATCTGTGGAAATGACAGAAGCACTATATAATAAATAAATAAAATAGATGAAATGATGTAATGGAAATAGGACAATTTTGAAATTGAAAATATAAGTATAAATCTATATCAATATGGTAAAAATAAATAGTAATAAAACAAAAATAAAAATAAAATAAAAATAAAAATAAAAATAAAGATAAAAATAAAATAGAAATAGAAATAAAAATAAAAATAAAAATAGAAATAAAAATAAAAATAAAATAAAATAAAATAAAATGAAAATAAAAATAAAAATGAAAATAAAAATAAAAATAAAAATAAAAATAAAAATAAAAATAGAAATAGAAATAAAAATAAAATAAAAATAAAAATAAAAATAAAAATAAAAGTAAAAATGAAAATGAAAATAGACTTAAGAATAACGATAAAATGAAAATCAAATAAAGGTGAGAATATACATAAACATAAACATGAAATAAAATGGAAATAGGAATGAAATAGGAATAAGAATGAAAATGAAAATGAAAATAAAAATAATAATAATAAAATAAATTAATACATAGAAGCAAAATTGGATATAAAATATGGAAAGATGGAAATAAATAAAACAGGTTGACATATCAGAAAAAATGAAGTTGAATCGATAAATGGATATAGTCACAAGAGATGGTCCATCTTGATGACACCCGATAATAGATGACTCATATATCGGTGTGTGACAGGATGAGTCTTGCTTAGAAGAAACATAGCCAAAAAAAGGGTCTACATTTGTCTTGTAGAGGTTGCTTATAGAAAAGCATTCAGCTCAAAATCTTTGTTGAGGCCTTTCGGTTCTAGTGTGTCTAAATTAAAAATCCATTTCGCTTCCACTTTGTCCAGTTCTTTTTCTAAGTTGCCTCCTCTCCAGTGGACCTCGACTTTCTCAATTGCTAAGAATTCGAGGCCGATGGGATCACTGTGGTGGTGTTCGCTGAAATGTCTTGATAGGTTATGGTTCTGAAATCCTCTTTTAATATTTCTAATATGTTCATATGTTCAGAATTTGATTATGTCAAATGTGAACATCCAAGATTGGCGGTGTATTATCACCTCCCTAAAATCCATAAAAGGCTAGACAACCCCCCAGGAAGACCCATAATTTCGGGCATAGGATCTTTGACATCTAACCTTTCCGAGTATGTCGATCAATTTCTTCAAAAGCCGGTAACCTTGTTAAAGTCATATCTAAGAGACACTACACAAATCATCAACATTTTGTCGCAGACCACATGGCAGGATGGATATACCCTCGTTACAGCCGATGTGACATCACTATACACTGTGATCGAGCATTTACAAGGCTGCGAGGCCATCCAATATTCCCTGGCGACCTACACTGAATTACAAAACGACCAGATCGACTTCTTGGTTAGATGTGTGGGGTTTATCCTTAGCCACAACTTCTTCTGGGCAAACGATAAGTTTTATCTCCAAATTGAAGGTACAGCTATGGGGACCAGATTTGCGCCAAGCTATGCCAACCTCTTTATGGGAAAATGGGAGGACGAATTCATCTGGTCCCCATCCCAGTTTGGCGCAAGTCTGGTCCTCTGGCAAAGATACATAGATGACGTCATCTTTATATGGAAGGGGGATTTAGCTTCGCTGAATCTTTTTAAGGAATATCTGAACCATAATCCATATCATCTAAAATTTACCTTCAACCAATCCAATGACCATGTCGAGTTCCTTGATCTAGACATCTATATAAAAGAGAATATGATCCATACAAAAACTTTCAAGAAAGCAGTCGACTGCAATAGCTTTATTCCGGCTAACAGCTACCATAGGAAGACATGGCTGGATAATATACCGTTTAACCAATACAGGAGAATTAGACGCAACTGCTCCGAAAAAAATGTAGCCAAGATACAGATGGAAGAAATGACAAAGAGATTTGCAGCCAAGGGATACTCTACAGATTTACTTGACAGAGCATCCCAACAAGCTCTCGATCTACCAAGAGAAGTGATCCTGAGTACAAAGAAAAAAGATTCAACTGACTCCTTTACACAACCTGCATTTATCACGAATTACAGCAATCAAGCATCCCAAATCAAAAAGATCTTTAATAAGAATTGGACCATTTTAAAAGGAGATCCGAGTCTGGAGAAAATTCTGGGAGAGAAACCAAGAGTAATATACTCTAAGGCTCCCAATCTCAAGACGTTGTTAGCCCCTACAGTCAAGAACATGAAGAAGAAAAATTGCAAAGATACAGAATGTGGATTCACCTATTGCGGCAAATGCATAGGCTGCAAACTCAATACTGACATAAGACACAATATAAAAGAGTTCCAGCATAAAGAAACTAAAGAGACGTTCAAGATAAAGACAATGTTAAACTGTGACTCTATAGGGGTCATCTACCTACTTAGTTGCCCATGCAACAAACAGTATATAGGTAGGACAAAAAGAAAATTCAAGATCCGCCTATATGAACATATTAGAAATATTAAAAGAGGATTTCAGAACCATAACCTATCAAGACATTTCAGCGAACACCACCACAGTGATCCCATCGGCCTCGAATTCTTAGCAATTGAGAAAGTCGAGGTCCACTGGAGAGGAGGCAACTTAGAAAAAGAACTGGACAAAGTGGAAGCGAAATGGATTTTTAATTTAGACACACTAGAACCGAAAGGCCTCAACAAAGATTTTGAGCTGAATGCTTTTCTATAAGCAACCTCTACAAGACAAATGTAGACCCTTTTTTTGGCTATGTTTCTTCTAAGCAAGACTCATCCTGTCACACACCGATATATGAGTCATCTATTATCGGGTGTCATCAAGATGGACCATCTCTTGTGACTATATCCATTTATCGATTCAACTTCATTTTTTCTGATATGTCAACCTGTTTTATTTATTTCCATCTTTCCATATTTTATATCCAATTTTGCTTCTATGTATTAATTTATTTTATTATTATTATTTTTATTTTCATTTTCATTTTCATTCTTATTCCTATTTCATTCCTATTTCCATTTTATTTCATGTTTATGTTTATATATATTCTCACCTTTATTTGATTTTCATTTTATCGTTATTCTTAAGTCTATTTTCATTTTCATTTTTACTTTTATTTTTACTTTTATTTTTATTTTTATTTTTATTTTTATTTTATTTTTATTTCTATTTCTATTTTTATTTTTATTTTTATTTTTATTTTCATTTTATTTTATTTTATTTTATTTTTATTTTTATTTCTATTTTTATTTTTATTTTTATTTCTATTTCTATTTTATTTTTATCTTTATTTTTATTTTTATTTTATTTTTATTTTTGTTTTATTACTATTTATTTTTACCATATTGATATAGATTTATACTTATATTTTCAATTTCAAAATTGTCCTATTTCCATTACATCATTTCACCTATTTTATTTATTTATTATATAGTGCTTCTGTCATTTCCACAGATACATTCAATGTGTTTGTAGGGTGAGGTTATTCCACCTATTTGCATGTTTATTTTCATTTCTAGAATTACTCCCATTTCTATGTCCATTTGCAATTATTCAGTAGATTTGATGTATTTCCACCGCAATTCATTTCAGCGGGACTTTTAAATTTTAGATCTACTATATTCCTGTTATCTGTAGTCCATCCCCAGAATAATTTATCCTCTCTAAGTGTTGATCTGTCATCTAGCGCTATGTCTTATCACAATTGTTTCTGTACGATAGCATATATGAATGTTTCCAGTCCAAAGTATGAGAAACTGGTAGTCAGAAACACCTACTTATAGATTAAGATGAATCCTATCTAGATAAACAAATTAACAGTAATCCAGTATTCTGTTAGCACCCTGACAAAACTTGTAAATCACACTGGAAAATTCCTCCCCTAAATTTTCTGCATCCGTTTACAATTTGGTGGAATTTCACTCGATTATGAAATTGTATCGTTTATGTATGCATGCAGACTCCACTCCTGAATGAGAATTATTATCCTTATAGAGCAAGTGTAACTATTTACGCTCAAAAGTTTATATGCTCTAATTGGACACATTCCGATTTAAAACGGTGTGGTCCTATAACATAAACCGTTCCCCAGTTATACATTTACGTAGTGAGTAACTTGCCACATTTTAGACGTGCATGTTTTATGTATTGCAGTATATAACAACATTTTTTGCTTCCCCCCTCTGTTTTGCCTTGACTCATCCATTAAGGTTAATTTTCTGTTATCCCAAACAGTGTAAGGATCACAGACAAAGTGATTAATTGATTCTAGAGAGCTCAAAGCTGCACAAGATATCCCAATAAATGGAGGGTATATAAGAACATCCACTGCTCTCTGAAGACTACAAGCCTCTGATGAAGTGACATCAGTCACGAAACGCGTAAGGCATTTTCGGCACCAGCCGCAACTGTACAGAGACCCAGGAGAAAGCAGACCAACATAGAGTGAGACGCACGAGACGATTTTCAAAACTATCTTCCCGGTTTTTTTCCCACTGTTACCTCTTGACCGGCCAGAGGCTCAGCGAGGAACCACTCCATTTGGAATTTGCCTATCCCAAAGGACTCTGTAACTATACCCATAGACTTTTTTTATGTAGACTTTTTTTATGTACACTTTCTAAATATACTATGTACTACGTTTTTTGATATTTTTTACCACTGATGATGTTGTGAAAATAAATTTTAAAGTTTCTTACTGAAAACAACGGAGTGTTTTTGAAGCTTAAACACTAGGGGCCACTTACCTCTATTATTACAGATTCTGACAAGCCATTTAATGTCTGAGCAGTAGCTAACACAGCTAAACTAATAGATCACATTTAGGTGTTTGTTCGCTATTACACAGGTTCAGTCCAACAGACAGTATCCTAGTCCGGCAGAACGTATAAACACATTGCTGCTGGGATTATTATATCCTGTTATATCCAAGTGCTTCAGCTTGTATTCAACACATGAATTGAAAAGAAGTTTAAGTAATTCATTTTTTATTCTATATTAGCTGTTTCTCCTTTTGGATAGAAGACCTCCTGGTACGTTTAGGGTCAATTCCCCTTATACTAAGTTTTACTATTCCAGAGCTCTAATGGGGAGCTCATTTATCAGTTGAGGACTTCCTCTTATTTTATTCTTATATCTTAAAACTCTATTGATTAAACCATTTTTTCCACTCATCTAGGGTAGATTTTTCCACCCATATCTATACAATGAGTACATGTTAGTTAGAGTATTAGAGGGCCTTTGCTTTCTGAATAGTTTAACCTCCAAGTTCAACCAATATATGTGAAATGTCACAAAATTCCATGCTCAATGATGGATAAAAAATGTGTCCAACCAGTTAAGTGTGAGAGACAGATAAACGGTGCAAAGGAGAAGCCCTCATTCAAACTCTTGGGTTGGAGGGTCTTCAACCGAGATATCTAAAAGCTCTGGCATTGTCTAAGAGATCTATCATTGTCGCCCCTTCTTTTGTCCCATTTCACCAGTTCCAACCCACAAAATCGGAGACCTTTAGAATCACCTGAGTGGGGTTCCTTCAAATGTCGGGTGATAGTTATTTTAGGAGACCTTACATGCTCCTTGATCCTTTCTTTGAAAGGACGAAAGATTTTGCCTATATATTTGAAGTTGCATTCACAAGTTAGCATCACTAAGCGGCACGCGAGGGAGCTGAACAGGAGGATCAGAGCTCCCTTGTGTGTGTGTTTGTCTGTCAGTAAATGTATTGTTAAATCTGTCAGTGTGTCTGAGTGAGTTTATCTCTCAGTGAGTTTGTTTGTCTGTCAGTTTGTGTTTGTATGGCTGTCCGTCAGTTTGTGTGTCTGAGTGTGTTTGTATGTCAGTGTGTGTTTGTCTGTCTGTCAGTGTGTGTGTCAGTGAGTGTGTGTATGTTTCTGGCTGTCAGTGAATGTGTGTTTATATCTGTGTATGTCTGTCAGTAAGTTTGTTTGTCAGTGAATGTGTGTTTCTGTGAGTGAGTTTGTGTGTCTGTCAGTGAATATGTGTGTATGTCTATAAGTGTGTGCCTGTGAGTGTGAATGTCTGTCAATTTGTGTTTGTCAGTGAATGTGTGTCTTTCAGTGAGTGTGTACATATTTTTCAGTGTGTTTGTCAGTGCATGTCTGAGTGATGTGTGTGTGTTTCTGTCAGATTGTGTCAAATCAGTGAGTGTGTGAGTATGTGTGTCTGCCAGTGTGTGTATGTCTGTGTTTCTGAGAGTGTGTGCCGGTCAGTGAGTGAGTGTGTCTGTGTGTATGTCAGTCAAAGCGTGTGTTTGTCTTTAACAGGAAGAGGTGTGGCCTTGACCGGAAGGAGTGTGGCAAATTTAAATTAGGGGGTGCCCGAGTTCCGTCATGCCTAGGGAAGCACAAATTCAAAATACACCACTGGGTGACAGACAACCAATGGTGGCATGCCCCTCTCCCTCCAAAGTTCTCATATCAGCCTGACCTATGGGACATCCCTCTCCCTACAGTGAGAGGAATGACATCACTAGAGGAATATCAGGCTGCAGTGAGAACTTGATCTTAGAGTGGTATTACAAATTAGGTTTATCCTATATTTCTTTATTTTTAACTCTTTTTAACTTTTTTCACAGGTGGGACAGACAGTTTTTTGAGTTATCCTTTAGGAGTTGAACTTTGGAATCATCACCGGCAAAAAAAATAAAACATTTTTGGTTTGGTTAGTTTTGAAAAAAAAAAAGAAACAAGAACATGCAAAATAGGCCAAATGTCATAAAAATGTACAAAACACAAAAAGACATTGGATTGTGATTATGGCAAAATCCAGCCAATACAAGTTACACTTGTCCAAGTCAGGGCTGGACAGCAGCTCAAAATAGGCCTGTTTGGGGGCGGGGCCAGGCCGCCGAGCTGAACAGTCGCACAAGAGAGCGGCTCCTGCACTCTTTCCACGATTAAAGCACAAAACTCGGAATTTCGCAAAAACCTGACGACTGACAGATTCAGCACATTGCAGGGAGGCACACCCGAACTGAGGCGAGGCTTGCAGAGACTGTTTTAGTCCCTCGGGAGGTGATCCTTGCCGCCCACGATGGGGCCTACTCTGGCGGTGAGCGGGGCGGTCGGCCGCCGCCCCGCTATCCTGCCTACTGGGGCCACGCTAGAAGTATGAAGCTGGGTGGACCTGGCCCCGTTTCCCCCCCCTCTGGACCGGTGGGGGTGATCCCGGTCCACACTCCATAGCCCCACATAAAGCCAGGACGAAACAACGCCCGAGGGCCGCAACTAAAATGGCGGAGACCACGTGGCTGGGTGGAAGACCGACGCTCACTCCTCACCCAACTCACCACAAGCAGTTGGCGGGCAGGAGCTGGCTCGACACCAGGGGTAAGCGCCTCAATCCCCAGACCAGCAACTTCAAACCCCAGACCGGCACCTACCGCACACAGGCTCTGAATGAGCGGAGGAGACGGAGACGCAGGCTCACACAAGCGTCCTTGCGGAAAGAGTCCCCTCAGCGAAAGCAGTTGTCCCTGTGCTGAAGCCCTGCAAGTAGATCCCCTCAGAGCACCGACCAGACACCGATCACCACGGACGACTGATTGCCCGCACAGGCGAGGTCCAGTTCGGCAACCAGCATAGCTACAGGGACCTGGCGCCCACCAGTGACAAACACGGGACTAAACCGCAGGTACACTACATGGAGACTACCACCCTGCCATACGCCTGGACTGAGTCTAACATGGCAGTACCATAGTTCTCGCCCCTACGCTGCTACCATTCTTTAACGGCAGGTCCCATGGCACTAAACCTTTGACTGTCACCTGGCTATCGAGGGGTTCACCTGGGGTGGAATAATCTACACTTATAAGAAGCTTTCATGTATCACTGCTCCTGGCATGTCAGTTAATTGTACCGTCACAGTCTTTAATTTGACATACTTGTTATAGCTCTTTACGTGTGTTTAATGTAACCACTCATGCATCATTTTATTAACTAGTCCTATTTAATAGGACATCTTAAGCTTGTTGAACTAGTTGACAATGTGCAACCTACACCTTAAACGTTAAAGCCTTTTTCCTCAACAATGTAACACTAGATAAGTTTAAACATCAGCGCAACTAGCTTTGTGATATGCAGATTTAACCTGACATGCTAACATATCAAACATAAATGTCTAAATGCCTGCTTTCCTCATGTTATAAAAATATAAAAATGTGCTGTCTAGACGGCCACGCTATTGAAATGTTATGAAAAATGTCCGCGGATGCTGTTGTGGCTCTGCAAACCTGATGTCCATCATTGCACAAGAAAAATAAAGAATTAAAAAAAAAAAATAGGCCTGTTTGTTTAAAAGAACGGCGCACAACACTTTTTTATATTTTAATTTTTAATTTATATGAAGAACTGTTGTCACAGTATTACCACTGTGACATTTTTTGGCATTACGGTAATCCCCTTTAACAGAACAAGGCAGCACTCACTTATCTGAATGACTTACAACACTCTGCAAAACTCTGTTATAATGCATTTGAGTGATTTTACCTGCAGATTAACATTAAAGGGATCATGTAGTGCCAGGAAAACAAAGCTGTTTTCCTGGCACTATAGATTTCTAATGTGCCCCCCCTCAGCCGCGCTGAAGGGGTTAAAACCCCTTTAGTCACTTACCTGAATCAGGCTCTGCCCACGCTTCTCAATAGCCGCTCGCATTAGGATTTCCCCATAGGAAAGCATTAATCATAAAATCTGACGCCGGAGGTCCTCATGCAGAGCACAAGGACGTCCGCGTCAGATAATGGACCAAAGGTAATATGTAACTGAAATGTTTACAAGGTGCAAAAGGGACACAACACCAAGACCACTTCAATGAGCTGAAGTGGTCTGGGTGCCTACAGTGCCATGTAAGGACCACTGCGCAATACTATTCTGTTCACACATAATAGGGACAGATGTATCAAAGTTTCTCCATAACTTTTCTGTCTAATTGTGATTTTTTGACAAATGGTTGAATGTCAAATTTGCACTTTAAGGATCACTTAGCTTCATAACCAACATAGCTCATAAATAGTTTTTTTTCCAGGTTTATGCTAAACTATATTTTTAACAAATCAAGAAAAACACCTCTGCTGTAATTCATCTCATGAAAATAAATTCACCAATTTATTTTCAACTATATTTACTTGCTGGATACCTGCATTGCAAGATGGCAAATAGCACATATTTTAATAGATTCACCAGCAAAACACCTATGACTCTATTTAGGTGATTTACCTCTTATTAGCGCAGATCTGGTTAAAATCTAGTTAATTAAAAACGCTTTGTATAGGATTTACTTGGGTGATTTGCTGATTTTAAAGCGGATACTAGATGTGGTCTATAGGTGCAAATCATTGAATTTCTACTGCATTTTGCCTTTAATAATTTAAATCTTGCTGAGTTTGGAGTTCAGCGAATTTTGTTTGTGTTTAAAACTGGGCATATCCTCTTTCAACAAACTATTCTGAAATGTTAACAGTTGATTTTTTTCACGGTTATTCTATTTTAATTGGCTGGCTGCCAGGAAAAGGACAGAAATGTTTGTTTTTACTAAAACAGGTTTACAATGCTCAGCTTTAACAATGGATTTTATTCACTACACAGTAATGGTGACGTGACAACTGCCTTGATAAATTAAAGACAGAACTGAGTTTAAAGAAAAATATTAAAGTTTTGCAGGCTTCGGGAATTTTTTTTTTTTCCAAATAGATGAGTCTTAATTTGATGCCGATTTTCAATTTAAAAATGAATCACTGTTTAGCGACTAATCGAAACGGCTTATTTTCTCGTGTCATGTTTGCTGTACGTTTAGAGCCCAGCCTCTCCCATAGTTACTCCCTCTGGATCTCACTGATACCTGCTACTTGACACAACGTCAAGCACACCCTCTTTTTAAACAAAGCCACAAAGTATGCACTCTGAACCTAATGTAGAACTAGAACTAGAATTGACAACTATATTCTGTGTGTTTGGTAGGAAAGGTAGGATTGCAAACAGTAAGATAATTGCCTTTTTTTTATTTTTTTACCAAAGCACTTTGTAAAAATTACCCTTACTCATTTTATGTTTTAAATATTACATTATATCTTATTTTATTCACTTGTTAGTTAAAATAAGACTACAGCATATATCCCAAGTGTCCCTATTTAAAAGGCACAGTCCCTATTTTGGGTTCAAATCCCCGTGTCCCACTTTTCTAGGAGCTCCATATTGTTGTTGTTGTATCCGAGTGTATAAACAGAGCTCCACAGCAATAATACTCACATTTAATGTGTCTTCAAACTACAATAAATGTGTTTGCAAATCAGTCTGTGTAAATAAAACACATTGTTCTAGGTTCTAAATTATATTTTAGTTGCACTCTCACATTTTTATTGTTTTACATTACATTATACTTTGTCACACAAAGTGATAATACAGGGGCAGCTGGGTGTTGAGCCGTGAGGCAAAAAGGTCTATGATGAACGGACCCCAAAGGGACGAAATAGTGCCACACACCTCTACATCTAATCTCCAATCGCTGCTGTCCGAGATAAAATGTGAGTTCCAATCCGCCTAAACATTGTGCATGCCCAGTAGGTACCCCGCATGGACCACCAGATTCCGTATTAGACAAAACTCCCATAAGTCCATTGCCAAGCGAGCCAACAGTGCCGACTGGGTACTGCCCATGTGGTTGAAATATCGAACTGCCGATATGTTATCCATAGTAGGCGAATGCAGGCATTGGCGGTCTCCCTGCAAAACTCCCCCGCTAGATGATGTGCATTCTGGATTTACTCTCTGATCAGTACCCTCTTGTGGACACACCTTCGCAGTGGGCGCCCCAGCCATGGAGACTCGTGTCCGAGTCTATGGTGAACTCTGGCTGAGATCCGAATATGGCCCTGCCGTTCCACGCACGTAGACTGTGAATCCACCAACGCAATTCGTCTTTTGTTTCCCTGTGATACCATATAATACTCCCTCTCGCAGATGTGCCATCTTCAACTGCTGGAGAGCTCGATAATGGAGGGGAGCCGGGAACACCGCCTGGATTGACGATGCCAACAGTCCGATGAGTCTCGCCAAGTGACGTAGGGTTAGAGGGGGTCGGGTAAGTGTCCGAACCTTTAACGCAAAAATGTGTAGGTGTTTATCTTGGCACGACCTGAGTGCCGAGTCCAGGCCTTTACAACCCATCTTTGATAAGAATTGTGTCATTTTGGGGTCCACTTCTGGGGTTTCACACACCTTGTTAGGCACCACCGGTCTAGGGCACTCAGCTCTGAGCTTATTACGTGCCGCCTTGCTAAGGGGGTGCCGCACCCAATTTTCCAGGTTCGGGCCACATGGTCCGCCGGGAGCCACTCAGCCGACCTCGGGTGGTGAAGGTCATCCGGGTCGAACAATGGCTTGCCCAGTGGGTCTATGAGGGCAGTCCCCGCGGTTGCAGGAGGATCATCCCCAGGGTCACCTCCTGTCATCCCGCCATGGCGGAGGTAAGGAGATCAAGTCCCCATAATCATTGTATGAGTCACTATTGGAATCCACTTCAGCCTCCTTTTAGATCCGATCTCTGAGTCTGAGTCACTCTCATTCTGTGCTCTCGCACATTTCCACCACCGTGCCTGTTCTGCCTGGTGCAGAAAGGCTCTTTTGCATGGATTTGACATGCTTTCAGGGGTGCCTTGAGATACGCTTGTCATATTGTTTCTGGAGGCAGATGGAGAGATATGCCTAGATTTATGGCTAGCTTTTCTTGGTGCAGCCCCAAGGGAGTCTCATTCATGTCGCGGGGTACGCGTCGAGGGATCCGTGGTCCCCGTGCCCCCCGTGCCCGAGGGGAGCGTCATCAATGCTTGGGAAATCGTTTGGGACAAGGCAGAGGACATAGTGCCGAGTACGGCCATAATGGCATTGGTCCCAGACCTCTGGAGTGCCAATGACTACGCGATCGGGGTCCCCTTCCGAGGGGGGAGGGAGCTAGCCACAGATGGGAGACAGAAACGTTAAGACCCAAGCACCCCCGCAAGCAAAGTCATAGACCAGGAATTAGAAAGGAATAGAAAAGGGGGGGACACCCCTAAGTGAGAGGAGGAAGAAAATAAAACAGCTGGTCTGAGACCCTGAGCACAGAACTAAGTAAATACAAGGCAGTGTTTACATTGCAATGCCTGCAGTAAGTCACTTTACTCACCAGAACAACTACATTAAGCTGTAGCTGTTCTGGTAACTATAGTGTCCCTACTAAAAGTGAGAATTTTTTACTTTTGTTTTTGATTTGGTCATCTTTAAAGCATCATCCATCTAATACCTTAAAAGGCAGAAGGGGGCACCTCCATCCTTATAGTTTCTGTTCAGTCAACCACTATGGCTTGAGTTAATAGTTTTCTACCATAATTGAACTTTACATTGCATAGAAAGAATGTAAAACACTATCAATAACACACATTTGGTTAGTTAAATTTTCAAGACAAGTCTCACATAATTTCTACAGCTGTTATGTGGGGTATTTTGTCATCTTTGTCGTATTTTAACAACCTGTTTTCCTGCTTTAACACTTCCAGCTAAAAGATGTAAAAAAAAAAAACCTCCATTTAACAAGATATGGCTTATGCAGTATTGAAAGAATGAGACAGGTATGATGGTGTAAACAGACATTTGGATTGCCAAGGGATATCATATTCCCTGAGAAAATATACGTGCTCTGAAAAACGATACCCTGAAAATTTCATTTGTAAAGACTACTCTTCGATCCTCTGCAAAGTTATGCTAGATGTGAATATGATAATCAACACAAAATGACTGTGGAGCAATTATCTTTTGTAGTGCCAGGTTCAAACAATACACAGTATTTTAGACAACACATAAAATAATTTAACTGAACTACAATTACAAATGCAGTATTAGATTGCCAATAAACACTCCACTGCCGAAATAAAAATAAAATAAAAAAATGTGCATGCATTTAATTATGTCGGATTATGTAGGATCAACATTTTAATTTATAAAAGTTATATTTCTCAATTTCTATTGAAATTTGTCAAAACGCATAGTGTATGCTTTTTCGTTACTTTACATTTGTGGGGTGGATGATCATGGGTAAATTGCACTGTTTTCTTTGTGATGCACGTTTATAGTCTTTTACTTAAACCCGACATTCATGTTTTAATGTTGTATGTATATTTTACCAGGGCTGGTGCAAGTACTTTTGGCTACTAAGGCATGTATTGTATTTTGTCCCCTACCCCCCTCCCCCCCCCCCAAAAAAAAAAACACATTCATTGCCTGTGTGTCTCTGACTCCCTTTTGAATTTCTTAACCCCTTTTGTGTTTCAATTCCTCTCTGTTGAATGTCTTACTCCCTTTAGTGTATCTTATTCCCCATTTTTGTCTTACACTTCCCCTTAAGGTATCTTATGCCCCATTTTATCCCTTGGTGAGTCTTACACCCCCTAGTGTCTCTTACAAACCCCTTTGTGTGTCTCTTACGTCCCACAGCCCCTTTGTGTGTCTCTTACTCCCCCAGTCCATGTGTGTCATTTGCTCCTCACAGCTCCTTTGTGTATATATTTCTCCTCATAGCCCCTTTTGTGTGTCTTTTACTGCCAGTCCCTCTATGTTTCTCTTTTTACCCGTCCCCAGCCTCTCCCTGTGATTTTTTCCCCCAGCCCTTTTCTTTGTACATCTCTTTACAGCCCCCCAGCCCCTCTGTGCTTCTCTTTTTCCCCTACCCTAGCCCCTCTGTGTGTCTTTCTCCCCCACTTTCTGAGTATCTTCTCTGCCCACCAGCCCCTCTGTGATTCTCTGTGTGTCATCCCCCCTTCTATCGCCTTCTGTGTCTCTTTTTCCCATTTCCATCACTTATTAGTGTCTCCCCCTGACCCTAGTTTCTTCTCCCCCACCCATCTGTATGTCTCTCCCACAGCCCCTTTATGTCTATCTTTCTCCCCTTCCCTATCCCCATCCCCTCTTTTTGCTTCTTATGTAAGCCCCTCTACTAGTTTCTCTTTTTACTCCCAACAGCCCTCTGTATGTCTCTTCCCTAGCACCTTTTTGTGTTTCACTTCCCCTAGCCCCTCTGTGTGCCTTTCACCCCCCTTCTTCTTTTTGTCTCTTCTCCCCCAGCCCCTCTGTGTGTCTGTTGGTGGGTAGCAGACGTTGCCGTAAGGCATAATATTTATTATTTTTTTACTGGGATTTAGTGTCTTTATTGAGTCAGACTTTCTTTATATTATGTATCTAGATTACCTTCTCTCAAAGTAGACAGAGATTGCATCACCTTGCCTTATGAGTCATATGTGCCACATAGCAGTTGCACGTAAATTATTCGTTTGAAAGAAGAAATTCCTTGCCACAAAATTATTTATATATTAGAATACATGAGCATCTGTAAATTTACCAGTTTATTAGTGAGTCATACTAAAGTGTGAATACAAAAGAACATTTACATTACCAATATGTTATTGTCCTCTACCTGGTTTGATTAATACATATCTGGATAAGAAAAATGTGAAATAACTTGTTTTTATAATAATTGATTGTTTTTCATTTTGCAGTCTTGTCCTAATAAAAATGGAGAGTAATCTCAGCAGGAATTATTTCAAGTAAAAAAAATGCGATTTTTCAAAAAAATAAAACTTCAGTGGGTAATTAAAGGAACACTATAGTCACCTAAATTACTTTAGCTAAATAAAGCAGTTTTAGTGTATAGATCATTCCCCTGCAATTTCACTGCTCAATTCACTGTCATTTAGGAGTTAAATCATTTTGTTTCTGTTTATGCAGCCCTAGCCACACCTCCCCTGGCTATGATTGACAGAGCCTGCATGAAAAAAAAATGGTTTCACTTTCAAACAGATGTAATTTACCTTAAATAATTGTATCTCAATCTCTAAATTGAACTTTAATCACATACAGGAGCCTCTTGCAGGGTCTAGCAAGCTATTAACATAGCAGGGTATAAGAAAATCTTAATTAAACAGATCTTGCAATAAGGAAAGCCTAAATAGGGCTCTCTTACAGGAAGTGTTTATGGAAGGCTGTGCAAGTCACATTCAGGGAGGTGTGACTAGGGTTCATAAACAAAGGGATTTAACTCCTAAATGGCAGAGGATTGAGCAGTGAGGCTGCAGGAGCATGTTCTATACACCAAAACTGCTTCATTAAGCTAAAGTTACTATAGTGTCCCTTTAACTCCTTTCCCACACATCCAATCTGTAGCGTGAGTAATTGTACTTCACTCAGTTAAATTTTTGTATTCACCACCAGATTTTAAAATATTTTTGCAAATTTTGAAACAACTTTAAAAGTAAAGGGGGTGGCCAATTGGAGCTCAGCTAGCATATGACGGCACCTTATGTATTTAACTGACAGTAGTGGGTAACCCTACTTGGGAAAATTTAACTTGATGAAAGCTATTTGCTCCATCAATTGCAGGGACATTTGTGAGCATTGTGTATTAAGAATGTTCGCTGTAACAGCAAACATTTGCTCACTTTGGACACTGGTCATGCCAACAGTTGCTGTTGAAATGACCAGACGGAGGACTGGTCTATCCCAGTAGCTCAGAGGGTCATCAGTAGGCAAAAAAGATTCATAAAGGAAAGGTCTGACCATTTCAATGGCATTACAATCATTTTGGCTGCTTGGTGCTTCATTAGTACGCACTGAACCGTCAAGAGCCTCTGCCCAAAATGCAGTTGCTCCATTCTGCTATGTTGGGGTTGTGCTGCTGCTGATAATGACATGTTAGGTTCAATCTGCAAATCCTCTTTGTCCAGCATGCCTCTGTTTTGCTGCAAATCACAGACCATGTCAATAATTGTGTCCCTCTATGTCAGGCTCTTGCATCAGGGAGCAATTTTCCCCCTACCTTCCAGGGAAGCTAGGGTCAGTTTAGGGAAATTAGCAACTTGCTTGTGAAGACATGCTTTGAGTACATCTTGCAGCCTTTTGACCACTTCTGACACATCGTTGTGGAGTGTGTTGTCATGAATTCTATTTTCCAGAATTGTATACATCTTATTTATAAAATGGGTAAACAAGCGGATGACCTGTCCGAAAATGGTGTTACAATGGCTCGAATTTTCTGTCATATCCCTAAATGGTTTAAGAACAGACACTAGCTGCCATACTACTGTCCATTCCTCACACTACAGTGGGGACTCAATGTCAATATAGTGGTCAGAAGACAGACTCTGGATTGCCCTATGCTCTTCCAAAATTGTTTCCACATCTAAACTGGAATTAGACCCTGTGATGACGTCCTGGCATAGACAGTTTGTGGGCAGCCCTGTTTTCTCTTTCTCTTACCTCAAGAGTTGGCTACTATTCACACTACAGTGGAAAGCTAAGTATGGTTGCGTTTGGCAACTGAAGCCTTCAATAGAATATGTAGGATGTGTGTAGAACAGTGCATATGTACAAAGAAATCATCTTGCAGAGCTTTGATCATGCTAGCAGCTTTGTTGGTGACCACGAATCCAGCATGCACATTGGTGCCTGCTTTCTGAAGTATGCTTTTTGTTCATCACTTCAGCATGATGGAGAAGAGATGGACAGCCCTGTTGCCGTACAGATCCACTCCCAGCCTTCCATGATGCAAAGGTTGGACCTTCTCCACTACCACCACCATGTAAAGCTCCATAGGCTGCCACCAGTGTGCAATTATGGAAAGGAATACATTCAGGCCACAAAAACACTCGATAAATCTGTGGTGAGGTGCACCGACTGACTTTTAGCCTTGGCCTGCTGCTCCTTCAATCCTACAATGCAGGAACGGTACAGTGACGGGACTATGTTCCAGATGAAAGTGGATCAGGAGTATCAACAGCTTGAGGTGCTGCCCTTCTGTCATCAAAAATAAGCTTCCTCTACAGCAATCAGGTGGGTGATTTTAAAATTAGTTTTTAGCTTGCTATTTTGACAGGCCCTTGGAATGAAATGCATCAAAATAAGTGGGTTCGTGAACACATTGCTGGAATGATGAGGAGCTCAACTGTACATGTTGACTTCTGACACTATCCTCAACATTCCCCTGCTCTGCCTAACGGGCATAGCAATGGAGGAGGTACCTCTGGTGGCAGGTGGTAGTGCTCAATCAAATACAATAGCCATGGTCTGCCCTAGTATTTTAACATTTCCTGTTTTTTTCCCCTCAATAATCCATACTTGTGGTGCCTTTGCAGATGTAGATTCATGAGCCGTCACTCTTCCCTAGTACTCACTTTGCAAGTCAGCCTTTTTGGAAGCACTCATAGTGATACCAAACTTTCTCTCAGCACAATACAATAGTGCCTTGTGGCTGCTGAATATACGGATGGATTTGTATCACTGGTAGTGAAAACTGTTGTAACGCTAGCCTCTACACTAGCACTTGGATGACTAATGCTAATTGAAATAGTGGTGGGAGTGGTGGTGAAGCTAAGAACGACAGTTGGTGAACTACATGTGGCACAAGTAGCAAATGATGTTACAACTGTCTCGTTCTTATCTGGTAATTCAAAGGCAGATAGAAATGGGCTTAGACAAGGAGAAAATGTAGAAGAGTGCACACTAGCTGCCTGTCCTCTCCAGACTCTCCTCATAGTCTAGATTTTCTGGCACCAGAGCTACATGAGCTATGCCTGCAGTGGTGGTAAAGAGCAACATCAGTACTACAAGTATCACCACCTCCACCAAGACCAGACACTGGGGACACTACTTCGGTACTCTGCTCAACCTCTTAAATAAAGGTGGTCACAGGCTCACTGTTACCTCCATTAGCTCAGTGGAAAAGGAGGGGGAATAGGCATTTGTATAAAGAACAATTAAATTAGGATACTTCTTCAACATAGAGCACGTCAACAAGTGACTTACATGTGTGGAGTGGTAGAAAACACTACACTGTGAATAGCACACCGAACACTACAAAGTGCTAACACAATCACACAGCACATAATGGATACAAAAATATATTTCTTAAAAGAGTTAAAAAAAAAAGACCTACCATATGCAGTGCAATGTTCACTTGTGCTTTGCAAATTGCAGTACAATGTGTGTCAGTTTACTACACTCACACATTTAAAATCAAATAATCTGTATCAAATAATTGGAATAAATACATTTAAAAAAAAAAACAACACAAATCAATAAAATAATTAAGTGATGCAAACGTGATCTAAGTGTGGCACTGGTAGTGACCAGGCAAAGCAGTAACCTAACCAGTTTCACAATAGGATCAGTTAAAAAGGCTATCTCCCACTCAAAGTTGGTATAAGTGTCACTGTCATAGGCAAGGCACATCAGTAACATAATCAGTTTCACACCAGGAGCAATTAAAAGGCTATCTTCCACTCAAAGTTGGTATAAGTGTCACTGTCAGTGGCAAGGCACATTAGTAACATAATCAGGCTCACACTAGGAGCAATTGACCCAGACTATCTCCCGCTCAAACTTGGTGTAAGTGACACAGACAGTAGCTCATGAAGAGGAACTTTCTTTTTCATTTTGAACTGAAAAGACTAAAACTAATTTCTTACTACAAACGGTTAAAAACGTGTCACGCTCTATATTAGAGAATCAAAATTGATGTAAGTGACATCAACCTAACCAGTCTTACACTAGGATCAATGACTCAGGAAGTTGTTATAGGTGGCAGTGGATGACAAATCAGTAACCTAATCAGTCTCACATTCGGATGCGGATCAATGACACAGGCTATATCTCTCACTCCCAAACAGGCACAACAAGGATAAAACCAGGCTGGCAATCCCTGTCCACCGATTTGTCTCCCTCAATAACTGACTTCAGGGCTCTAGAAAAAGCTTAAAAATCCTTATTATTTTATTGCTCCTCTCTATTGGTCATTTCACTCATCTGTGAATGAAATTATCTTTTTCTCCACCTCTCGATTGGACAGAAGATGCAACCCACATCATTGGGTAGACCTCTTGTCCATCAAAGCAAACTATACTGCATATTGCCCATGCCCTCCTCCCACCCAAAAAATACGGCTTCTTCTCCATACCATACCCCTTCTTCTGATGTCACAGCTGGCAGTTCGGAGTTACAGATTTTGGACAATGTGCCAATCGGCCAAAAAAAAGAACACTGTTTATGGTTTAATCTCTCCTCTCTGCCACAGTAATATAATTAAATAGAACAGTGAACCTCAATAGATATGTGTTAAAAGTGTTAACTCTTTTCCCCACCTTATTAGCTGGGAGCAAGGAGCCTCCCTGAGACTCAGACTTGGTCCCTGGTCCTACTTTGCTAGTAATGGTGTGGATAAAAATTAAATAAAAAAAATAGTGATTTCCAATCAACCAGTGACAACCCAACAAGGTACATTCCTTTCAGTTTAACACCATGTGCAGTGTGTGAAAGAGTGATACAGCAGTCATGCAAGGGCTCCAATCCATCATCAGAAGACATTTCTGTTTTAAAGATAAAATCTTTATGAAATGCTGATAGAATACTGTTGGAATTTCACAGAAAGTAGGGACTACATTGTCTTAGTATTTTAACCACACGTGACAAACTTGACAAGAGGCAGAGCTACCTTTATTCAAACCTTGTCAAGCCGTCAGCTGTCGCTAGTAATGGTTCAGGGGGAAAAAAAGGTTGTTTCTATGGAGGATCCTGCAATCTGGCAGGTTCCGTCATTGACATCAGTGTCAAGCTGAAGAGGACCACGCAGAAGATGATGGCAGCAACCATGAGGGACGGATACAGGTAAGTTAAAATATGCAAAGAGCACAAAAAGTGAAGGAGACATTTTAAGAAGGATGGGCCCCTGGTGAGAAGTAAGGTACAAAAAGATAATGTATATAACATTTATTATGATATACCCAAATCATGGTTCATCATAACGTAAGGGCCATGGCTCTGGACCTATGTATATCACCTACTGTAACAAAATAGTGTCCAGAACTGGAATTCCTAATTTTTTTAGCCCCTAGCAACTGCATGACGGTCTATGCACCTGTTGATGGCACAAACCAGTTTGCATTAAAAGTATCAGCACGGTTAAGTTCCTGCTGATACCAAGGAGCTTCAGGTATCATTGAATACCTATGGGTCCCCTCTGTCAACTGAGGTCACAATTAGCAGCCGAAAACTGACACCCGGCTAAGCGACCACACTCAGCCAACGTGATTCATAGTTTGCCCCAGTGTTAGAGAGACTCCCAGGGTCAGAGAAAAATCAGTACTGATGTCAGAAGGCAGCAGAGGGAATCTCTCTGTGGGTTTAGGAGGTGGGATTAAAGGGCAGGATTACGATTGAATTGGTTGTTGGATTATAAATTAGATTAGGGGTAGGGTTATTTGTTAGATTATGGGTTTGATTAGGGGCAAGATTAGGGGTAGTATTAGAGTATAATGTTGTCATACAATGTAGCAAAATATAAATTAAATTTTTATAGTAGTGGCACATGCAGGCTCTGCGATTCTTGAAAAAAAAAAGGTTTTAAATAAAAAGTGTGAAAATGCTATTGGTTACATAACCTGGGCGATGTATTTTGTACAATTATATAACTTTTGAGTAGCGGTTTAGGATTTTGTAACTATTACAAAAACACTTGTATGCATATATATGCACACACATACACTCACAGACGCACACACATACTCAGACACTCACACAGTGGTGTATTTTAATTTTGTGCTGTCCTAGGCATGACTATACCTGAGCACCCCCTAATCTAAATTTACCACCCCTTCCTGTCAAGGGCACACCGTTTCCTGATTAAGAACACACCTTTTCTCTTTAGACTCCACCTTTTCCTGCTCCTTTTAAAGAAATACTATAGTGCCAGGAAAACAAAGCTGTTTTTCTGGCATTATAATTCCCTATAGTGCCCCCCTCCCTCATGTCCTCCCCTCCCCCACTCAAAACTGAAGGGGTTAAAATCCTATGGGTATTTAGCAGATGCTGAATGTCCTCATGCACAGGGTGAGGACGACCAGCATCAGTTAGGCGACTTTTGGTCACCTAACCACCCGGAAGTCCCTCTAGCGGCTGTCTGGTAGACAGCCACTAGAGGTGGAGTTACCCCTCAAGGTAATTATTGCAGTTTCTGAGAAACCACAATAATTACACTTGTAGGTTTAAGGGTACTGGGACATTGCACCCAGACCACTTCAATGAGCTGAAGTTGTCTGGGTGCCTATAGTGTCCCTTTAAGCACACTCTCTGACAGACACCCACACTGGCAGATACACACTGACAGTAACACACACACTCAATGACAAACACACAGACGTCACGGATTTGACACACACACATTCACTGACACACTCCTTCATTGACAGAGAGACACACACAAACACTGACAGGCACACACTAATAGTCACACACACACACTAAATGACAAACAGACTCTCACTGATTTGACAGACACTTACAAACATACACTAACAGAAGCACATACACGCAAACATACACTAACATAAGCACATACACGCAAACATGCACTAACAGAAGCACATACACACACACACGTGCATACACTAACAGACATACAGACACACACTAACAGACACACACACAGACATACATATATACAAATTATTAATATTATTAAAATTAACATTGCCCGCCCACCCAGCCTCCCTACCTTTTAGGAAAGCTGGCATGAATGGGGTCCAGTGGGGCTGCAGTGAGGCGGGCAGTGCTCTCCCTGTCACAGCGGCGAGGGAGCTGTATCCTCTCTGCTCCCTTTCGCCGCGTGAGTTGTCTGCTGATGCAGGGAGGTGGAATATGACGTCATATTCCGGCTCCCTGCATCAGAAAATGACTCGCGGCGAGAGGGAGCAGAGAGGACACAGCTCCCTCGCCACGTGTGACAGGGAGAGCACCGCCCGCCAGGGGGGGGGGGGAGTCCATCAGGGAACACAGGGCATCTGAGTGCCTGCAGGGGGAACGGCGTTCCTCCTGTGAAAAAAGTGCAGGAACGCCGTTCCCACACGTTCCTGCAGGACTCGAGCCCTGGTTAAGACTGCCTCTATTGGCTGTCTACTAGAAAGTCACTATAGGTACTTCCTGCTGTTTCAGGAGTTTATGTCCGTGAAACAACACTGGACATCCTTGTGCTTTGCATGAGGACATCCAATGTCTTCAAAATCCTTATAGGAAAGCATTGAGTCAATGAATTCCTATGGGAAAGGCACTTGCTGTGCGGCAAGCATTAGATTCCCCTTGTGATTATGTCAGAAGATGCGGAGATGGAATCAGCTCCGAGTGGCACCAGCGTTGGAATAAGGTAGGTGAAAAAAGTTTTTTTTAACCCTTTAATTGCTGTGGCATTGAGGGTGCGGGACCAGAGGGACACCATAGTGTTAGGATTACAGCTTTGTATTCCTAACAATATAGTGTTGCTTTAATTGAAATCATAGACATATCATGCATTTTAACAATTAGGACGAATTAGTGAATATATTTTGAGTTAGTTTTCTTTAGTTGCACTAGTTGTGTAGAAATTATTACATGTAAAACTGAGAAAAATGTGGTGTATTTTCTACTATTCTATTCATATTAAATAATGTTTTATGTGCACAAAGAGCTCAAGTTCTCCCTTAAAAAAACAAAAACAAATATACATTTGAAATAGAATGAAAGCATGGCAAGAGTACCAAAAACGCCATGGTCGTAAGCACGTTGCTTCTCAAAACAGTCTTGTTCCTTAATGGGTTAAGTAAATAAACCATTGCTTACTATGTTTCTGGACCCAGCTAAGTTACAAAGAAGACTAATGCGACTTTAAACACACCGTGTTGAGAGCTTTTTTCTGAAATGAAAGTGATGGTGATATGATTGTTTGTCACAGCGTCTAAAGATCTGGCTTATCCAGAGGTGGGACACAAAAACTAAAAGTGGACTGTATCTTGCATTTTTTTGGCAAGCAGACAGTTTAAGGAAAACTGGATGTTTAGCACCCATTTGTTAAAGTAGTGAAGATTAGGTTTTCTATTCTGTTTTGTTGGAATTAGCTGGCTACTATACAACACACTTTGTTAATTAAGGTACACAGCAAGCACTATAACCACTACTGTTGTGGTTATGATGCAAGGAGCACATCTTCAGTATAAGTAGTCGAACCATACTTCCCAAGTGGCACTATTTAGGAGGGACAGTCCCTATTTTGGGCCCAAATCCCAGTGTCTCTCTTTTTCTATCCCAATTCTATTCTAGATGTCTGAGTATATAACAGATGGTGCGTCTGAGCATAAAACAGAACTCCACAGCAATAATACTCACAGCAATGTGTCTTTAAACTACATACATGTGTTTAGAAATCAGTCTTTGTAAAGAAAGATACAGTGTTCTTGTGCTAAATAAACTGGTACATACTTTTATAAATTAGGAAGAAAGGAGATTAAAATAAGTGTGAGTGTCTGTATGAGTCTGCATGAGTGTTAGTGTATAAGTGCCAGTCTGTTTATGAGTGTCATGATGTTATTGTTTATTTGTGTCAGTGTGTGATTTTGAATATGTGTTCGTTTGACTTTGCGTATGAGTGTGTCTGACTTTCAGTATGAATGTAAGTGTAAGTGTAAGTCTCTGTATGTGTTTTAATGTGTCTATATATTCATGTTAATCGTTGTCTGTGTATACATTGTTGTGTGTCTGTGTTTGTGTCAGCATGTTGCTAATTAGGTTGGGGTATGTGACATGTTATGTATTAGTGTGAGTGGCTAGTTATGTATGTATGATGAATATGGCTAATTGCATGTATTTGTTTGTGTGAACATCAGTGAGGGTGGATAGTGGTAAAAGTAAATTTACAAATAGGGCTATACAAAGCTACGTGGCAACATAACTTTGTTTCGATGAGAGGTGAGACCCATGCAGACCAAGAAAAAAAAAAAGTACATACTGGGCACTAGTTACTTGTTAACTTATGTAAAAAGTGATCAATACAATATAACGTAAAGTATCTTGTAGGCAGAACAGGCAATCTAATACCAAATGTAAAGAAAACTCTTATTACCTGCTTGTAAAGACACTTGGAAAGTCACGAGAACCAACAGCAGCACAGAGGAGAGGCTGCTTGGGAAAGCCATTGTGGAGACACTGTTATATTCTGGCAGCTGTTTAGCAAATACCGTCACACCAAGTCTGTGTATCCTAGTGGGGAGGATACGAACAGGTGTAACCTGAGTACTGTGTGTGCCTGCCTTTAACCTTTCACTTGTCTAAACATTATGCACGTCTTTTGTAATAGAAAATCAGAGAAAAAAAATTATATTCAGTTATCAAATATGTCACACTGACATTCTGAATATCAACATAAGGCGTCTGAAAGTAATACAGCAATGCAGTGATATCAGCTCAACATAATGTTAAGTTATTCAGATGTAATATTTTCACACTAATGATACAAAAGTACAGGTGCTCTTGGGAAACCAGTGTAGAATAAAAGCCTGTTGTGGTGGTTATGATACCAGGAGTGCAGTGGCGATCGAAAAGAATAAGTAGTTAAATCATCTAAGAATGGTTTGACAATTTACTTGGGTTCTGCCAGGTGCCCAACACCACTTCCCTTCCTGCTAGAAACTCCTGAGCTAAGCTTGGCCATGAAGGGCAATGCTCATTGGCAGTCAGATGATCCTCGCGGCCAGCGAGTCGACCCTGCAGAGCAAGGAGGTAGGACAGAACAGAAAGAATGATAAATTTCCTATGGTATGGGAAGGAGGAAGGGATCAAATTCATAAAAAGTGAGGAGAACAGAGGGAGTGCCAAGTTTAATAATGTTAAGGGGAGGGAGAGAGGGCTTCAAATTGCAGACACGGTCTCAGCGCTGCCTGTAAGAGAAGAAGGTGATTACATCTGTCGCCAGTGCAAAGGGCGTGCTGACAAGAGACAGGCTTTTTGCACAAGAATTGACATTAGGTAGCCCAGATCAGAGCTGCCTAAATCACATGTGCAGGGGTTGCTACTGGCCCCCAACACAAAAAGCAGAAATGCTTGTCATACAGTGTCCTTTCTGTCCACCCCGCTTTCCTCACCTGTGGCCCAAGTGGTGGGCCTAATAATGAAAATATATTTGGGTGGGCTGGGCTACTTATGGGTGGGCTACTTATTATTAAATGGGAGGACCTACTATCCATTCCAGCAACCACCCATAGGTGGCAATTGGGTGGTTGACTTACAATATAAGGAAGGGACCTAGTGTCCCACTCATACCAAACCCATGTCCACCTCGTCTCAAAAATATATCACAAGTGATCTGTCCAATACCCTCCCCCTGTTGGATAAGGTTTCTTAAGCCCCTAGCCACCACTGCATCAAATTTAAAGAATCTACTTACCCCTCACACTAATAATAGTGAGAGGAAGCAATAAAGCTAATACTTGTAGAGAAAAAAAAAATCATACTTCATAGAATATATCTTCTTCTATATCTTTTCTTCAGCCCCCCAAAAAAGAGGAAAAAAAGAATTCCAGAATAATGGAAAAAAATTCCCATACTATGCAATATTAGTCCAAGAGCTCTGATTGGTTGGCTTAAAAGCCAACTAAGCAGAGGGCTCTGACAGGTATGTCCATAAGACTTCGTATCAGATAGTATCAGATAGATATCAGACTATGAAATATTCTTGATGCAGGAACCGAGGGTAAATCAATAACATCTGTATTTAGGTAATTCAAGATAATTGTAGAAATTACCCCATAATTGAAAAGCCAACATTTGACCTTAACGGTAATTATACGTACTATTCCTTCTAACCAAGACCTTAATTTAAATGTAATTAGCCTAAAAGACTGGAACCAGGAAAAAGAGGGGAAAAAAAGGGAAAAAAACAAACAAAGAAATATTTGCTCCAAATAATAAATTATGGGGGGGAGGGGTAGATTTGCCTAAACATTGCTCCACAGAAAAAAGTAGCCACCATACATTGCTCACATCAAAAATACTCAGAATGTTAAAGCTTATTATAAAGCCTCAGTACTAGCTCAGGGATTGGAAATTTTATCATGAAACAAGCCCCCGCTGTGGCTCCCCATAGAAAACGCCTGTATATACCCAGACACGATTGATAAGAAACTATGGTCCTTCTTGCAGGCAGGTCATAACACAACAACTAGACTTCCTATTACAACTTTCTTGCTCTCGAGCTGGAAAATATGGGCGCGGAATTTGATGCGTTCACTAAACCCCCTTTACTTTGCCCCCGTGTGAACACTGCACGCTCTAGCCAGGGACATTAGGACCTTGGATCCATGGAGGGATAATGGCCATCAGTTCCTTATTTACAGACAGAATTCTCACTCCCCTCTAGGGAAATCTTTACATACATTTGAATCAAACATATCATAAGCTCAGCAAAAATACAACACTGTGAGGAAACGCAGTTGACAACCTTCGGCCAAAACTGCATACGTAAACGACCAATTCTCAAATCTCTCTCTTTGTGCTACAATGCACTTAACAATGTTAACAGTACTGTCAAACATCCCTATATGCTGTTGTGGGAAAAAGATTTCGTAGAAAAGCAGACCTGGTGGGTCAAAGAAAATAGGGTGCCCCCTAGTAGATTACCATACATATATACAAAAATAAAATATAACCTTTAATAATTACTGCAATAAAATAATAGTGTCTATAATAGAGAAGTAAAGAGAAAAAGAGAAAATATGTAAAATATAAGAGGATATAGATAAGAGGTCGTGCCTGTATGGGGATAAATATCCTAAGGAAATCGCCTAAGGGATATTGAATGAAGTAAATCAAAAAATCCCCCCACCCTATAATCTCCGTCTCTCAGTGATAATAGTACCTCAGGCTAGTATCCTAAATGCAGAAAAACTCATCTAAAGTTACTGTAAGCACTCCCTGCAGCCCCCCCTGACAGTAACCAAAACGGAATCTATTGGGGTAAAGAAGTAGCAAATAGTTGTCTACTTTGGGAGAGAACTGTAACAAAAAATAGTGAGGTCTATAAACTGAGTGATCAAATGCTAGTCTGGATGTCGAAACTAGGTGGAAACAATGTAGCAGGATTCTTGGTAACTGTGTAAAACACAGTCTCTAAAGGGAGGGGAATCAGTATGAGGTGAGAAAAACGTGTATATCGTAAAGATAACGCTGAAAAAAGTTATCTGACGATACAGACAGCGATGCCTAATGAATTAATAAATAAATAAAGGTTTCTCGTCGCCCCCGCCTCCCCCCCCCCCCTCTAGTAAATCGTGCTGAGAATCCAATTGTTAGAAACTAAGCTGGCTAGCTAATAATCCAAAGAGACATAACTGGCTGGATGGGGATAAATGTCCTAAGGAAATCGCCTAAGGGATATTGAATGAAATAAAACAAAAAATCCCCCCACCCTATAATCTCCGTCTCTCAGTAATGATAGTACCTCAGGGTAGTATTCTAAATGCAGAAACACCTCATCTAAAGTTAATGTAAGCACTCCCTGCAGCCCCCCCTGACAGTAACCAAAACGGAATCTATTGGGGTAAAGAAGTAGCAAATAGTTGTCTACTTGTGAACTATCACTTCTGAAAAAAGGTTTGAAATTTGCACCCACCTCAAAAAGTTCCAACTTCAATGCCTGCATAGACTTACATAAGTTTATACGGAAGGTTACTATTAAGAAATTCTTCACCGACAAGGACCCAATAACAACTGATACAATACAAGAATATACACATACAGGACTACATCCTGCCTCCACCTTTTATCCACAATATATGAAGACCGACTCAATCAAAGTATTCGAGAAAATGGTGGAGAAAGATTTTAGAAAGGAGATTACAAACAAGATCAAAAAAGATAACTTAACAAGAAAAGAGAGAAACTCACTCAAACAATTAATGAAGTTGGAGGATATAACTTTTAAAGCCGCAGACAAAGGCGGCGGATTAGTCATCTTGAACACTGGGGACTACGTGGATGAAAACCAAAGACTATTGGCAGATACCTCAACCTACTTAAAACTAGAACAAGACCCTACTTTGCAATTTAAGGAAAGACTTAATGAGATATTGAACCAGGGAAAAGAGAGAGGAATCATCAACAACAGAGAATATCAATACTTATCCATAAAATTTCCAAGGATACCAATTTTTTACCACTTACCCAAAATCCACAAGCGATTGACAAAACCACCAGGCAGACCAATCATCTCTGGAATTGGATCTCTCACAGCCAATCTCTCCGAATACGTTGACCAGTTCCTACAAAACTTGGTACCTCAGCTCAAGTCCTACTTAAGAGATTCCACGCAGATTTTAAACATTTTAGCTGATTTTAATTGGACAGAGGGTATGTTTTTAGTCACAGCAGACGTCACCTCACTATACACGGTGATAGAACACCTACAAGGTTGTGAAGCTACACAATACTCACTAGCAGTGTATTCAGAATTACCGAACGACCAAATTGACTTCCTGATCCAATGCATCGCATTCATCCTCACCCATAATTATTTCTGGTGCAATGACCAATTCTACCTCCAGATAGAAGGTACTGCCATGGGGACACGATTTGCGCCAAGCTACGCGAACCTCTTCATGGGCAAATGGGAGGAAGAATTTATATGGAACAACTGCCCCTTTGGCGCAAATCTGTCCCTGTGGCGGAGATATATAGATGACTGTTTTTTTATCTGGAAGGGGGACCTGGAATCTCTGGACTCATTCAAGAACTACCTCAACACCAACCCGTATAATTTGGAATTCACATTCAACCATTCTCAACAACAGATTAAATTTCTAGATTTAAATATCTATATTGAAGAAAAAAGAATACACACTAAAACTTTTAAGAAATCCGTAGACTGTAATAGTTTTATTCCTTTTAACAGTCATCATAAACACACCTGGTTGAAAAACATCCCACATAACCAGTTCAGGAGAATCAGAAAAAACTGTTCCAAACTGGAAACATGTGAAGAACAAATGGAGGAAATGGAACAGAGATTTTTGGCTAAAGGATATCCCACAACACTACTGACTGACGCTAAAAAGACAGCTTTTTTTTTTTTTTTTTTTTTTTAATTCTTTATTTTTGAGTGCAGATGTAAATACACGTTTGAGCAATTGTACATTACATAAGATGGATTATCAACATATCGCTTTGAATAATCATGGTATGCTGCACTTATTTTTTTTTTTTAACAAGAGTATAGAAAGATACACGTAGGCTTGTTAACAATCAGGGTAATCCAGTCTAGTCCTAGATGGCATTGTGTGGTTGTAGCTACACACACATATATATGTCTATATCTACGCACACGTACAGTTTAACAAGATTATATTCAGGAGTTGTAAAGACAAGTAGAACATTAAACGTCAGAAACCTTGTATTTGTTATAAGACTAAAGTAACGCTGTATAGTTGCACAGGTGATAAGTGAGTTAAGTAGATTATATGACAAGGTTAATACATAAGCGAAGTGTGCCACCCTGGGTGGCTTTAGAGGCAAGTGCTAGCATTAGGGTTTTTGGGATGCAGGGTCAGCAGAAAAGTCACACGTGTAACAAAAATGTCAACCATAGTGCACAAGTGGGTTAAGAAGGGAGGGTGGCTCCTGGCTGTGCGTGGTGGGAGGATGAGCAAGCCGACCCTCCTGGCTGTCAGCCTATGCCCCTCATGGGCAGCGAGTAGTACCAGGTAATGGAGTGAGTTGGCAGACGAACTGACTCAGACATGCTTGATGCAGCATTCATATAACCATATGGTAGCTTTTTCGGTATCCTCTGCTTTCCTCTCCCTGTTGCATCCTTCTTGATACTCCAGCTGCTGGCTTTATAGGCACCCCTTCCTGATGCAAGCCTGCACCTCCCGCCTCTTGTGCTCTGCTGACCCGGTCTTCTCCGCCATTTTCGCGCTCTCCTTGTACCACGCTGAGTTGGAGGCTGCCGGGGAGCAGGTTTAGGTGGGTGATCCTGCGAGGGTTGTAGGGCAGGTGCAGGCGGTCGGAGGGACAGCGTCCCCCAGAGGTCGGCAATAAGTTTGTCCAGGAAGGACAGCGTTCTGGACATCACTCCTCCATAGTCAGGCTTGGGGCCTGCAGCATCCGCCATGTTGGATATGCCGCGTGGGGTATCCTCGCTTTTTGAGGCAGGATCGCACAGCCCTGGTGATGTGAGTGAGCCTCCAGGGTGGGGACCGGGATCTCCCGCACCGGTCCAAACGGGGGGGTAGCAGGGCGCCATCAATAGCTGGACGAGAGTCCGTCGGAGCCTTGGAGGGAGAGCGGCCGCCTCTCCCCTCCACACTGCTCGCTAGGCCTCACCCCAGCCCGCCGAGGGCTTAGTCTGGACGGCTGCCACGGAGCGCACAAAGCCGGTCAATTGTCGCTAGACCTTCAAGCTTCACAGCTGGCCCAGAAAGAGCGCCGGGAACACAGGCAAGTGGTGCGGAATCAATATTTTGCCCGGAGCTCTCTGAAAAGGCGTCCAGCCGCCATCACAGTCAGGCCCCGCCCCCTAAAAAGACAGCTTTAACAACTCCAAGAGAAAACACTTTAAAAAGCAAGAAGAAGACTACAGACACACATCATCTGACACCTGCTTTTATAACCAAATTTAACCATCAATCTCGTACGATAGAGAAGATTTTAAACAGACATAGGAACATACTGAGGAGTGATCCTACACTCACCGACATCCTTGATCCTAAACCACGAATCATCTTTACAAAAGCACCAAACCTACAACTTATGCTAGCACCAACTCTAAAATCTTCTCATGATGCCCATGATAGAACAGAAACCAGAGGCTTCAAAAGATGCACCAAATGCATAGCATGCAGGAATAATCCCTCCTTAGAATTGGAGACGACCAAATTCAAATCCACAACAAACTTGGAAGAATACAACTTACACACCAACATGAGCTGTGACACAGTAGGAGTCATCTATCTTATTACGTGCCCTTGTCCCAAACAATATGTGGGACGAACAAAAAGATCCCTGAAAACTAGAATAGCGGAAGATATACGCAATATTAAGAGAGGACTACAGACACACAATCTCTCCAAACATTTCCAAGAATTCCATAGAGGAGATCCCACAAGTTTAAGATTCTTACCCATTGAAAAAGTAAATGTACATTGGAGGGGTGGGGACATGGAGAGAAATCTTGACCAAACCGAGGCCAAGTGGATATTCAACTTAGAGACCTTAGCACCCAAAGGCTTGAACATAGACTATGAACTGAATGCTTTTCTATAGATATGTGTTTCCTGACACATAGATGGCGTATTTTTAACCTCATTTTTTTACTTATTTTTTACTATTTTGATCATCTACCTCTCCACTCACTCATCCAAGGAATGCAGATGGAACTGCATATTTACACTCATATGCATATCCATAGAAGTACACGCCTATCTATGTATACATCCATCCATTTATCCAACATCTAGACTGTAATTCTCAGTTCAAGCAATCACACCGGTACAATCCATATATATATATCCATTCATTCATTCATTTATTTATTCATTTATTCATTTATTTATTTACCTATCCATTTATCTATTTATTTTATTCATCAATTAATATTTAATTATTGTCACTTAGGCACTTATACACATCACAGGTATTAGTTATATATTTATTTTCTTCTCCTGTTTCCACTTTTAGAATAGCATCATTAGACCCTCTAGTACAAGTTCAGCACTTATTAATGTACTATCTCTTTAATTAAGCGCGACCTCGATAGGATACCATATTGGTACAATCTATATATTATAATTTCACATTTCAACTTTACACTAACTAATTTTCATTTATATCTAGATACATCCTACAGATACACTTATATAAATTATATTAATTATATTAATATTATATCTACAATTATATATATATATATATATATACATGAGTATTTCCCAATTCCCTCTTTCTTTTCCGAGTTTTCCAATTTAATTTCATCTCAAGCTCTAGCTGTATGTTACAACTAGCAATTGAATACAGTTCTTTCCTCTCCTTAACAATTGCGCACTATCACTCTTGACACTAGAACTATATCAGATTTCATACAGTTCACA